>NW_028321892.1:5040000-5640000 GCF_036245765.1 Copidosoma floridanum | reverse complement strand
TGTTGTAAATAAGTTGACCACAAATAATGTTTTATTGAAAACTAAGACAGCTAACATGCAAAAAATTTTATATAAAAAAAAAGTAAAAGGATATTAATTTTACAAAAATCAGTAAAAAAACAAGAAGATAAAAAAAAAAATATTAGACAATATCGAAAAGTTGAACAAAAATGTTGTAGAATTTTTTAAAATGCAAGTTGATCACGTAAAGCAAAAGAGGTGGGCAAATAATGAAAGAGAATTTGCTATAAATTTATTTTATAAATCACCCAAGGCCTATTACTACCTACGCGATAAAAAAAATTTGCTTTGCCGTGCGTTAACTTAATTCGAAAGTGGGTTAACGAGTTAGATTTGTCTTCCGGGCGAAACATTTCATTACTACGTCTATTACAAGATAAAAGTAGTAATATCGACGCCCCGGGCAAAGACTATTCCCTAATTGGCCCTGGACGAAAACTATGCCCTTTCGACGTCCCGGGCGAAGACTATGCCCTTTTTTCTAGTTCGGACGAAAACTATGCCCTTTTTTTGGTCCCGGACGAAGACTATACTCTTTTTTTTGAGCCCGGGCGAAGACTATGCACTTTTCTCAAACCCGGACGAAAACTATGCCCTTTTTTTGGTCCCGGACGAAAACTATGCCCTTTTTTTGGTCCCGGACGAAGACTATACCCTTTTTTTCGAGCCCGGGCGAAGACTATGCACTTTTCTCAAATCCGGACGAAAACTATGCCCTTTTTTTGGTCCCGGACGAAAACTATGCCCTTTTTTTGGTCCCGGACGAAGACTATACCCTTTTTTTCGAGTTCGGACGGAAACTAAGTTAAAAAACACCCCAATGGTCATTACTAACCCCTCTTGTGTTTTACTTTTCCTAAAAAAAAAAACCCTCCAGATTTGCTGATTCATGCTTTTGGTGGGTGGGTAACAGCTACTAGTACGCTGGAAGAAGCTCACGAATACGAAGCTTTTGAAAACGAACAAACATTTTAAGATTTCGCGATACTTGTGTCAAAACGTTTGTTATAAGTTTTATTTTCACATCGAGATTCACATGCACGTGAATCTACAGACGTCTTTGTAAAAAACAACACGTAATCATTATTCTTAGCAGGTCTAACGGCTTCAGTATTTGGAGTTTTGGTAAGTGTTTGAAAAAAGGAGTTTTTGAGCTTTTTTTAAACGATTTCGTGAATTGTATATAACAATAACTGTAATTAATTTAAACTTGCTAATTTATTCTTGTGTTAAAAAATACTTTGTAATCTAAATATGCATGTCTTGCAAACATTAATTAATAAAAAAAAGTTTACTTTTTTCTCAATTTTCTTACGAATATTATATTTTATTATATCACGAATTGTGCAAATTTTATTAATTTTTTAACTTCAAGTTACAATAATTATATTAGTTACTCATCATAATCAACAAAAATGTAGAAAAGAAATTAAATTTGAAAATAAAACATGAAAGAGTCTTTCATATTCATTAATTGCAAATTACCATGCTTATAAAACGATTCCTGAGTTTGTATTATTATTTATAATTATTTATGTAAATGCAAACAACAACCGCTATATAAGTATATTTGACTACGTATCTAATTACAAAAACAAATGTACGGTGAGCTTAAATGAATTGTACTTCATCCCGGCTCCAGAGAGAGTCAATATCTTCGTCCAGACTCGGAAAAAAAGTAATAGTCTTCACACGGACTAGAAAAAACGGGTATAGTTTTCATCCGGACTCGAAAAAAGGGCATAGTTTTCGTCCGAGCGCGAGAAAAGGGCATAGTCTTCGTCCGAACTCCGGAAAAGGGCATAGTCTTCGTCCGGGATCCTAAAAGGGCATAGTTTTCGTCTGGAACAGACATAAGGGCATAGTTTTCGTCCAGACTCCAGAAAAGGGCATAGTCTTCGTCCAGGCTTCGAAGCAGGGCATATAGTCTTCGCCCGGGGCGTCGATATGACTGAAAAAGAACGCGAATGTATACTTATATGGGACGAAATGTCAATAAAAACTTGGTTGCAATACGATCCCAAAAGACATTTGATCGAAGGTTTTGCCGATCTAGGCATATTTGGTCGTTCACCACGCCGTGGGAATCATGTGATGGTATTTGTATTGAGGGGTAGACAATTTGATTGGAGGCAACCTATTTGCTATTACGTGTCACATAATGCTGTTGATGGAAAAATGTTGAGTAAAATAATCTTAGATGTGATCAAGTATGTTGAAGAAGCGTGTTTTGTTCTTAAATCAATGGTGTGTGATCTCGGTTCCCCCAATCAGAAGGCCGTTAAAATTTTAAGTATTTCAAAAGAAAAACCGTACATTGAGCGTTTGCAGCGTAAGATTTTTTTTAATTACGATGCACCACATCTGATTAAATGCCTTCGAAATACCTTTCGAAAGCGCGAACTCACGGTCGGTGACGAATAGGTATCATGGGGTGTTATTCGCGAGTTGAGAATCCGTGAGCGAGATCAACCATGCAAAGCAGCAACAAAATTGTCAGACAAGCACGTTGACCCGACTGTCTTTGAATTAAAGAACGTCAGCTTGGCAACTCAAGTATTTAGTAACTCGGTTTCGTCGGCAATTATGGCTGGTGCTACTGCGCCGGAACGTCTACTTATGCACCCATACTGTATTTTTACAGCAAATTTTTTTAAAAATATTAGCAATCTTTTTGACTGTCTCAATAGTAGGTCGGGTAACGATAAAAATCCTTTAAGACGACCATTATCTGATAAAAACCCTCAAGTCATACAGTACTTACAAAACAGCTTAGAGTACATTAATTCTTAGAAATGCAGTGATAAAAATGGAAATCCTCCTTGCTTTGACGGTTTTTATTTAACTATCAAAAGTATTCTACTCCAGTGGGAGGACATGAAAGAGCAAGGGGGAGTTTATCTGCTAACGACTCGTCTACAACAGGACCCGTTGAAAAATTTATTTGCGGCATTGCGAGACCGTTCTGGCCATAATCAGAACCCGACAGCAATTTAAATTAGATATAATTTACAGTACAGCATCACTGCTAATTTATCTTCAGCTTCCCATTCCAGTAACTGTAAACCGGACGGAACGGTCGCTCTTTTAGCATCCCCCGAATTTGATAAAGCACATCAGACCCTAGAAAAGAACGAAAGCTCTGAAAAAAAGATAAATAATGACAAAAACTTTTTTCTTGATAATAGTTACTTTGATTTTTGTACTCACGAATACGTATCGCACCCCCAAGATTCTTGCACAGCGAGTGGTACAGATAGCAATTTGTGTAACGAAAACACGGAGCAAGTAACAAATGTCAAATCCAGCAATGGCTCATTGAAATTCCTTAGCATTTGTAATGAAAGTGCTGATCTACAATTGGATAACTCTCTCGACGCTCAATCACTCGAATTAAGTGATTCGTACACGCCTCTCCGAGCTTCAATGAAGTACGTTGCTGGATACGTTGCTATGAAATGTTTGGCAAAATCTGGCTAAACTGATTGTAAATCCAGTTTAACACGGGAAAATAAGAATTTTGAGAAAAAGAATTTTGATTTAAACGTTAATTTAATATTAGAAAAATATAATGCGTATTCAATACAGTTTCACATAAAATAACTGAACCCCCCTGTTTTGTCGTTACCATACGGATAGTACCTCCGGTAACGTCAATATATCTGCTCCAAATGTTATTATACTACTTTTTAATTTTTGAAAATTTAATTTTAACTTTTTAATCAACGCTAAATCAACGCTGATTCTACGTTGAATCAGTGTTGAATCAACAGTGTAAATTACGACTGATTTCAGTGTTCCGTCATTCATGGAATCAACATTGAATCAACGTTAATTCAACGTTGGTTCAGCGTTGATTCAATGCTAAAATCAACGTTGATTCAGCATTGATTCAATATTAAAGTTTTTGATAGGGAAATGACGATTTCTTAATATTTTTTAAGGCTTACAAAGTTTTTCAAACTACACATGAACTCGGTAATCTGTGTGTACCTTCGGACTCGTTCTTTAAAGTAATTGTGGTATGTATTAAAACATTTGATTCGATTTTTAATAATTACGCTCATACCGAAGATGTAGGTAAAATGTTGATCAAAGAAATAACATCAAGCATAATAAATCAATATTCCGACTTTTGGCTTGTTGAAGAGCCTTGTCAATCCCATCGCAACGAAGTCATTGCATATTTTGTTAGAGTTCACATTTTTTTATAAATTAAAATGGATGAATCATGATTTCATAGATGCCAATAAAAAAAAAAATGTTGAAAAAAACCGAATGCCAAACTGAAAAAATTAAGACATGAATAATCCTATTAGCAAGTCAGTACGTGTTCTGTTTGTTGATAAAAAAAAATTTGTGATTCGTGAAAAGTAATAAAATAATAAGGAAAATTGTAACTCAAAAAAACTTAAGATATAGTGAGTTAAGATTGTTTTTTCTCCCTTTAGCATAATAATTTGAACTTAATTGTTTTTTTCCCCTTTAGCCTAATAATTTAAACTTTATTGCGCACTTTTTGTTTATTCCGGAAAGTTGTTTCTTTGTAATTTTTATATATTAATTCTAAAAAGTATTTATACGTCCATATCATTATTTGTATTTTTATAAAGTTTAAGATTTTTTTAATTATTTCTTTTTTGTATTAAAATCGGACAAAAAATAATAAAATCAGGCTTAATAAATTATTGATATGAAGTGTGACTTAGTAGCTATTAACTGGATGTAGTTTAATTGATACTTGGTCATATGATTTAAGTTACGAAATTGTTAATATTCCAGAGTAACAAACACTTTTATTGCTCAAAAAGGACAGGGAATAGAGTTCATGTTTATATAGTTCATGAACTTGATGCATACAAACTCACCATTTTGTATAGAATTAAATATCTTACAGGCCCTTGTTTGTGGTTGTTTTCTGGAATTATAATAAGTACTGCGAGCGATAACAAAAAAAAAAAACTGCAATTTTCGAAGAAAATAAAAATGCAGCGAGCGAGATTCGAACCTCCGACTGCCGATTGGAAACAAAAAAAGCCTGCACTAACCAACTAAGCTAACTACACGCTGAGATTTCTATGATTAAAAGTTACATATGTTTATCGCAAAGAGCCACAGCTTGTCCGACAGTTAATTCCATCTTGTATTAGGCATGATTATTCGATTGTTCCCCTACAAATTAGCTAAAAAATATCCAGGTCTTTCCGTCACCCGTTTATATGCTCAGCTTAATGAGAAGATGTGCTGGCTTGATATTGAGCTAGTACATCCACGCGTATTTCGTGAGATTGGGGCCCTACTATACCAAATAAATAACGTTACAAGCGCAACAATTTAGTATTTAGGCTCGTTCTCGTACTATAATAACGACTCACTCACTATAGACACTATTACCTATTCCCAAATAGTTCATAGAAGCGCTATCTACTGTCTACTTTTAATCAGATTTTTTTTCGCCACCAGTCCTATATGTTGAGTGGGCTTCTATAAGCGTCTATATTCGTTGATAGAAGTCTTAGAGAATATAAACATGGAGGAAGCATTGTATGCTCCGACCGCGAGACGAGATGAGAGAGACAAAAGACAAATAGCAGTACAACCTTTCTCTCTCTTACACGCCTCTGATTGGTTGGCCCCCTTTCGTATTTATAGGTATAGTCTTGTCCACGAGTGGCGGTCGTGGGGGAACAGAGCAGATATATGTAACCAAAGATCTGATCAAAAAAAACTTATACATTACCAGAGAAAATAGAATATATCCTTTTTAAGTATAGAAGGCCAAAGCGGAATTCCGAGCAATACACACTAAAACAATAATCTTCCATTAGAACATAATTAAAACAACAAAATTTGAATAAAAATTTCCAATTTTAATTAAAGCCCTCATATCTGGTTAAACAGTTCATGTATGGCTAATGACTCAGTTGGAATGTTTGTCTTTGATAGCTGAGCGGTCAAGAATGCTTGACTAGCTTTTGCGCTCTGGGCTTCGAATCTGACCGATGCTTTTTTTTTTTTTTTTCAGGTATACATTTTCATAATACTTGTTTTATTACATTTCGTTTGTTTATAATTTTTATATATTTTTATAAATAAATTTATTTTATAAGATTTCACACTTTAATAATAAGATTTAAAAAACTACTCTTGGCTAATGCCAACAAAATACTAATGCGAGCATAAATTTAATATTATACTATTACAATACGTCGTATAATTTATTTTTTATTGGCATTACTCAATGGAAACCGACGGGAAGGTGGCAGTATTTTTCATTAGGATAGGATACATGCAGGAGAAAGGGCATATTAGATATTAGAACCCCAATAAATCCGTATCGATCAATGCAGTAAATAATTAAACAAATAATATTTACACTTGTTATAATAATAACATACAAAAAGTATTTGCACATTTTTGCATTAGTATTTTACTGGCATTAGCCAAGAGTAGTTTTTTAAATCTTATTATTTAAGTATGAAATCTTATAAAATAAATTTATTTATAAAAATACATAAAAATTATAAACAAACGAAACGTAATAGAACAAGTATTATAAAAATGTTTACCAGAAAAAAAAAAAAAAAAACCATAGGTCAGATTCGAAGCCCAGAGCGCAAAAGCTAATCGAGCATTCTTGACCGCTCAGCTATCAAAGACAAACATTCTAACTGAGTCATTAGCCATACATGAACTGTTTAACCAGGTATGAGGGCTTCAATTAAAATTGGAAATTTTTATTTAAATTTTGTTGTTTTAATTATGTTGTAATGGAAGATTATTGTTTTAGTGTGTATTGCTTGGAATTCCACTTTGGCCTTCTATACATAAAGAGGATATATTCTATATTCTCTGGTAATGTATAAGTTCTTTTTCATCAGAGCTTAGGTTACATATATCTGCTCTATTCCCCCATGACCGCCACTCGTGGATATGACTATACCTATATATACGGAAGGGGGCCAACCAATCAGAGGCGTGTAAGAGAGAGAAAGGTTGTACTGCTATTTGTCTTTTGTCTCTCTCATCTCCTCTCGCGGCCGGAGCATACAATGCTTCCTCCATGTATATATTCTCTAAGATAGAAGTAGCATTAGCCGGACCTCAAGTGGACTAAAACCGAGAGTTAAGGTAACATACACATTCAAGGCAAAAAATTAATAGTTGCTGCCAATGTGCCAATCTCACAAAAGTTGAGAAACCTTAATAGACCAAGAGCTGAGGGCTGAGGCCCGAGGGTGGTCAAAATCCTAACCAGCCGCCACGGTGATCAAAATTGGGAGATCTTATTATTCGTAGAGATGTTGAATACTTTGGTCATATTTTATTTTGGTAAGAAGTTTTGTTAGTATTTAAGAAGTGCCATTTGGTCCATTTTAGTCCGAGTAATGACGCGTTAATTATCTCAAAAATGTAAACCGTATGGCGTTTAGTTCTCAATGTTCCTAACATTAATCCCAATCTTTTGTTCATTGAAACATATGCTGTGAAATTTGCAGAAACTAAGATATGGATTGATAAAAAATACGATATTTTTTTCACTTGTAAACTGAACAAAACAAGGATTTATAGAAAATTTATATAAGATTTGTGCATTAAAAATTTTTTTGCCATACGGAATGTCCAGACGGCTTTTGGGTAGTGAATTAGGAAAAAAAAAAAATTTTACCACCTGTAAGCCACTTGAAATTTGAAGGAATTATTATTTACCGTCTCCTTATTGCGCAAAAAAATTGTCATTCGTTTTTATTTAGTCGATTTTTAGAAATTAATTGTTTAAGCCTTCGAAAAATGATAATTTCGTAGTCTTGTAAGCAAAATCCTGCACAATTTATTTAACATTGTTTAAAATGTCTGGCAACGTGGTTACAGCTTTCTGGGGTCTTGATAGGTAACCCATATCGATGCCACACGTTTTCAATAAAATTTCACTCCTAACCCTCCCCCCTTCCCCCCATACTGTCAAATTTCGGTAGCCGAGGGAAAGTTTGCATGATGTTAACTAGGGGTAAATGACCCAATTACTGCGCAGGCACCAACTACTACGCACTCGACGATAACTGAAAATAAGAAAAACAGACTGAAAAATTTGGGTGCTTGGATATTGTAACACGTACGGACATTAATAACATTCAATCCAGAATCATACTTTACATCATGGCATTTATAATTATTTAACTGAGTGAATCCAAACGAATCTAACCTACAAAACTTTGTAGTCGAACGTAGTAATTAGTGCGCAGCAATTGGGTCTAGGGCTTCAGCATGAAAACCTTATATGGAAAGACCTTTTTAATTGAAAATCCTCTACTACATTCAGTTACGAGTTTTTAATAGCTTGGTAAGGTTTTTTCCCGTACCAGGTCCGTCTAAAACTTACAATCGAAAATGTTAGTCATGTAAAGTCTTCTACTACTGGCAAGTAAGATTATATTAATGCTAGGTACGGTATTTTCTTTCTATTGTCTCACTAAAAATCCTCTACCACATGAAGTTATGTGTTTGTCAGAGCTTGGTAAGGATTTTTCCCGTACCAGGTCTATTTAAAACCTACACTCAAATACGTTAGTCTTAAATTCTTCTACTATTAGGTTATATTATTTTAATGTTAGGTACTGTATATTTACTCTCCAAGTATATATATATATATATATATATATATATATATATATATATATATATACTTGGAGATATATATATATCAGTGTCAGATTTTAAGAGGCTTACTACACACACACGTATGGCGAGCGTGTGTGTGTGTGTGTGTGCACGCACGCGCGCATGTATGTATGCATTTAAAAGTGACAGTATGAACTATGAACATGTGTTCTTGCTATAGCTACACACACAAATTATAGCTGATTGTGTTTGTCTGTGTCTTCACATGATACATTGTCGAAATTCTATAATTACAGAAATGTAAAGGTATTGATAAAGCAAGCATTAACTCATACATTTAATTATTTATAAATAAAGGCAACAAATAAAAACTAACAATAAAAAACAATGAAGTCCCAATTTGAGACTAAAAGAGTATTTTATTTTTTAAAGATTAGTATTTATTTTGCTTCTTTTTTGCGAAAATTAATTTTAAAAATACAAATTCATTACGTCATACAGCGACAGTAATTAATTTTTATAAACAGCTAGTAATAATTTATAGCAATTTTTTTCAGCTGTAAGTTTCAATGAGTTGTAATTCGTAACAGTCACTGTCAGTTGTTATTTATTTATCATACCTGCATGAAAATTGCATACCACAAGAAAAAAATATATAATAAGTACTGCTCTGCGCACTATAGTACGTCGTATACACTGACTGGGTGCGTCTAATTTTCACAGCTACTGATGGTAAGGGAAAAAACCGTACCACCACCAATAAATAGTCGTACTGATGTCCTAAAATCAGTATACTCAGTAGATAATTTAAAATCACTGAAGGTGAGACTAAAAATTTCTGTGTAAGTAAGTAATAAATATAACGTTGATCTAGTACTTCTTGTGATCAAATATTGAAGTAGGGAATTTTCAATGAAAAAGGTCTTTGGGGGCGCAGCGACTGGTGCCAAGTTTAAAACCGTGCGCAGTAATACCAGCAAGTGATATCAGCACTAAAACAATAATTAAAAAAAAAAAAAAGTTACTTAACAGAAAAATGTTTGTTGTTTTAATCGCTCAAGATGCTGCAGATAAAGATTAAGTAAAACTCGTTCAATTTACATCGAAAAACATTGAGAAATGAGAAATTTAGTACAATCAAAAATTTCAGTGCGCAGTAATTGAGTCATTCACCCCTATCATGGTAAGGAGTACAATTGTAGTAACAATAATATAATGATCTAAAAACATGCCATCAAGATCCCATAACTTAAATTCCCCCACGGCCCCCCCCCCCAAAAGACCCTCACCCCACCTCCCCATCTTTAAACACCGCGTAAGTACGCTCAATTTTCGTCAGAAATATTTCGAACTATTAACAATATTAAGAGATTCGATAAAAAAAAATATTCTCATTCGACAATTGATTGTCTACCTTGAAAGAGTTTTTACAGCAATCTTGAAATCATCACATATTAATAAATATCTTTTGAACAGTACATGAGATGGTTTTACAGCGTCAAAAATAGTTTGAAAACTAAATGAGACACATGCAACATTTTTTTTACCATTTTCTTTGTTTCATTTATTGTCCTTCACCTTGAACTTATACAACTTCTTCACACGCCTTTACTGAAATGTTGAAAAAAGCATGAAAAGCTATACAGCGCATGCTTTTACCGCTACAATTAACGTTGAATTATATGGCAGATCTCTTGTAAGAGTGTTGTTTTTTATTAAATGTTAATCCTAAATACTTAAAGCTTAATTTTTACCTCCTCTATATGTCCCCTCTTTAAATATCCATCCTTCCTTATTTACTTTTTAATTGCTGTTAAAAACCATTACCTTTGATTTCTCAAAACTTATACATAAATCCCTTTCCCTGCTACATTTCCTTAACGTATCTATCATATCCACTAGAGCTTCTTTGTTCAAGGCCAACAACACTATGTCATCTGCGTATGCTAGCGACCACACCCTTACTTTATTAATCGAAATTCCACCTACGTTCCTTTCTTTTAATACATTTTCTAACTCGGCAATGTATATGCAAAATAGAGCCGGGCTTAACAGACATCCCTGTCTTAAGGTAGTAGTTGAGCACTCTACAGTGCGTGCCATAATGCGCTGTACCGTATGCGTATACTATATATATCGCTTCGACAACTATCTCAAAAAATGACAACGTTGTAGGAGCGAATTTCACTGAATTTATCAACTTTGCAAAGCTCGAACAACAAAACTATACCGCTGAGCCCTTTTAAATTGGAACCACAGTTGCTTTATAATATAAATTATATCATACTATTTTTTACGAAACATTGTAAGAAGCGTTTTAGAGATATGAGCAATTTCGTTCACAAATCGACCCCCAATCCGGCGCCTTCCTATACCTCCTGTGTTAACAGTTCAACATTAAAACTTTAATATCTCCAAAACTATACCGCTAAGCCTCTTCAAATTTTGGCTCATGATAAATAATAGCAATCTTAAGGCACACACAAAATTTTAGAAAAATCGTAAGAAAAGTGTTTTTGATCGACTACTACCTTAAAACTTTTGAAGTCCAAAGTTCATCCGAAAGCCCCTCGTTACCCCGAATCCTTACCTTTGTCTCAGTGTATAATTCTTTGATTCTAATTATTAAATTTTTACTAAATCCCCTTCTGCTCAATATTACCCATAATTTTTCCCTGTTTACCGAGTCAAATGCTGCTTTAAGCGACTTTGCTTTATATATTGGTAAGAAAACATTGCACACTGAAAAGCTCTTCTTCATAAATTAAGAAAAAGTGAATCATCTACGTATGTAAAACTTATGCTAAATTAAGAATAAAATTTAATCAATGAAAGCATATACATAAGTAAGCTTTGGTGCATACTATGAACATATACAAGTTTTTGTTTTAGCACGTTGTGTAGTGTGTCAGCTCAGCTAGATACTCAATTTATCTTAGACCCAAAGATTGTGAGTTCCAGACTCTCGGAGTCAGTTTTTTAAAATATTTTGTATTTTGAGTATTTATTTTTTTATGAATAATTCACTATAAGAAAGCTTGCTCGCATAAACGCCTAACTCTAATGACCTAAAATTTACTCGATCCGCATGTTTTTGGGACATAATAGAACCCGAATACATAAAACCCGATGCTTTCACTGGTCCACTCGTTTTTTTTTTTTTGTCAAGTCAATGACCAACACCTCAAGCATGTGATCTCCAGTATTCCGAAGCGCTGGCTTGGCCACGCTTTTATTTATTTATTAAGTATTCAACATTTTTATAGCCTAACTTTATGTTATTTGGAGCACTTGATAGTGTCCAATTTTATTATTTATTGGAAACAGTTCAAATTTTAATTTATGACTTTATAATTCTTTATACATCTGATTATTACACTTATTTTGCTTATTTTGATATTACTAATAAGTTAATTGATTTATTAAATAAAAGCATACACACCTAAGTGCTTCAAATATTTAACTTGGAATCAGGCTCTCAAAATGTTGAATATTTAATAAATAAATAAGAACGTGGACAAGTGGGCACTTTGCGATACTGGGGATTACATGCTTGAGATTTTGGTTATTTACTTAATAAAAAAAACGAGTGGATCAGTGAGCGCATCGGATTATTTGATATAAGCTGCTTAAAATTTTGTTTATTTATTGAATAAACAAAAGTGTAGGCAGTAAAGTGAATTGGATAGCTAGCTATAAATTTCTTGAAATTTAGATAATTAAATATATTTAAATATGTGCGGACCGAGTGAATTAGGTTATTGAAGTTAGCGTTTCTGCGTGCAAGCTTTTCTATAGTTAATTATTCATAAATAAATCAATACCTTAAACTATTAAAATAATAAATAAGAAAAAAATGACCTCAAGAGACTCGAACTCACAACCTTTGAGTCCAAAACAAAGTATGTATCTACCTTTGATTGAACTAACACACTACACACCCTGTTGTAAGAAAAACTTACGTATATTCGTAGCATGTACCGAAGCTTAATATTTACTTGTGTATAATTTCGTTAATTAAATTTTATTTTAAATTTAGCGTAAGTTGTTTATATTTGGATGTTTCACTTCTCCTCAATTTATGAAGAAGAGCTTTTTTATGGGTGCAGAGTTTAAGGAAATAAGCAAAAGTGCAGACAAGCGAGCGCATTAGGTAGATGGCGATTAACTGTTTGGGATTTTGATTATTTATTTAGGAAATGAACAAAAGTGCAGATAAGCGAGCGCATTAAGTCATTGGGGAAGAGTTGTTTGTGATTTTGTTTATTAAGGAAATAAACAAAACTGCAAGTAAGCAATCGCATTGGGTTATTGGAGAGTAGTTATTTGTGACTTTATTTATTTAGTACTAGCAGCCACGCCGCTATTTGATGCAGATCAATGAACTGCCGGTAGACAACTGCAAAAATTTTCGAGACGCTCCGGTCTATTATAACCACACTTATTGAATATTATATTGCAGGAAGCTTGGATTTTATGTCAACGCCACCAAGTGGATCATACTGAACTAAAGTGAAAAGCTGGCGTATTTTCGCAAAACTTTGAGCTTATTTATTCCTATTGTCATTAAATTTTTCAAGATAAAAATATGCTGAAACCATCTAGGAAGTGTCAAGAATCGGTATGCAAAATTTTAGCAAAATCGGTTCCGTAGTTTTTGCGGTTATCGATTACAACGGTTTTAGCGACTTTGCTTGATATATAAGTAAGAAATAGGTATAATGTTATATAAATGCCAGTAATTTTATTGGGTCCTTTGAGATTAATTACTTGAGATTAGTTACAGAGCATATTTTATACTCAGTAGCATAATATTGACCGTATAGTTGATAACAAATTAATAAAAACGTCTCTGAATCTTGAATAAAATATAGGGATTAAGCATACATAAAATTAATAATGCCACTACAAAACTGAAGAAAAAAAATTCGTTTTGAACTGACACCTTATCCAACGAAAAATTTAACTGACACCTTCTTCGGTGAAAATTTAAGCTGAGACAATACAATCTTTAATTAATACTATTTTACTTCAACGTTTAAGATTCTTAGTATATCTACTATTGAAAGCAATTTCTCGACGTCTTCATTAGTAACTGAAAAATCATTAATGTTAAAAAATGTAATGCAAATAATAACTCAAAAAGTACGTGTTATTTGCTCGTTAAAAGTTTGGTACACTTGCACGGTCTCTCTCGATTAATAACTTCATTTAAGGGGGCTCCAGCGAGTACTGGTACCAACCCGGAAACTATTCGGTTAGTTGGTATCACTTCTGTGAGTATATATCTATATATACGTGTATATATAAGCGAGCACCATCATCTATATATATGATGTGTCCGTACCTATGGTAAACAAACAGCAGCTTCTGTCACATACAGAGCGTTTTATTTAGAATTAGTTTTTTTGTGTTATAAAAAATGAAAGAAATCACACGTCACTGTAAGAGTCATCAAGACTTGCAGGATGCTGAAATGATTTTGCAACAACAAAAAAGAAATAAAAAAGTAATTGATGATAACAAACAAAAATTAATATTATTAAAAGGTATTATTAATGATAAGATAATTTATAAAATGGCCAAAGAATCGATATCAATAGAAGTATTAGTAGATGCACATAAAAAAGATCCTACAAATGGCATCACCTCATTATTATCTATGAGTGTAAATAATAAAGTAAGAGTTACTTCAAATAAAAAAATTATTGACGCAATTTTTGATAAAATAAAAAATAATTGCAGTTAAAATTTTTAAATGTTCTATTTTATTTAAAAAAAAAAATAAGCGTAAGTAATCCATAGGAGAACACGATTAAAAAAAAGTTACGAATGATATGAATCCTATGTAACTCTCTTGTCTTGATATGTAACTCCTCGATTATTGTTAGAAAATATCGATGTTTTCACGTTACTCCATAAGAGGCTATGTATAATGTACGAACTTTGAGAGCAAATATCTCAAAGTTTTCCGGGGTCAGAGGGGTAAATAAGGACACCGTTGGAAGCAGCGTGTTTTTATCTATCAATTAAGCTACCTGTGACCTCCTAACTCCTCCCGCTGGAGCCCCCTTAAGGTGCTTGAATGAAATTGCTGTAGGTGTTCATTTGGTTGGTTGCTTCGTATATAAACAAAAGATAAATTTTACTTTTATCAAATCAGAGTAATTAATTATTGTACAAATAAAAAATACCTTTGTATGTATGCCACTGCCTCGTTTCTTTCATGATGACTAGTTTTTCCTTTTTCCCCGTCGCAATCATCATCACTATTCGTATCATCTACATCACTTTCAATGGATTTTTTTTTATCATCTTTACTTGCACTACCATCATTAGTATTTTTATCATTTTCACTGTCATTTTCTGAAGATTCATAAGCCGCTTTTTGTTTCATTATTTTCTTATTTTCTGCATTCTCAACTTTATTTTGAGTAAGTTTCACTTTTCTCTGTTCTTTTCTGTCGTCCTTTTTTTGTTCCAAAAGAAGAGTTATATGAAACGAGACTTCGTGTTGGGAAAGCACTCCATCATCAACCATGACCGCGTAGGAGTCCAGCAATTTCCTATAGGCTAAACAAGATTAATTTATAAATTAATTAAAAACGAAAATTACAGCAATTTCCTGAAATTCATGTTCAACTCAACTTTCATGCCTAATTACTCACGAGCTTTACCGACCATTTTATTAAAAATAATTTCAATTTTTAACAAACATTAATAATTATTACAAAATTTTCACATCTACAAATAAGAATTAATTTTTATGTGTAATTTCAGACGAACTTGATCAATGTGGTAGTAGCAGTGATGATAATAATCAACATCAAATAGAAAAAAAAGAGGTAGAGAGAGTAATAAGATGGAAACTCGGACTATTCACGAAAGAAGTTACATCGAATCATCTTTTCAAAGTAATTGATTAATTTTAGTTACCTTTCTTTACCATTTTAATTGTATTTGATTTTATTTTGTTTCTTGATACATGATATTAAATTGTGTAGCTTGTACGGGAGACTTTATCTATAATAGAGTAAGAGTGGCTGAAAGAAATTTGTGCGAAAGTAAAAAAAAGGGGGACTTATAGTGAAAAGAGTCATAAGTAAATGAAGAAGGGAAAAGGTCAAGCAATCTAACAAAAAGAAAGTTTATATACATTTTTTTCTCTTTCAATATATACTTGTTATATTTGTAATCACTGCCATTCAG
Source organism: Copidosoma floridanum (assembly GCF_036245765.1). NCBI lineage: Eukaryota > Metazoa > Arthropoda > Insecta > Hymenoptera > Encyrtidae > Copidosoma > Copidosoma floridanum. Next base: position 5,624,151 of record NW_028321892.1, on the reverse strand, counting down.
ATACTCAAGAAACGATACAAAAACAAAAAATTAATTTTCAATAAACTCTTTTTTGTGAGAGAGCTGATCCTTATAAATGAGAAAATATGAAAATATCCTTTGAAATCTTACCATTTTCTGTATCCAAAAAGTGAGAAATTTTTTTTTTTGAGGTACACCACTAAAACAAATTTTTTTCCGCTTTCTAACTTCAAAATAGCACCTTCGCCACTTGATTTTGGGTTCTCAGGCGTAAAAATAATATACAAAACTCGTTCGAAAAGGCTTCTTTAGGAACCTCGTTACGGCACGAACCTCTCGGTTCGTAAATCGAAGCCTTCACAAACTCGTACGTAATATACTATTTTCACTCCAGGGATCTTGAGTAATAAAAAAAGTCATGAACATGGGTTTGCAGCACATCTTTTTTCTACACTCTTGGATATATTTTTAATTATAAATTCGATACATTAAGATATAAGTTATGAAAATATGAAATTGTAAATTTATCTAAAGTCAATTCGTTGATAAAATGCGTTTTAGGTCATGTTTTATAAGAATATTTCAAATCTTCATAACTTTTAATGTATTCAATCAGTTTTAACGCACTGAAGCTGAAATGAAAGGTGATTTTAAGTGCTATAATTTAATTTTTTCTGTATACCCCCACCGAAAGTGCTTCATATCTGCCGTGCTCCAAAACAGATAATCAGCTCTTTCGACGAGGGTATGCAGAAAAATAGTATACGCACCACGTTCGGAGGTTAAGAAATGCCCTAGATTTCACGTTATCCACCCTCGGCTTCGCCTCGGGCGTTTATTCACGTGAAATCAGCGACATTCTTAACCTCGCTCACTAGGTGCGTAATATACTATTTGTATTTCGCTTTATCTTAAATAGAATCAAAGATATGTCCCTAAACGCGATTTTTTAGCGAATTTTTCTACTTAATTTTATGCGTATTTTCGATTTAAGAGCTCCATAATGTGATTCTAAGTGAGTTGAAGGATCGCACAAATAACGAAATTAAAGCTCTTAGAAACACCTGTAATTTGGGTTTAAGTGCGTTGTAATCAATGAAAAGGATTAAAAATTATGGCCAAGAGAAGCGATCGCAAACGTAGTTTTTTGAATTTTAGCAAAATTTTATTTCAAACGCCATAAAGAAGGTGTGTGCAAACCCATGTTCATGACTTTGTTTTTATTATGAGACGACGAAATGTATTAAAATTTAAAACGTGTATTCTCTGAACTATTTTTGATTTTCTGTTAAAATTTCAGAATGTTCAGCAGTGCCGAAACGAAAGTATTGCTTTCCAAAGTTCAGAGTTTCAGTACGTATGTGGTATAGGAAAAATTACTCAAAGAGCAACGTAAACACTGATTACTCCGTCAAAAAATTACAAATCTTTACAAAAAACTACTACATGACGTAAAATAATAAAGTACAGCACATATCCAAAAATAAATATACTTAGCCGTATGGTTATTGAATAATCTTGATCGAAAGATTAAAATTTTTACTGAATGCTGACAGCTAGGCGCTCGTAGCAGACGCCGTGTTAGGCGATCGGCAATGCCGCAGTTCTGCTTTACGTGGTAAATTTAAATGTAATACTATAACACATCATTATTCATTAATTTTAATAAAAAAATAAATCTTTTTTTCTAATGGAATATTTTTTTGTAATTAAGTGTGAGAAAAACTTAAAGCAAGAAATATTATTTAAACAACTAGAACTTCATTTTAACTTTTTAACAATTTTATCCAACGACCTTTTATTTTTTGTTATTTTTGATTTTCCATTGATAAGTTTTTCAGACAGTATTCTATTAACTTCTAACTCACCTCCTTCTTTATAAATCTCTTTTAAGTATTGGTAACTCATATTGTACTTGGCTAATTTAAGTAATAAACTATGAGAAACAACAGATTTGAGAGGACCTAACCTATCAGAAAAATTATCGAAGGTTACATTTTATTTTAAACTTATTAAACATGGTTCATATGGCTTATAACATTTTATCAACTCAGTCTTTTTATCAATGTGACTGATTAGTTTGTCTTATACTTGTACGTCGTATAGTGCTTTATGAAAATTAGAATTAGATTCATTTTCAAGTAAATCATGAGCTAACACTTGAAGTTTCATTTTTTCTGGACCTTTTCTGTCACTATCATAACAGAAGTGTTTGAATGTCAAATATTGCGTTATGAGCATCTAATAAATTCGTAGCATTTGATTTATTTAAGAACTTATTAAATAAAATCAAAGGTTCTTTTACATCTACTGTCACTACTTTTTTGTTGTTTAAAAAGAGTTATCCCGATACGTTTGTTAATTCTGTTACCGTAGATGCATTTAGAGAAATATTTTGGGTAGGAGTTACGTAAATGTTGAACTCTTGATCATCACATTTTGCAATTTGCAGTACATTATCGGTCATTCGTAGCCCCCTTGTCTCAAGATCGAAATAAGCAATAGAATAGTTACAATCTTTTATATTTGTTTCTGATTGGGGTTCGAATTCTCTCTTTTTTTTAAATTCAAGTCGGTTTCTCTTTTTCTCCCTACTTTTAGCTTTAAGAGCTTTGTTTTTTCTTGCTACATCATATCTACGAGCATATGCGGCTGTGATTGTGCCACCTGTAAGTTGTAGTTTTTTTAAAATACTTATCAAAGAACTTTCTCCCATGATTTTACTACAAACTGCAATTACGACTCTATAATCTGCCGATGCAGTTCGGCTGTAGCAAATGTTTTTAGGTGCCTTGTGTGTAATCATATTATTAACGCTTTCGTTACTTTGACTAGAAGCTCTAAGAGAAAACTTACTTGAGCTATTCGCATAATTATTAAATAAATTTCACAGTTCGTTATAAAGACTTTGATCTTTTAATTTTATCGTCTGTCCTTCAGAATTTTCCAAGCGATGGCACCAGTTTTTGCAGTTCTCGTGACTATCAAATAAGTGATCCAGAATAGTTCGTAATACTTTCGCGATCTCGACGCTATTGCCAGTATTCTGAGCTACAGCGTATGAAAATAACTTTTGTATGTAAACAATAACTCCGGACCCCGTTTTTTAATTCAGAGAAATTATTTTTTATACCCTGTAACTGTTTTCCGAAGTTTCTGATTAAATCACTTGAATCGCAAAGTTTATAAACTTTTTTAGGATACTCCTTTTGTACAGCAGCCATAGTCGTACTATCTTCGTCACCGATTACCAACCGAACAGATAATTTAGCGTCTTTCAAAATAGTACTATTATTTATTAATGCAGGTCCAGTAAATGCTTTCATGGCCTTTGCGCTACACTTGAAGTTTTCGAAGATAGAGCTTCTTAGCAAAACAATCTTACTTTGAAGTCAAATAATGAATTACAGAAAGATATAAATAGATCTTTGGATTGTTCTGTAACGAACTTCTCGAAAGGCACTTCTACAGCGAGCTGGGATTCGGATTCGTTAGATAGTGACGACACTGAAGATTCAGATACTGATTCAGATAGTAATAGTGAGGACGAATTCGGTTATGCCAATGAGTATGCCAATGTTAAATCGTCGAAAATAAGGTTTGGCCATTTTATTTAACGACCAATGAATTAACTTTTTAAATGAGAGTAAAAAAAGAATATATGATTGTTGCTGGATTGTGGATTGGAAAAACATAAGCTTTTTCGCGACTATTTCTTCAAGTATTTCAACAAGATTTAAAAAAACTATACAGAGGTGTGAATTTCGACTTGCCAAGAAATACACGTGTACGATGTAGAATTATTAGTGGTACATGCGACTTACCAGCTAAATCTTTGTTGTTAAACATGTCTCAATACAATGATAGATACGGATGTCAAATCTGCAAAATTAAAACTAAAAGAACTGGAAATGTGCAAACATATCCATTTGTAGAAAATTTTGATCTTAGAAATACAGAAAAAACAAAAGAATTTGCAAAAACAGCCAATAAAACTAGACAAGCAGTTTACGGCGTAAAAGGTCCATCACCTCTGAGTTTTCTCGTGAAAGATTCCACGGAGTTCACAGCTATCGATGAGATGCATTGCGTTTTTCAAGGTATAGTGAAAAAGTTGATTAACTTTTGGATTGACGAGGATTACCACACTGAGGAATTTTCTTTGTTTCCATACATAAATATTATTAACCAAAGGATAAAAAAATGTTAAACTTTTACCCTTTGTACAAAGAACTCCAAGAAACGTCTCAGAACATTTACATTGGAAAGCATCTGAGTTGAAATCGTTTTTATTAGTGTACAGCTTACCTGTATTAAAAACTATAATGAAAATAGAGTATTTTAATCACTATATCTTGTTAGTTCACGGTATTTCTTTATTAAATTGATCAAGTGTTAGTGATGAGATAATAGCAGATGCAAAGATTGTATTGTCAGAATTTGTAAAAAATTTGAAAGACTTGTATGAGCCAAAATGCGTGACGTGTAATGTGCACTTACTCCTGCACTTACCTGACGAAGTAAAAAAATTTAGACCTTTGTGGGTAATGACTTGTATCCCGTTTGAACATTTGCGTTACAAGAAAATTAAATAATTATTAGAAACGATTTAAGTATTCATTCGTAGCCTTTTTTTATTTTTTCTAGGTTTATACGTTGCCATGTAGGGATTTAAACAAAGGAGTTGATATTTGTCCGTGTCAGTTTACACCAAATTGTACTCCAGATTGTAAACACTATCCCGATTAAAAAAAATCTTTTGAAGGATTGGCATGCCACAGCATGCTTCATAGTTTATACAAACCAAAAAATAAATAAAAAATAAATGAGTTTTATACATTGCTAAAACTTTTACAAAGATTAAAATATAAGAGCAGTGTATTATTTAATGTAATTATCTTTGGTAAAATGCGTAAAACTGTATGCATGAAATGCAAATCGGATCCGGAAACGGTTTTACGTAAGAAAAAAAAAAACGTCATAAGGAAAAGGTAGAAAGTGGGTGGTATCATAATTTTAAAAAATTTCCAAACATACATGCTTCTGATATTATAAACATCATAGAAGAAAACGAAATTGAGTCTATCGAATTCGGTATATCTAGTAGATACCCAAAAGAGTTTTCAGATTGGTTAATAGCATTTTTTGAAATATTATTTCTATCTAGTTTTATTTTTTCTGTTGTTTCGTAATAAATAATATAATTATTTTTTTCTATTTCTGTTTTTAAATTGGTAGGCCAACCATTTTTGAAGGAAATATCGGATGAAACAGACTCTGCAGTGGTAAGATCACGTATTTAACCAAACCCTTAACGTTATCGTTAAAATTCTTATAATTGATTCCTGTTAAAATGAAACAATCATCCACATTCTAAGTATTGGAATGTTTTAAAGGAAATTTCTCTGTGTTACATATGTAAGGGTATAAGAAACATACGTCCAAAAAATTTATTTTTTGATTTTCTTAAGCGTCATATCGTGCAACAGTGTTCCCCGTACGACCCCCATAAAAATCGTATCTTGGATTTAAGATATTATTTGCGCTATCGGGCGATTTCTGTCGAAATTAAAAAGTTCTTCATTTTTTTCCAAACAATGATCGAAATCACATTCCCACATCTCAATTCCACTGTAGCTGTATTCTTTTATTCTCGAGGTAATTTTAAGTATGTTTTCATAATGCTCAGAATAGCTTTCGAAATTTTGTTAGTTTCTTCATTTGCTCATCGGGGTAACAACGTGGACACCTATGGAAATAATAACCGTAAAATTGAAAAACTGTACCCTTAGAATTTTTTTCTCTGGCTATAGGTTTAAAAAAACCATCGACTAACGGTCCGTCTATCAATCGATATTCCAATGGACGTCCTGCATGGATTATTTCGGTATTTCTAATTTTTTCCTCGCATAGTAAACATTTATTCAATTTTTCTGAAAATTGGCCTATGCGTATATGTCTATTTTTTGGAATAATACCCATTGTATCGTTTTTTTAAAAATTTCTTCTAAGTACAACTGAGCAAGAGCTTGCAATTGTTACGCTTTTTACAAAAGTATCAATGCTTCCGACTTGTAAAAAGATTTTTCTAAAAGCGGTACACGCCCGACGCAATATTTTAACATCTTGTACGCAATAATCTACTAAATCCTTCTGCATGTCGAATTCTTTTTTTTTCCTTGATAATTTGGTCATACCAAAGTACAAACTCTTGACGTTCTTTTGAACTCAGCGTGTCTCGTGAAAAATTCAACTGATGGATACGGTCCTTAGTAATTAAAATTCTCTTTGGTCGTAAAATGATGGGGGAAATACCCTTTTTTTACATTATCCGCCAAGTTAAAGGTTTTCGGTAACTCTGCTAATTTCATTGGTAAATAATTAAGACTATCGATGAATTTGGTTTTTCCAATGGTCATTTGTATGATATTTCGCCCACTTCAAATAACGTTAGGAGTTTTGTTTTCCGAAACAAGATGTTTTAAAATAAATTGAGCGTCAAACGATTTTTTATTGTGTGCTGTACAAATAAAAGGACAAGACGTTTCATTTTTTTTTTTTCGTACAGCAAAGTCAACAAACATTTTTAAACATTCCTCACCCCGAAAAATTATTTCTTTTACATCACAAAATTAACAAATGAATGATTCTGAATCTCTACAGTCATCACGAATTTGAGCTACGCATAAAATCGGTACATGTATGCATGTTTTAACCGTATCGTCCAAAGTTTTGTCCTGACGTGTCTAAAAATCATAAAAAATAAAGCCATTCATTTTCTTGTAAATTTTCTCTTAGAAAGCTTGAATCATACACAATTCATTTAAATCATGTATGGATTTACACTGTCCACAGTTTTTTTTCCGCACTCATGTTTTCCTTTTGCTAAGTTATAAAATTTTGCACTAAAGTTACACATTTTTAAGGTGTCGCATATAGATCTTTTGGCTGCTCAACGTGTTTTTCTTCGTGCATATGACTCTGGACGCTTATGGTTTTTAAAACATTTTCGATTACGAAAAGTACGCCCACAGTCATCACATTTCATTTTTTTTTTATTTCGGAAGTATTATTATTATTACAATAAATTAGGGTTTGCATTACATGCCGTGCAAACAAAGGATACGAATGATTCACTATTTGTTTGTATGTTTTATTATGCGGTAAACAGAGAAACATATTTGTTTTGATTGCTAAAAAGTTTAAAATTAAATTATAATGTTTAACATTAATGTAATACATTATGTTGATAAATGAACTGAAATTTCATGGCATATCTTTCGACCCATCATAAATTAAACCCATGCCCGTCTCGAACTGTTTATAGTAAAAAACGCCAATGGCTATGTTTTTTCGTAAAATTACCATTTTTATCGTAAAGTGCTTGAATATCTACAATGAAATTATTTTTTCCCATGGTTTATTGTGAGCAGCCACGTCCACTATCTTAAATGTTACGCAGCATACTGATCGTTTGACGAAAGATTGGAGACTACGAGATGAAGAAAAAAAGATTTGTAACAGCGCTGAAGAAGTGGTGATGAATATGAGAAGAGGAGTAAGGGGGCAGTGGTGATGATGGTGGTAGAAGGAAGGTAATAAAATGAGAGAAAAAAATTCTTTTTAGGCGTTGAAATCCACAACTATCTGGCGATTTGAGTATATTTCTAACACGTTGTCAAATTCTGAGTAAAAAACGCAATTTGTCGTTTTTGTCAAAGGCGTCTCAAAACGTATTTCTATTCTGTCAGAACCATTTTTTACCAAACTCCAATCACCTGCAAAGTGTACAGACAAATCTGGTGTAAGATCAAATGCAAAAAGACAATACCCTTTTGGATAATCTTTTCTGTGTACGCATGTTGTTTTCCTCGTTCATGTAATATATTCCAGAGCTAGAAAATAACACGTATAATAAGCTTAAACGTAAATAGATTCACTTCCTTTAAAAGTAGGTTATAATGTTTGCTTGGGATTTTACCCCATCGACCTATAATGACAAAAAATTAATAGAGTAATTTTGGAAATTAAAGGGGTTAAGGTTTCTATCCCCGTTGAAAGTTTTGTTGTCAACGAAACCTAGTATTATTCTTTTAGGTAACTGGCCAAGAACAACGTTTTCCAAACAGCCGCCTGTAATAGTAAAAGATTTAACTTCCACGCGGGTAATTAGATATTTTGTAGTAGTGTTTGCTAAAGTCTTTGCATATGCAATCAAAACTGTGGGGCTTACTTTTACTTGTCGTACAAGAAGTGTTGCTCCGGTAATACTGACTGAATAATTTCTTGTAGATGCATCCATCAAACAAAATGCATCCTTCGAACGAACCAGACGTAGGCAAACTTTGACACCGTTTCGTAAAAGTTTGTCTTGATTAAACACGTTACAATGTAAATTACCCATCAAGTCCACTGTTATACCATCCTGTATATACTCTTGACGTTTTGCGAGAGATATATTTTTTTCTGATCCGGGTAGTTCATCCACCTCACCAGCTACATAGGTTTCCCAAAGATCGTGGACAAGTGAGAAGTATTGCTGCAGGTCCGTAATTTGATAGTGTTTCGATGTATGCTCTGTATGAGTAAGCGTTATTAGGAGGGGTCACTAGTTTTTGATTGTTATGTTGTTTATGTTAACATACATAAACTTGATTAAATATAGAGTGTAAGAAATTGTTTACTGGAGCCACAGACGCATCTGTATCCTTGTCGTAAGGTATTAATTGTACATTAACTCTCAGCCTTGTGTGTGCGAGGTCCAAATAATCCTCATTTTGAAAGTTTATGACAAACTCTATCGGACTTTCATAGGTTAATGACGAACCAGGTTCATAATAAACCCATCGACTTGCCTCTATAATGCTGTCTGAGTAAGAGGAAGAGAAAATACATCCAACTCGCTTTTGAGACATGGATCAGTGTGGCTATGTAAGACAGAGATTTTTAATATTCAACCAAAAATATCGGTCACTTTAGATTTCTTTTATTTCTGCAATTTTTTACTCTTTTTACAATTTACACGCTTAACTTTTTTACTTTTTTTCTTTATTCTTTTCAACAATACTTTTCTTTCGTCCACGTTTGTCACTCGAGATGTTTTCTTTTTGGAACGAGTCGTAGAGATGTGATGGGTAGCGCTTCTGCTACGAGACTGCGCTCGACATTTGTACGGTAAAGCATTATATTCGGACCCTTCCATTAATTTAACAAGCTTTTCCGTTGCCTTACATTTCAAGTTTATACCTGATTCGGTTGCACGATTTGTCAATATGTCTTTAAATGGCAAATCACGTTGACCAATGTCATCAATTATATTTACACCAGATCGGAAAGCTTCTTTTCCAATAGTGCGTGCACCTTTTGTTATATTTGGCATAGTTTTGCGAAAAAGCCGCATAAAAAAGGAACCTAAACCATGGTCTCTCTGCCCATGCGAACCAGTAAACACATTCTTGAAACCTCTACCTCCACCACCGTACTGTGAATGAAACACATCGTAAAAATTTATTTTGTACAAGGATTCTAAAAAAACACTTTCCTCAAATGTAACACTACCGTCAGTGTCCTAAACTTGAATGCTATCGGTGTACCGAATTGGTCTCTTATGCCTATATCGATTATATGGAATCTATTATTGAGAAGGGGTACGTATGCAACAGGTGTATACCTCTTGACCATTGTACTACCAACATGAATTTCTTTAGCATTAAAGTTCACTATTTGTCATAAAGATGCAAACGTGTCCCCAAAAATCTATGGTTCACATATATTAGAATAAATAAAAAATTGATCGGACACTTCTCTTGACATACTAGCCAGCTGTTTACCGTGAACTAACATGAGGTAATCATCCTTTATTTTTGCACGATCTTTTCCTATATGAAGTATTCCTTCTCCGAATCCTAAAATACATTGTATGGCATTTGATAACCATACTAATTTTCTACTTTTATCTACTTCATAATTTTTCATTATAAATGAAAACACTGTTCCTTTTTTTTCTAAGGGGGGTACGCCAATAAATACAAATTTGCCTTCCTTGTTATATATAAATTAGCTTACGCTGGTATTCTTCATCTTCAAAGATATCTTCCATCTATTTGTTATTTATTGATTCATACAAACTATTTATAGAGTCGTATGAGCCATGTTGAAAACGACATTCTGTTTTATCCTCAGGTGCACTGAATAAAGTGTCCTCTCGACATATAAAATAGGGCACGGTACATGAATCTCGGAAATTCCAAACTCCCATTTTCCGCACAGCTCGATTTCTTTTGGTAATTGAGTAGAAAAATTTGTTTTAGTGTTATTAGGAAAATATTTCATACTGCTGTTACTTAGCAAAGTTATTTTAAAATCGTTATGAAGCATTTCTCAAGTATCTTTCAAAAATCCACGAATTAAACTTTACCTGGATAACCCACCGAACTAACAAAATATTCTTTGTTTCTTCCCTTTCCTTTAATTCGAATTATTTTTTCAATTATATGCTCTGGATCTAATACTCGCTCTTTAGCGATTGGGCTAAGCTTCTCAAGGTAAAAAAATCCATAAAAACTTTCACCATCCAAATCATACAAATAATATGTATATAAATTGTGTCCTTTGGAAACACTGACAATTTTAAATATTTCTTCACTCTAAGATCTTACGGCGCCTTTTTCGAATACGTTTTTCTCGCGACTGATTGGCACGTAGTTTCCAACTATATACTTTGATTTAGCTTGACGATTCTGACGATGTTTTTGCTTTTGTGCTCGCGAGTTTACTAAATTTTTTCTCGCAACGTGCGCGTTATTTATAGTTACTGCACTGGGTGCTAGCTTAATTGTGGAGTGGGGTGATTTATTGTACCCATCAATTAAATTTTGTAGTAAATCGATGTAGCAATATGAATTTTTATATGTAAAATATCTGTACATACGTTCCTTGAGTGTTCGTATGAAACGCTCTACTACAGCTGCTTTAACGTCAGGGTTACTCACAATCCGAAATTTTATTCCATTATGCTTTAACAACTGTTGGAACTCACTTCCTAAAAATTCTTTTCCCCTATCTGTTTGGACTGTTTTTGGAAACCGATAGTGTTTACTATTGAGAATTTCTTTAAAAGCTGTAGTAACTTCACGACAAGTTTTATCACGTAATGGTTGAGCCCGTACAAATTTACTCAAAACGTCTATTACAACGAGAATGTACGACATACCAATGTTGTAGTTTTTAATAGACGTCAATTGAATGAGGTCAGCCTCCCACAAATCATCCAAAGAGTTGACATCGTAAAAAAGGCGTAGAAACTTACGGCGAATAGTTTTGTGTAACGTGTAAACGTCTTGTCCCTTCAACCATTCCTTTATTTTATTTGATGAAACATTTTTATTTAATCTTATCAAATTTCTAGCCCCGGTGAAACCAGCCTCATGACTGGGCGTAAGGTATTGTTTTTCCAACGCGTCCATTTTTCAAAATCTAAGCCACTGTCCGCCTCCCACCCCTCCTCCCTTTTGCAAAGGTGTAGATGTCTTGGATGAACTTTTGATGTTACTTTTAATAATTTTATTCTCTTCAATAGTAGTTTCCCCAAATAATTGATATGCTTCACTGCCGTCTTTACTCGACAATTCATCGGTAATGTCGTCATAGTCACGGTCTATCTTCTCTCTAGAGTTGAATAATTTTTTACGAGTCTTTGATAAAGTCTTGACTCAATTGACGTTATGAATCTCCCACAGGTCATCATTTCCTACAAACTCTCGAGGAGTAACGATCTCGCGCAACATATTACCAAATTTTTTTCTACCCACAAATTTGATTATTTTTCTGCGTTTTGCCGCATCATTTATTAAGTCAATAATATTAGAACCTTGTATTTTTTAACCATCAATGGTAACGACATCCTCACTATTTCAACTAATTTTATGGTTATTTTTTGAAAAATAATTTAAAAGAAATTCAGACTTTTTTTTAAATGCTTCATGTATAGTTTTCAGAATCATATCATCACTCATTCGACCATTTGCATCTGTATCATATTTTTTCTCCTCTTTTTCTGTTACTACCTGTGGATTTCTTTGTTCGTCTATGAAATGAAAGAACCTTTGTAAGACTCTTAAATGTTCTTTAGATTTTTCACGTTCGTCATTGAATGCATTGGAGTCAAGGATTTGTTTAATTTTATCATCTAAACGACTGAGGTTGTTTCCAACAGTTTGGGTAGATTGTAAAATTTGTTGCAAAGAAAAATCGTTAGCAGCAGTGGAAACAGGTATTACAGTCTCATGGAGGGGTTTCACATTTTCACTGTGTATTCTTTCGAGCTATTCTTTCGAAATACCTAACCTTGTTGTACAATAATTTTTCTTTTTTTTCTAAGAATCTTCACCGTCACAGCATCCTTCCTTCTACTTTATCTTCTTCTTCTTAGAAACTACTTTCTTCAACACATTTTTTAATTTTTCAAGTTTTAACTTTTGTAATTTTTTTTAAGGAACAACACCTTTTAGTACACTTAAAACACACTCACTATATACAATGAGTTAATTTTTTATCGGCTTTTTTTAATAATGCGACACGCTGATCGTTATTTAAATGCTCAAGGGCTTCCAGTATTTTTATATGTTTTGTTTCAAACGGTATCTTTGAAGAAAACGAGGAGTTTGAGGACCTATAACTATTTCGGCGACCATTCGTTGTGATGCAGATGCTTCCATCGTTGAAACAAAACTGAAAATACAAACTCACTGACCAGTATTTCAAGCAAAATTTTATTATTTACCTTAGGTGATGTAAGTATAGCTACTGTGCACGTATTTTGGTAAATATGCATACTGATACTCATCATCAGGAAATATATGCATGTACGAAATCTAAACTCGTCCAGAGTATCCTGCTTACAATTGAATCGCCAGATAGTTGTGGATTTTAACGCCTGAAAAGAATTATTTTCTCTCATTTTATTACCTCCCTTCTACCACCATCATCACCACTGTCCCCCTCACTTCTCTTCTCATATTCATCACCACTTTTTAAGCGCTGTAACAAACCTTTTTTTCTTCATCTCGTAGTCTCCAATCTTTCGTCAAACGATTAGTATCAGAGATTAGTAGGGAGATTGCTGACTGCCATGCTACGGAGTGTGCCCACTTTTTTCCAGTGGTTCGAGCGCCCCGCCGCAGCCAAGCGGCCGAACCAGGCGCACATTTTTTATTTTATTTGAGAAGCGGGGTAGGGGTATAAGAAGAGTGGATTCGCGTGGAAATGTCCATATAGGCGCACATTTTGGAGACGCGTGGAAGGGGTGTACCGAATGTGCACCTACGAGAAGGAGTGGAAATGTCGGCTATATAGCTCATGTATATATCTAAACGCACAGCCAAAGCAAGCGACAACACGAGTTTTTCTTTTTTGAGAGTCTTTGGACTCTGCAACTGAGTACATGCTATGTATATATTTAACTGACTTGCTCTCGCTCTGGCTTCAATGTTATTCATAAATCTTATTTAATTAAATCGTGGAACTGAATTCTCATTAATTATATACACAGAATTTTGATTTTAATACATTATGTTTTTACTCTCCCGTACTCTTAAAATTCCCAAATCCATTTATGTTTCCAAAAAATTAACCACTAATTTATTAATTTCACACATCCTAACTTCTGTAAACTGTAGGACAAGCACTGGAGGATATCCATGAACATATATGTGACTTCGAAAGAGATATGTCCCGTCCTTCGGATAGCTAAGATGGATAAGGCTTATGCCCCTTTGTAAATTGTTTAGCACTTAAGGAGGTTCGGTAGTGTTAGCGGGGGGAAATCTCAGAGAGGCAAGGGGAGGGAGAGCGTCTGGAAACGTTGTGAATTTTTTCGGCTGCTGGCACGTCGTCTACTGTTGTTGTCGTCTACTGCTGTTGTCGTCGTCTACTGATGACAGTGTACTTATTTATTCGGTTGAATTTTTTATAATTAAATTTTCAATTACAAAAGGAGTTTTTACTATTCATTACATTTCAAAGTGCGCTCCAAAAGCAGCGTTGCCAAGTCGTCTGCTGCGAGCACATTTTTTGCTGTTTTTTAATAGAAATTTGTGGTAGGGCTCTCTCAAACTTTGACAAAATATTATTTTGACAATATTCTTTCATTTAAAAAAAAAAAAAAAGCGAGTTTATTTAGCCGTTTTTTTTAATGTGAAATTTAAGTGATTTCTCCATAAGCCTACATGTTAAAATATTGTTTTTTCAGGTCAATATATCTTGAAAACGGTGTGGTTAAACCCTTCAAAAATTTAGCTGTAATTTAATACTATTATCCCAAACAACTTATCGAAATTTCAAAAATTTTCATCATAAAAAATAATCACTACCGAACCTCCTTAAGGGTTTGAATCCACTTCATAGTAGATATTTTTTTTTTTTTTTTATTCAATGTATCATTTTGTCTTCATTTCTTTTATTTATGTTTCGTTAAAATATATATATATATATATATATATATGTCGTCAACATTTTTTTTCGGATACATCAATACAAATAAAATTAATATTGTTACTTTGATACAAGGCAATTCTATAATTTTATAACACTAAAATAACTTTTAAGGATTTTAACATAATTTGTGTATTTTAAAACTCCTAAGAAATTGTGAACATCCTATTTACGACAAAAAAAAGCCGCCCGTTTACTGCTATTTACTTAATGTTGAAATTTTAATCAGTAAATGAATTTGATGAACACAATATAAAATAGTTTTGTAAATATTTTAAAATTGTTTGCAAATCTTTAGTTAGGTGTGCTTCTTCTATTTATTTTTAGACAGCCAGAAGAACAATAATGAATGAAACAGTTGGATGAATAAGTAATAAAATTTATTCGGCAAGATTTTGAGACTAAACATTTTTTATAATACCGCAGTATTTTGTTAAAAACAAAAACAAAAAAAAATTAATTACCTTTAAGGGGATGATTGTAATAAACTTATTTTTAGGCTGTAGATTATAAAGGAACTTTAATCGTTTATATTGAATGCAGGAAAAGCATCGTAATACTTTTAACAATGATATAATCGGGTGAGTGCAAGAGAGAGTCTTTTTAGAGTAAAAGTCAAGAAAGAGCCTTTTTAAAGTTTCGGGCATAATAAAGTCCTCTTAAACTAAAAGAAAAAGCCTTTTTATACAGAGGTACACTTGCACTGAGTTTTATTAAGCTGGCGTCGATTGGTATAATTAAGCCTAACGAAACGTCGCTGAAGATTATTCTTCGAAATTTTTGAGTTCTTATTTGCTCCTCACCCAGCTTTCGGTTGATCTCGTACCTCTGTACGAATCCACACATTTATTCTATACTGGAGAGCAAAACGAGGAGTTCAACAAAAAGATATCAATGCCTTTTCAACTAATTTGTTTACTTCTATTTTAAAGTAGTAATGTATATATTTTTACAGATCAATTATATACATACACACATAAATGTAGTACCAACTTAAAATCGGAGGAATAAAAATTAAAGGCTCTTTCTTACATTTAGTTTGAAAAGGCTCTTTTACGCCTATTACTCTGAGAAGACTCTTTATCATGCTAACGTGATAAATTATTTAGAATCAGGAATTGTGAGAACTAAAGAAATTTTTTAACTACGAATTTCTATATTAGTAAAAATTGAGTCTGGGTCTATTTCTGCTAGAAAAAACTTCGATTAAAGTACGGGGATGTTGTGATATTTCATTGATTTAAGAAATTTCTGAAAAAAATTTGTATAGGTATGTTTCAGTATCATAAATAACATATTAAAATTTCAAAGAGCCTAAGTACACCATTTTTAAGAAATAAAATCGCGAAGTTGGTTACTTATACACATGCTTTTAGATGGACTTGTCGGAAAATGCACGTTTTTTACTCCTAACTTTTGAAATTTTCTTTAGAATCTTTTAAAAAATTATTATGTTAGAGTTTATTATAGTTGAAATAAGTATACTAAAATTGAGGAAGCCTAGCTTCACCGTTTTTAAAATATAACAGTTTAAAGTCCAGTTACAACGTTACTAGAATACCCATATAGAGGTACAGTCCGAGGCGAAAGTTAGGTTAATTTGTTGTTTTAACGTTTGTGATATCTTTCCTGGGCATTTTTCTGTTTCATACACCTAATTTTTGAATTATTTACCTGTTTTGTTAAGAATAATCACAACAAAGACATTTCTAACACGAAAATTCAATTTTGAAATTGACTGTACCACGACAACCCCCTCACAATAGTATCAACATATACATTTGTAGTGCAAAATCTTAAAAAAATCTTCAGTTTTCTGAAAAATCGACCAATTATTTATTCTAGTTTTCCATTTTATTTTTAAAATCGAGAAGTATTCAAACTATTATTGTTTACTGTATTTAAGTGCATACTTCCTTATGATAAACTAATTCAGCTATGATTCTCAAAAATTAATATGTAGAGCTGTGTAAAAGGCATTTTAAAGATTTTAAAGTTAATCTACTCGTCGTGAGAGTTCCACGATTTTTTTAATAAAAGCAACCTTTGTCACGTGGTTGAAGATACCGACAATGCGGTTGTTACTATAACTACAAAAAAAAAAAATAAGCTACCTTGCGTTGTGTGGCAAGAGGTGTTTTTTGATGGTTTATCTTATCAACTACAAACAATCGAATAAATTTATGCGAATCATTGTGTCTTGCATACGATGTAAAATTAATTGATCGATTGCGATAGTTAAAAGAGCAATTTCAATTGTGAAATTTTAATATTTTGTATAGTTATTCATTTATAAAAATACATATAGTGCCACCTTCAAAACAGAGGAAAAAAAATTTTTGTTAACTGTATATGATTTACGCACTGTTAAAAATTTTGGTAACTATTTCGGAAAAATTAGAATAACAATTGATTATATGTAAAAAGATTAATTGTTTACACAGAATACAAATTTTTTTTTAAAACCATACTCGGAGTTACAAGTGGTTGAAACTAGTATGTGTTGAATAAAAAAAGCTTCGTTCAGTCTTTGTAAAAATCTTTAATCTAAAATACGCACTATTTATAAAGACTAAAGAATCTACTTTTAAGTTTTGTACATATAAATGTAGTACGAATTTTGTCAATGCAATAACCACAAGGTATTGATAAGGGATGTGAATATAAGCTCAAAAATATAATATATGTACGTTGTTAAATATTCACGTATAATTGGATGTAAGTTGAACTTTACTGGTAATGATCATATTTGATATAATCGTAGTAAAAGAATGAGTTTTCTTCTGCCTTCGGCTTTTTTTTGTCGTAAATAGGATGTTTACAATTTCTTAGGAGTTTTAAAATACACAAATTATGTTAAAATCCTTTAAAGTTATTTAAGTGTTATAAAATTATAGAATTGCCTTGTATCAAAGTAACAATGTTAATTTAATTTGTTTTGATGTATCCGAAAAAAAATGTTGACTACATATACATATATATATATATATATATATATATATATATATATATATATATATATATATATATATATATATTTAACGAAACATAAATAAAAGAAATGAAGACAAAATGATACATTGAATAAAAGAAAAAAAAAAAATATCTACCATGAAGTGGATTCGAACCCTTAAGTGCTTAACAATTTACAAAGAGGCATAAGCCTTATCCATCTTAGCTATCCGAAGGACGGGACATATCTCTTCCGAAGTCACATATGTTCATGGATATCCTCCGGTGCTTGTCCTACAGTTTACATATGTTAGGATGTGTGAAATTAATAAATTAGTGGTTAATTTTTTGAAAACATAAATGGATTTGAGAATTTTAAGAGTACGGGAGAGTTAAAACATAATGTATTAAAATCAAAATTCTGTGTATATAATTAATGAGCATTTAGTTCCACGATTTAATTAAATAAGATTTATGGATAACATTGAAGCCAGAGCGAGAGCAAGCCAGTTAAACATATACATAGCATGTACTCAGTTGCAAAGTCCAAAGACTCTCAAAAAAGAAAAACTCGTGTTGTCGCTTGCTTTGGCTGTGCGTTCAGATCAGAGATTAGAAGGGAGATTTTCAGCTCCTATGGTAGAGAGTGTGTCGCTTTTTTCCACTGTTTTGAGCGCCCCGTTGCGGCAAATTAGCCGAACTATACGCACGTTTTAGCAGCATAGAGGAGAAGACCAAATTGTGCGTACGATAGGTACCTAGTAAAGGGGGAAGGAATATGTGCGTATGAGGCTCTTTTACAGTCAAGCTTGAACCAGATGGCGCCAGGGTACGTCGCGGCTGTCATGGCCGTCTCACTCGCACAACATTACTTTTCAGTATTGTCTGTATACAGGAAATTAAAGTCTTGTGGTAAAGCGCAATATTTGAAATTCTAAAACGAATATGGAAGACAAGAAAGAATATTATGAGAGCTCAAAAGTTTCAGAATTGAAAAAGCTTTTAAAACGGAAACGAGCAAGAGTCAGTGGAAGAAAAGGAGAACTCGTGGACAGGTAAGTGTACATTTCAAGTTATATTTACAAGGCTATTTATGTATTTGTTTACTAATGATTGGTCTCCCAATTGCTTCGAGCAACTTTTTTTTATCACACTATCAGAAGAAAATTGAAATTTTACTTTCTTATCGCAGAATATTACACTGCGCTTTACTTTTCCTACTATCTTTAAACGTAAATGCAAACAAAATTTGTCTGCAAACAACAGCAATCATTTACAAAGGTTATGTCTTCTGCTTTGCTCATCACACAGATAGGCTCATGGACACAATACACAACTGTAAATTTGACGGTGTGTAAGTGCGACGGCCATGACAGCCGCGACGTGCCCTGGCCCCATCTGATTCAAGCTTGACTGTAAAAGAGCCTCATACACGGGTATAGCTATATATGTTTTGTATTCTAGCTGTGCATGCGTATACCTATATCTATTCCTGATGTGATGTTCCCTCAAAAGCGGTTTTGAATGTTGGACAGTTACTTATTATATGTCCGGTCATATATTACTCATTAAATGTGTATTAAATACTTGTACAGCTAAATACTGAGTTTTCCTCGTATAAAATAAAAAATTGAGTTATAAAAACGTTAGCCCCGATATTTAATGTAACTTCTGGAAACTTGATCTCTATAAAATAATCATCTTTACAACTTGAATAATTTATATTTTTATAGATTTATAAAAATTTAGCACATAAAAAATATCAGAATAATATACACACGCTTCACTTTGATTTTTAAGTTCATTCAATAGAGAATTACTTTTTCTGTAATTCAAATGTCATTCTTCAACACATGTAACTTTTCTAATAAGAATAAGTAATTGTGAAAATATTTAGAAAAATAATAATTCTACTTGTAGGTCAAACTTTAACACATTTATCAATATAAAGAAAAAATAAACTAATACTTAAACTTAAACCCTGGAGCTTCACGATAAACATGTGTCACTTTAAGTGCTTAGGGTAACAGTGCGTTGGTAGTCGAGGTAGCTAAGTACCACATCGTGTACTTTTGCTTTGAGCATTCTGGGGTTCAAATCTCGCCCACAGCAGAATTTTTTTTTTTTACGATTTCTTTTTTTTTTTTTTTTTTTTTTTTGATGGTAGTACAAAACTTTTTTTTGATAATAGTATTTAATTTTTATGTATATGTTGCGTAATGACTACGCTTTGTGAATTCATTCGTTGTAAAGTTGGGTGGTTTTGTTAGATATTTAAATATTTTAATAAAAATATAATATCAATAGTGGGGAAAATGCTAATTACCACTTCATCCTTTTTTAGATGGCTATAAAACTATTATTGATGAAGTTAAAAATCATCCAAAAGTAATTTAATAGTACTAAGTTATTTTACACTATTCTTACAAAATGGTTATGATCTCACTTCGATGAGGATCGCACCTTTTACAACCTAATTAATAATTGTGTAAAACTTATTCAAACAATTAATTAAACTATTAGAAACCAGGAAAATTTTTAAAAACACTTTTTATCAAATGATTTGTCATTGCTATTCCAAGTTAAACACGAGTTTATTGATAAAACGCTCAGTTAACTGGAGAGCAAAGTATGGCATCGCTTAACATAAAGGAAACCATGAAAACATTAGTAAAATAAAAGGCAAGGTATTAAATATTGAGGACTTAAAAATTTTTTTCCTATTTTAGAACTAAATTTTGCCTATTATATAGATATAACTTATGTTGTACAAGTTCTTAGGCTAATTTTGATGATTCAGATCAAAAAATTGTTTTTAATTCCATACGGCATTTACCAAAAAAATTAAATTTATAGTACCTTATAATTTTTTCAGAGCCATAATTGTGACCACTTATTAATCGTCTATATTTTGGTTAAAAAATTTTTAATCTAATAAAAGGGTAGTCTGAGTATGTCTCATGGTGTATACATGTCATAAAATGTATGTAAAAAAACGTATTGCGGGAAAACTGGGTTTCTTTTGTCTATGAGCACTGCAATAAAAATGCTCTCAAAATTTTACGCTTTGATCAAACTTGTCTGATTGTAAACCCTCAGCTGAGACATTCAACCCAAATTTAACAACAAAATTGCGGCACACTTAGATCATAACTACTTATTGTTAATCTTAAAACTTGATAACATGTATATTTGCGTCCACGTTCACACACAGAGTTCTATTTCTCGTCAAAATTCAACTTTTTGTACTGTATGTTTTGCTGCAGATAGCAATTAATGCAGACACTTTATAATGCAAAATAAACATAAAAACAGTCAAAAAAGATTTTGTATCTGTTACAGAAATAAATTTAAATTCTACAACAAAGTATTGAATACAAATTTTGTAGAGCTTATAAAAAAGAAACTTTTGAAAGTAATTTTTTTTTTTTTTTTAAATAGCTTCTAAACGATTTAGTCGCCAATTATTGTTTCTAAATGGCTGAAAAATCGTTTTACACCATTTAATTGAAAAAAAGCAATGATGTTTTTCTGTGATTATTTTCTAGAAACAATACTTAAATAAGACTACCACCTAAAGAATAAAATATAATGCGTTCAAGAAACGTGGTCTTTAGATATCTTTAGTATAAAAAGTACTAGTTTAATTCCTGGGATAAATAATAATGATAATATCCATAATAATAATAATAATAATAACAATAATAATTAAAAATATTTCGAGTAGAATTTCTATAAAATCATTTAACAGTCTGCTGAGAAACTAGTGATTTCTTGAATGAATCGTAGTAGGTATTAAAAAAAAAAAATCTCTACCAATTACTTAGCTCTTAACTTTTTATTAATACTTTTAATTTCTTAATTTTTATGTTGCACTAAATTAGTTATACTAATATTTATTGAATCCAGGTATAATTATAGTCACTTCAAAAATATGGTTTAGTCCTATAATTTTTGTTGGACAATATTTAATATTTGTCATTTAAAATATTTACATAATATTATATGATTCTTAATTTGAAAATAATATAAAGATATCGATAAAAATTGTAGCGACTTTAGGCACGGGATTAGAAACAACTAGGCTTACTAAATATTTTCAAAAGATTGTAGAGACATGAGTATTGATGCATACGTACACCCGAATTTACCTATATTAAATTTTATTTTTATTTTTATTTATTTAATTTTTTTTAATCATGCTTTTAGTCAGGAACTTGATGTTGCAGTAAAGTTTTAATCATAAAATATAACACTAAAAAAATAATTAAGAACAAAAAGCGAAACTTTTTTTATTTTAACATTGATTTTTAGAGGTTCATATGTTTTAATAAAAAAAAACCAATTAACCGATCATATTGGTTTTTTTTAGCTTTAGTACGTATACCAAAACAAAATTATAAGCTAAGGTTTATTAGAACCGATCATGAGAATCCTTATTATAGATACAAAAAATTATAGAGGTATGTACTCAGAGATTAAAACTTACCAACATATTTACATTGAAATTAAAAAAATGTATAAGTAAAATTAAAATTTCGTCTGTCGATGTTAGTACGCTTGTTATATGCATCAATTAATGGGCATTTTTGTGAGAAAATAGTATTATTACAGTACAAAAAAAAAAAGTTGACGAGAAATAGAACTCTGTCTGTGAACGCGGACGCATATATACATGTTATCAAGTTTTAAGATTAACTTAAGTAGTTATGATCTAAATAGGCCGCAATTTTGTTGTTAGATTTGGGTTGAATGTCTCAGCTGAGGGTTTACAATCAGACAAGTTTGATCAAAGCGTAAAATTTTGAGAGCATTTTTATTGCAGTGCTCATAGACAAAAAAAAACCCAGTTTTCCTGCAATACGTTTTGTTACATACATTTTATGACATGTATACACCATGAGACATACTCAGACTACCCTTTTATTAGATTAAAAATTTTTTAAACAAAATATAGACGATTAATAAGTGGTCACAATTATGGTTCTGAAAAAATTATAAGGTACTATAAATTTAATTTTTTTGGTAAATGCCGTATGGAATTAAAAACAATTTTTTGATCTGAATCATCAAAATTGGTCTAAGAACTTGTACAACATAAGTTATATCTATATAATTGGCAAAATTTAGTTCTAAAATAGGAAAAAAATTTTAAAGTCCTCAATATTTAATACCTTGCCTTTTATTTTACTAATGTTTTCATGGTTTCCTTTATGTTAAGCGATGCCATACTTTGCTCTCCAGTTAACTGAGCGTTTTATCAATAAACTCGTGTTTAACTTGGAATAGCAATGACAAATCATTTGATAAAAAGTGTTTTCAAAAATTTATTGATATTATATTTTTATTAAAAAATTTAAATATCTAACAAAATCACCCAATTTTACAAGGAATGAGTTTACAAAGCGTAGTCATCACGCAACATATACATAAAAATTAAATACTATTATCGAAAAAAAGTTTTGTACTACCATCAAAAAAAAAAAAAAAAAAAAAAAAAAAAAGAAATCGTAAAAAAAAAAAAATTCTGCTGCGGGCGAGATTTGAACCCCAGAATGCTCAAAGCAAAAGTACACAATGGTACTTAGCTACCTCGACTACCAACGCACTGTCTCCCTAAGCACTTAAAGTGACACAATTTTATCGTGAAGCTCCAGGGTTTAAGTTTAAGTATTAGTTTATTTTTTCTTTATATTAATAAATGTGTTAAAGTTTGACCTACAAGTAGAATTATTATTTTTCTAAATATTTTCACAAATACTTATTCTTATTAGAAAAGTTACATGTGTTGAAGAATGACATTTGAATTACAGAAAAAGTAATTCTCTATTGAATAAACTTAAAAATCAAAGTGAAGCGTGTGTATATTATTCTGATATTTTTAGTGTGCTAAATTTTTATAAATCTATAAAAATATAACTTATTCAAGTTGTAAAGATGATTATTTTATAGAGATCAAGTTTCCAGAAGTTACATTAAATATCGGGGCTTACGTTTTTATAACTCAATTTTTTATTTTATACGAGGAAAACTCAGTATTTAGCTGTACAAGTATTTAATACACATTTAATGAGTAATATATGACCGGACATATAATAAGTAACTGTCCAACATTCAAAACCGCTTTTGAGGGAACATCACATCAGGAATAGATATAGGTATACGCATGCATGCGAGAGCTGCGAGCTGCGAGAGCCGAGAGCCGAGAGCCGAGGCAGCTAGAATACAAAACATATATAGCTATACCCGTGTATACGCACGTATTCCTTCCCCCTCTACTAGGTACCTATCGTACGCACAATTTGGTCTTCTCCTCCGCTGCTGAAACGTGCGTATAAGTGGCCTAAAAAAAGGAGCTTTGCTGGTTTCTACGTGTTTATAAGTTACGTACCTAGATCAACAAGACAGTGAATTCTACAGAAGTTATTTTCTCTTACGCCACACCAGATGATGCCTAAGATAAAAAAAAAAAAAAAAACTCAAGAGCCGATACTAAAATCTGCACATTTAAGCCAGTCGTCATCCTTCTCTGCTGCTGCTACACAAGAGGTTGGGGACCTTATTAAAAGCATTAACCTTTGAAAATCTAGAAAAAGTGGAAACTCTACTGCATCTGTGTACGCCGAAATAAGGGAAGATGAACTCACTACAAATACAAAAAGCACTCCGGCATTTTCCGACACCGATAGTCGGGGTATTTCCAGCAGACTAGCTGCCGTTTGTTTGGACGAGACCGTGTGTCCTTGTAGCTAATATAGACGAGAGCACAAGACCCAGTAGCCTTCTATGTCGATACCAGTGGACACAGAGTTTTCTTTGACAATTATGAATTACCACCCACTGTCTCACACCATGTTGATCGACTTAGAAGAAACTGTGTTAGTTACGAGTGGAACGTACAGCAATTGCAGAGTATTAACACTTGAGTGTGTGGTCATTTGTGTATCAATTTTTTGTTTTTTATGTCTCATAATTATACTTTGGGTATGTTTTTTTCAATATTTTCAAGAACTACATCTCCTAATAATAAAATAAGTGTAACTTTGTACAATAAAATTACTAGACGTAAGAAATTAGAAAAAAGGAGCGTTATATCCTCAACATGTAATCAAAATTGTTAGTCTAGAAATATTTTACTTTAATTGATTTTAAAATATGCATCCTGCGTTAAAATACATCACAAAAAACTAGACATCTTGTGGTCTATTATCACTTACATTGTATAAAACTATAATCTCTTAGATTAACAACACTATTTGTCAGTGACAACTTTACCTTCATGTATTAATATTATATCACCATATATTTTATACTACAAACAATTATCTTAAGTTTTTACATTATATTTGTATTTGTATCACTTTCTATCTCATAATGAATAAGTTTTGTCAACTCCATTTCCAATGACTTCATTAGTTTAACCTTTCTATTTCCCTTACCCACCTCCAAGACTCCACCCGATTTAAAAAACCGCACCACTTTTCGAAGGCCACGAAATTTTCTATCTAGGGACCTCTCTCCTTCTCCTCCACCATCGCTTCTCCAACAGCACGTCCAAACACTCACCCTGGGCCCCGACCGCCGCGGCGGCGCTAAGGTAAATGTCCCTATCAAGGAATATTGTCCCTATGGCGGAATGATTTCTTATTTTTTGTACCAAAATTTTTATTGCTTATTTATAAGTTTACAAAATTTACAATAAATAGCTTGAAATATCTTTAAAACTTTTTTTTTAATTTGATCTGAATTAACCGATATGAGAAGTAAATAAAAAATAATTTAAGAACGTGCACTTTCTGCATCTAAAATTTATGAGGACAAGTGACACTTACTATGAAGAGAGAGGATTTCTTTACCCATGCTGTAATAATTATAAAGCATTATATGAGCTCGGAGTTAAATTTTTTTGCATGTAGTGAAGCTATACTTTTGATTTACATGTATAGTTTAATGAAAAACTGAATATTTTTATTAATTTTCGCACGTTCCGTTCCATGTCAGTCAAAATCTTAGAGAATATATACATGGAGGAAGCATTGTATGCTCCAGCCGCGAGACGAGATGAGAGAGACAAAAGACAAGTAGCAGTACAACCTTTCTCTCTCTTACACGCCTCTGATTGGTTGGCCCCCTTCCGTATATATAGGTATAGTCGTATCCACGAGTGGCGGTCGTGGGGGAACAGAGCAGATATATGTAACCTAAGATCTGATCAAAAAAAACTTATACATTACCAGAGAATATAGAATTTATCCTCTTTAAGTATAGAAGGCCAAAGCGAAATTCCGAGCAATACACACTTAAACAATAATCTTCCATTACAACATAATTAAAACAACAAAATTTAAATAAAAATTTCCAATTTTAATTAAAGCCCCCATACCTGGTTAAACAGTTCATGTATGGCTAATGACTCAGCTGGAATGTTAGTCTTCGATAGCTGAGCGGTCAAGAATGCTCGATTAGCTTCTGCGCTCTGGGTTTCGAATCTGACCTATGCTTTTTTTTTTTTTTCAGGTATACATTTTCATAATACTTGTTTTATTACATTTCGTTTGTTTATCATTTTTATGTATTTTTATAAATAAATTTATTTTATAAGATTTCACACTTAAATAATAAGATTTAAAAAACTACTCTTGGCTAATGCCAGTAAAATACTAATGCAAAAATGTGTTAATACTTTTTGTATATTATTATTATTACAAGTGTAAATATTATTTGTTTAATTATTTACTGCATTGATCGATACGGATTTATTGGGGTTCTAATATCTAATATATGCCCTTTATCCTGCATGTATCCTATCCTAATGAAAAATACTGCCACCTTCCCGTCGGTTTCCATTAAGTAATGCCAATAAAAAATAAATTATACGACGTATTGTAATAGTATAATATTGAATTTATGCTCGCATTAGTATTTTAATGGCATTAGCCAAGAGTAGTTTTTTAAATCTTATTATGTAAGTGTGAAATCTTATAAAATAAATTTATTTATAAAAATACATAAAAATTATAAACAAACGAAATGTAATAAAACAAGTATTATGAAAATGTATACCTGAAAAAAAAAAAAAAAGCATAGGTCAGATTCGAAACCCAGAGCGCAGAAGCTAATCGAGCATTCTTGACCTCTCAGCTATCGAAGACAAACATTCTAACTGAGTCATTAGCCATACATGAACTGTTTAACCAGATATGAGGGCTTTAATGAAAATTGGAAATTTTTATTCAAATTTTGTTGTTTTAATTATGTTCTAATGGAAGATTATTGTTTTAGTGTGTATTGCTCGGAATTCCGCTTTGGCCTTCTATACTTAAAGAGGATATATTCTATATTCTCTGGTAATGTATAAGTTTTTTTTATCAGATCTTAGGTTACATATATCTGCTCTGTTCCCCCACGACCGCCACTCGTGGATACGACTATACCTATACATACGGAAGGGGGCCAACCAATCAGAGGCGTGTAAGAGAGAGAAAGGTTGTACTGCTATTTGTCTTTTGTCTCTCTCATCTCGTCTCGCGGTCAGAGCATACAATGCTTCCTCCATGTATATATTCTCTAAGGTCAAAATGTACATTAAAAGGAACAGCCAAAATAACGCGTTCCTTATTACCTGCGTAAACAAGACATCTTGTTCCCATCGTGAAGCACACTTTACTGGTCGTTATTATAACGTATTGAACAATTTCGCAGTGTTGAAAGTACTATTTGTTTGTTTAATAAGAACAGATTTGTCATTGCTCATCTTAAATTAATTGGTAAGTAATGTTAAATCACAATAACTTGAAAACATAAAACTTAACCTTAAAACTCTATTCAACATAAAGTATCACTTATTTATTTTAGATATAAGTATACAAAAATGGCAAATATGGGTGCCAAAAAAACAAAAAAGAAATAAGCAGAGCCTTTAAATTTAAACTCTCCTGAGATACAGTTGCATTATTTCGACGCCTCGTACGAAGACCAGCACAGTTTAGATTTTGCAATGTTATTTTAAACGGGAAAATCTGAACTGTACTGATCTTCGTGCGAGGCGTCAATATAATATTGCACCTTAACTTGGTATTTTAGACCCCTACAAATTATTTTGAATAATCACACAAGAATTTCAAAAAATATATTTCTCTCTGTTTCTCTTACTTTGTTTTAAACACTTTAAAATAATCCAACATACACGAAAGCAATAAATCTTTGGAAATGCTTAACAACATTTTTACACTGCCTGAAAAGTGTTTGCCAAAAAAAAAAAAGGAAAAAATTAAAGGAAAAGTAAAATTTGTCGCTGCATGCAAATCTGATCCATGGTATAACATCCATAAACAAAAGGAAGATAAGGAAGCTGAATAAAAAAGATGCAAGAAAAGAAGAATGATTTAGTTGTTAAAAAAAACAGATATAGAAATCAAGAAGATCGAAATCAAAATATAACAAAAAACAGGTGATGGGAAAAAAAATTGCAAGAAGAAAAAAAGTCTTAGAATGGTACAAAGAAAGAGTTAGACTTGCAAATTAAAGCTATTTTATTAAATATCAAACAAGAAAAACCGTAGATAGTTTATTATAATTTATTTGAATCTAAGATTTTATATTAAAATGTACTCAAACTGGAAATATTTTGATAAAAAAAAATTTAACTAATGTAAAAAGGAAATAAGAATAAACAATAATTTGAAGTAATAAAAAGAAATAAATGCGAAATTTATAAAATAAAAAGTAAATCATATTTATTTTACCTTGTCTTACCCCCTCTCATTTATTATTACCTTTAAATTACTTATAAATAATTTTAAAGTTCTATGTATATTGATTTCAAGTCATGTTCCGCGATAGGAACAATGACTGCGGAACAGTGCTGCCTAACTACTGCAGACGTTCCGTTTAATGTACATTTTGATCACCTTCTTATTTATCACATAAATTTTTTAATTCTGCTTAAATTTTGATATAAAACAGCAACTTACGTTCAGAAACAGATGACCCATCATTAATAATCGAAATTTTATGATCAAACATTTAAAAAAATTTTTTATCTGTAATAAATGTAAATCGGCACCAAAATTCGTTCCGTGGTAGGGACATTTACCTTAGACGGTGACGTCAGAGTTCTCTGAAAATTACTCACCCTTACCTCTTTCACGTATTAAGCGCTTGTTTATTAACTCACATCATAAAAAATACAAATGGGGAAACCTTAAGTGTACTGGACTATTCCGTTGTCAGTGCGAGCAACTGTGTTAGTTTATTCGTAGATAATTTAGTTTATTTAAGATAAAAAGACTAAAATCTAATGGGGCAGTGTTTTATAAGCTCTAGTTCATTTATTTATATCGTGATAAATTAGAATCGACAAGACTTGGGCGTTCTCAATTATTTTTTTAAACGTGCTTGTTCATTAGTTGATGATATGATTTATTAAAGAAGAAAGTACTAGAGTTACTGATTCAATTAACGCTATCGTTTATTGAAAAAGAAAAGACTTTAGTACACTATTAAGTTTTTGGGTCAAACATGCTTGTTTACTAGTCGACATTATAATTAGTTACAACTATAATAATACACACGCGCTCACCAGATTACTTAGTTAAAAGCGCTAGTTTATCAATCGATACCATTACTCAGTAGAAAAAGAAGAATTGCATCTTTTGTTACTATTTATTGGAGCTTAGTAAAAATATGATTAATTTTTATTCAAAGTTATTTTTACTGTTAATTAAAATTCTGTTAGTATCGTTAGTTTTTTTGGACAAAATAAAATAAAATCATGCTTTTTTCTCTGGAGCCCTCAATTTATAAAATCTAAATAAGAATCAATTGTCAATGCAGTTTTTGCAAGTATACATTTACATTTACATGTACTAAAGTACTAGCTGTAGAGAAAAAAAAAAAGCGCTGAGAGATTCAAAGGTATGACCAGCATAAGAAGTTGCACATCCCACTCGGCTGCGGCGTTACATGATTAAGGAGATACAAATATAACATATAAGCTGTTATGCGGGCTTGGGGTAAGTAGCCATGCACATCACATGGAGAGGGAGAGTGTAGGAATATAGGGGAACTGGGGTAAAGACTCTTTCGAGCTGCACTCTAGTTGCGCCAGGGGCCGTACCATATAACTATTTTTCTGTACATCGGCCTATGTTATAACATAGGCCCGCGAAGCTAAAAAAAGTTATATGGTACGGCTCCAGTCTATAGCTTGCTGATATCTAGAGTACTGAACTTAGCTTTGAGAGGGATGCCATCCCGTCTGGCATCACTGCCTATGATTGACCTTTAAGGTGGTTCTTCATGGAATGATAACATAAAACCTTGAGGAATCATTTATGAAGTTACAATGCACGACCTCTTGAAATTTTAGAGTAGGCTAACGAATACTCGCTTCGTGTAGCAATCTGAAACAGCGCCATTTGCATGGGTAAAAAAGGCGGTACAGCGTTGACTGCAATGGTCAAAAGTTTGATGCCGAATTTCTGACCGCAACCTTCAGAACGCTTTTTTATCATTGCCACCGCTGTGAACTATCGCTGTGAACGATATATAAATATATGCATGTGCGTACATCAGCGATAGTTCACAGCTTGGCCGGCGGTGGCGCTGATGAAGAAGCGCTCTGAAGGTTGCGGTTGGCATCAAACTTTTAACCATCGCGGCTAACAGTGCGGCGGTACTTACTCGTAAAAATGGCATAGCCTCTTACGGACTATGACGCTTTTTACATTCTTAGGCATTAATAGATCTCTTATAACTGAAATAAGTTTTTTTAGTGTTGATGTTAATAAGTTTCGAGCCAACAGTAATTTTTTCACTGCTTCAAGCTGAAAAAAAAATTTTTCATAAGAAGTACATGTGCTTTAATGAGTAAGTATAATCAATGTTTCGCGTTGGTGGCGCTGTTTCAAAGTGTTGCACGGAGCGAATAAACGCAAGAAAATGATAAATAAAAAGTAAATTCTAAACATGTGCTCTTATGGCAACTAAGCATTTTTGACTGAAACTTGTAGCCTAGTTATTTAGTTACTGCACATAATTTAGTAGAAAACGGACACAATAAAGCTTACGCAACACAAAACGCACTGCTATTTCGTAATATATACGTTAACAGACTTAATTAACAAACATTAAAATAAATAGACTGCTAGTATTTTGAGGTTAAGGAAAAATTTTGCATAATCATTCGTACAAAATTTTATATCGGATATTATAATCTAAAATTTTAAACAGTACTTAAAATGACTTAACAAACAAATTTACGAACAGTCGTTTTAAATCTAAGCAGTATTAATAAATATCAACTTGATGGTCACACCTTTAACTTAGAAGTCATGAAAGAACCACCTTTAAGAGCGCCAAAACGTGATAAGCTCATTAACTTATTACGTTTGAATATGCGAATACAAGCCCTACTGATTAAAATCACGTGATTTCTCACGTGATCTTTCACGTGACATCTGACGTGATTTCTCACGTCAAAAAGTCACATGACAAAAAACGTTCAGTCTTCAACGCGTTATAAAACTATAAAGTAACCGAAATCGAAATCCAGTACCACCAAAAAATATAACTTGTACGTAATTAAAAACATTATATGTCGTGAAGCCGCAAAAAAATTAAGTGTCAAATAAAAAAAAATAAATATACATCATTTGGCAATTAAAAGACGTTTCAACAAAGATGGAAAAGAAAATTTTTTTCCAATCAAGTACTCGCAAAAAATACAAGTCCTAATTTTTGCAAGAAAAGACAAGTCCCACGAGCGAAAAAAATTACAAGTCTTAGAAAGAAAAAAAAACTTTTTCCGATAGTAAACATAAGTTATTTAGAGCATTTAATGACGTTTAAAAAAGGTTAAAAAGAAACATTTTTTCTATTAAGTACTTGCAAAAAATACAGATCATGCTGGTTAAGAAAAAATACAAGTCCCACGAGCGGAAAAAATTACAAGTCTCAACAAAAAAAAAAGCTTTTTTTAATATCAAATATTAGTTATTTAAAGCATTTAGAGATGTTAAAACAAGGATCAAAAAGGACATTTTTTCCAGAATCAAGTACTCGCAAAAAATACAAGTCCTGCTTTTTGAAAAAAAATACACAAGCGAAAAAAGTTACAAGTCTCAGAAAATAATTAAGCTTTTTCCAATAATAAATATAAGTCATTTAGAGCATTTCATGACGTTTAAACAAGGTTAAAAAAAAATTTTCTTCTAATAAGTACTTGCAAACTATCCAAGTCATGCTTTTTGAAAGAAAAAATAAGTCCCTCGAGCGGATAAAATTACGAGTTTTAACGAAAAAAAAGTCTTTTTCCAATATTGAAAAAAGGTCACTTAGAACATTTATCGATGTTAAAACAAGGATGAAAAAGGACATTTTTTTCAAAATCAAGTACTCGCAAAAAATACAAGTCCTGCTTTTTGAAAAAAAATACAATTCCCACAAGCGGAAAAAATTACAAGTCTTAGAAAAAAAAAAATCTTTTTTTAATAATAAATATAAGTCATTTAGAGCATTTTATGACGTTTAAACAAGGTTAAAAAAAAAATTTTTTTCTATTATGTACTTGCAAACTATTTTCAGTCATGCTGGTTGAAGAAAAAAACAAGTCCCACGGACGGAAAAAATTACAAGTTTCAACGGATTAAAAATCTTTTTCCAATATTAAAAAATGGTCATGTAGAACATTTAAAGATGTTAAAACAAGAATAAAAGAGGAAATTTTTGTTTAATCAAGTACGCGCAAAAAATACCAGTCCTGCTTTTTAAAAAAAAATACAAGTCCCACGAGCGGAAAAAATTACAAGTCTCAACAAAGAAAAAAGCTTTTTTTAATATCAAATATTAGTTATTTAAAGCATTTAAAGATGTTAAAACAAGGATTAAAAAGGACATTTTTTCCAAAATCAAGTACTCGCAAAAAATACAAGTCCTGCTTTTTGAAAAAAAATACACAAGCGGGAAAACTTACAAGTCTTAGAAAAAAAAAAAAAATTCTCCAATAATCAATATAAGTGTCGTTTAAAGCATTTTATGACGTTTCAAGTAGGTTAAAGAAAAAAAATTTTTATTTTTTAAGTACTTGCAAACTATTTTCAGTCATGCTGGTTGAAAAAAAATACAAGTCCCACGAGCGGAAAAAATTACAAGTTTTAACAAATAAAAAATTTTTTTCCAATATTAAAAAAAGGTCATGTAGAACATTCAAAGATGTTAAAACAAGGATAAATAAGGAAATTTTCGTTTAATCAAGTACGCGCAAAAAATACCAGTCCTGCTTTTTGAAAAAAAATACACAAGCGAAAAAAATTACAAGTCTTAGAAAAAAAACAAGCTGTTTCCAATAATAAATATAAGTCATTTAGAGCATTTCATGACGTTTAAACAAAGTTAAAAAAAATTTTTTTCTATTGAGTACTTGCAAACTATCCAAGTCATGCTTTTTGAAAAAAAAAACAAGTCCCTCGAGCGCATAAAATTACAAGTTTTAACAAAAAAAAGTCTTTTTCCAATATTGTAAAGAGGTCACTTAAAACATTTATCGATGTTAAAACAAGGATGAAAAAGGACATTTTTTTCAAAATCAAGTACTCGCAAAAAATACAAGTCCTGCTCTTTGAAAAAAAATACACTAGCGGAAAAAATTACAAGTCTTAGAAATAAATAAAAAAGTTTTTTCTAATAATAAATATAAGTCATTTAGAGCATTTCATGAAGTTTAAACAAGGTTAAAAAAAAATTTTTTTCTATCAAGTACTCGCATACAATACAAGTTAATCTGGTTTAAAAAAATACAAGTCCCATTAGCGAAAAAAATTACAAGTCTCAACAAAAAAAAGCTTTCTTTAATGTCAAATATTAGTCATTTAAAGCATTTAGAGATGTAGAAACGAGGATGAAAAAGGACATTTTTTTCAAAATCAAGTACTCGCAAGAAATACAAGTCCTGCTTTTTGAAAAAAAATACAATTCCCACAAGCGGAAAAAATTACAAGTCTTAGAAAAAAAAAAAGCTTTTTTCAATCATAAATATAAGTTATTTAGAGCATTTTATGACGTTTAAACAAGGTTAAAAAAAAAATTTTTTTCTTTTATGTACTTGCAAACTATTTTCAGTCATGCTGGTTATAGAAAAAATAAAAGTCCCACAAGCGGAAAAAATTACAAGTTTCAACGAATAAAAAATCTTTTTTCAATATTGAAAAAAGGTCACTTAGAACATTTAGAGATGTAAAAACAAAGATAAATAAGGACATTTTTTTCAAAATAAAGTACTCGCAAAACATACAAGTCCTGCTTTTTGAAAAAAAATACAAGTCCCACGAGCGGATAAAGTTACAAGTTTTAACGAAAAAAAAGTCTTTTTTCAATATTGAAAAAAGGTCACTTAGAACATTTATCGATGTTAAAACAAGGATGAAAAAGGACATTTTTTTCAAAATCAAGTACTCGCAAGAAATACAAGTCCTGCTTTTTGAAAAAAAAAATACAAGTCCAACAAGCGAAAAAGTTTACAAGTCTTAGAAAAAAAAAAGCTCTCCCTAATAATAAATATAAGTGTCGTTTAGAGCATTTTATAACGTTTAAACAAGGTTAAAGAAAAAAAATTTTTTTTTATTAAGTACTTGCAAACTATTTTCAGTCATGCTGGTTGAAAAAAAATACAAGTCCCACGAGCGGAAAAAATTACAAGTTTTAACGAATAAAAAATCTTCTTCCAATATTAAAAAAAGGTCATGTAGAACATTTCAAGATGTTAAAACAAGGATGAAAAAGGAAATTTTTGTTTAATCAAGTACGCGCAAAAAATACCAGACCTGCTTTTTAAAAAAAATACACAAGCAGAAAAAATTACAAGTCTTAGAAAAAAAATAAGCTTCTTCCAATAATAAATATAAGTCATTTAGAGCATTTCATGACGTTTAAACAAGGTTAAAAAGAAATTTTTTTATACTAAGTTCTTGCAAACTATCCAAGTCATGCTTTTTGAAAAAAAAAATAAGTTCTCGAGCGGATAAAATTACAAGTTTTAACGAAAAATAAGTCTTTTTCCAATATTGAAAAAAGGTCACTTAGAACATTTATCGATGTTGAAACAAGGATGAAAAAGGACATTTTTTTCAAAATCAAGTACTCGCAAAAAATACAAGTCCTGCTTTTTTAAAAAAATATACGAGCGAAAAAAGTTACAAGTCTTAAAAATAAAAAAAAAAGTTTTTTCAAATAATAAATATAAGTCATTTAGAGCATTTCATGAAGTTTAAACAAGGTTAAAAAAAAATTTTTTTCTATCAAGTACTCGCATACAGTACAAGTTAATCTGGTTAAAAAAAAATACAAGTTCCATTAGCGAAAAAAATTACAAGTCTCAACAAAAAAAAGCTTTTTTTAATGTCAAATATTAGTCATTCAAAGCATTTAGAGATGTAGAAACGAGGATGAAAAAGGACATTTTTTTCAAAATCAAGTACTCGCAAAAAATACAAGTCCTGCTTTTTGAAAAAAAATACAATTCCCACAAGCGGAAAAAATTACAAGTCTTAGAAAAAAAAAAAGCTTTTTTCAATCATAAATATAAGTCATTTAGAGCATTTTATGTTGTTGAAACAAGGTTAAAAAAAAAATTTTTTTCTTTTATGTACTTGCAAACTATTTTCAGTCATGCTGGTTGAAGAAAAAAACAGGTCCCACAGGCGGAAAAAATTACAAGTTTCAACGAATAAAAAATCTTTTTCCAATATTAAAAAAAGGTCATGTAAAACATTTAAAGATGTTAAAACAAGGATAGAAAAGGAAATTTTTGTTAAATCAAGTACGCGCAAAAAATACCAGTCCTGCTTTTTAAAAAAAAATACAAGTCCCACGAGCGAAAAAAATTTTAAGTTTCAACAATAAAAAAAATTTTTTTAATATCAAATATTAGTCATTTGAAGCATTTAGAGATGTTAAAACAAGGATCAAGAGGACATATTTTCCAAAATCAAGTACTCGCAAAAAATACAAGTCCTGCTTTTTGAAAAAAAATACACAAGCGGAAAAAATTACAAGTCTCAGAAAATAAATAAGCTTTTTCCAATAATAAATATTATTCATTTAGAGCATTTCATGACGTTTAAACAAGGTTAAAAAAAAATTTTTTTCTAATAAGTTTTTGCAAACTATACAAGTCATGCTGGTTAAAAAAAAATACAAGTCTCACGAGCGAAAAAAATTACAAATCTCAACAAAAAAAAGCTTTTTTTAATATCAAATATTAGTTATTTAAAGCATTTAGAGATGTAACAACAAGGATAAAAAACGGCATTTTTTTCAAAATCAAGTACTAACAAAAAATACAAGTCCTGCTTTTTGAAAAAAAATACACGAGCGGAAAAAATTACAAGTCTTAGAATAAAAAAAAAAAGTTTTTTCTAATAATAAATATAAGTTATTTGCAGCATTTCATGACGTTTAAACAAGGTTGAAAAAAAATTTTTTTCTATCAAGTACTCGCACACTGTACAAGTTATTCTGGTTAAAACAAAATACAAGTCCCATTAGCGAAAAAAATTACAAGTCTCAACAAAAAAAAGGTTTTTTAAATGTCAAATATAAGTTATTTAAAGCATTTAGAGATGTTAAAACAAAGATGAAAAAGGACATTTTTTTCAAAATCAAGTACTCGCAAAAAATACAAGTCCTGCTTTTTGAAAAAAAATACAATTCCCACAAGCGGAAAAAATTACAAGTCTTAAAATAAAAAAAAGCTTTTTCCAATAATAAATATAAGTCATTTAGAGCATTTTATGGCGTTTAAACAAGGTTAAAAAAAAAATTTTTTTCTATTAAGTACTTGCAAACTATTTTCAGTCATGCTGGTTATTAAAAAAATACAAGTTCCACAAGCGGAAAAAATTACAAGTTTCAACGAATAAAAAATCTTTTTCCAATATTGAAAAAAGGTCACTTAGAACATTTAGAGATGTAAAAACAAAAATTAATAAGGACATTTTTTTCAAAATAAAGTACTCGCAAAAAATACAAGTCCTGCTTTTCGAAAAAAAATACAAGTCCCACGAGCGGATAAAATTACAAGTTTCAACGAAAAAAAAGTCTTTTTTTAATATTGAAAAAAGGTCACTTAGAACATTTATCGATGTTAAAACAAGGATGAAAAAGGACATTTTTTTTAAAATCAAGTACTCGCAAGAAATACAAGTCCTGCTTTTTGAAAAAAAATACACGAGCAGAAAAAATTCCAAGTCTTAGAAAAAAAAAAGCTTTTTCTAATAATAAATATAAGTCATTTAGAGCATTTTATGACGTTTAAACAAGGTTCAAAAAAAAAATTCTTTTTATTAAGTACTTGCAAACTATTTTAAGTCATGCTGGTTGAAAAAAAATACAAGTCCCACAAGCGGAAATAATTACAAGTTTCAACGAATAAAAAATCTTTTTCTAATATTAAAAAAAGGTCATGTAGAACATTTAAAGATGTTAAAACAGTGATAAAAAAGGAAATTTTTGTTTAATCAAGTACGCGCAAAAAATACCAGTCCTGCTTTTTAAAAAAAAATACAAGTCCCACAAGCGGAAGAAATTACAAGTCTCAACAAAAAAAAAGCTTTTTTTAATGTCAATTATTAGTTATTTAAAGCATTTAGAGATGTAAAAACAAAGATGAAAAAGGACATTTTTTTCAGAATCAAGTACTCGCATAAAATACAAGTCCTGCTTTTCGAAAAAAAATACAATTCCCACAAGCGGTAAAAATTACAAGTCTTAGAAAAAAAAAAAGCTTTTTCCAATAATAAAAGTAAGTTATTTAGAGCATTTCATGACGTTTAAACAAGGTAAAAAAAAATTATTTTCTATTAAGTACTTGCAAACTATTTTCAGTCATGCTGGTTGAAAAAAAATACAAGTCCCACGAGCGGATAAAATTACAAAATTCAACGAAATAAAAATTTTTTTCCAATATTGAAAATAAGTCACTTAGAACATTTATCGATGTTAAAACAAGGATGAAAAAGGACATTTTTTTCAAAATTAAGTACTCGCAAAAAATACAAGTCCTGCTTTTTAAAAAAAAATACACGAGCGGAAAAAATTACAAGTCTTAGAATAAAAAAAAAGTTTTTTCTAATAATAAATATAAGTCATTTAAACCATCTCATGACGTTTAAACAAGGTTAAAAAAAATTTTTTTTCTATAAAGTACTTGCAAACTATTTTCAGTCATGCTGGTTGAGAAAAAAAACAAGTCCCACGAGCGAAAAAAATGGCAAGTCTTAGAATAAAATAAAAAGTTTTTTCCAATAATAAATATAAGTCATTTAGAGCATTTCATGACGTTTAAACAAGGTTAACATAAATTTTTTTTCTATTAAGTACTT
This sequence comes from Copidosoma floridanum, assembly GCF_036245765.1. Classification (NCBI taxonomy): domain Eukaryota; kingdom Metazoa; phylum Arthropoda; class Insecta; order Hymenoptera; family Encyrtidae; genus Copidosoma; species Copidosoma floridanum. Next base: position 5,586,370 of record NW_028321892.1, on the reverse strand, counting down.
GCAAACTATACAAGTCATGCTTTTTGAGAAAAAATACACAAGCGGAAAAAATTACAAGTCTTAGAAAAAAAAAAAGCTTGTTCCAAAAATAAATATAAGTCATTAAAAGCATTTTATGACGTTTAAACAAGGTTGGAAAAAAAATTTTTTTCTATTGAGTACTTGCAAACTATTTTTAGTCATGCTGGTTAAAAAAAAATACAAGTCCTACGTGCAAAAAAAATTACAAGTCTCAACAAAAAAAAGCTTTTTTTAATATCAAATATTAGTTATTTAAAGCATTTAATAGTGTAAAAACAAGGATAAAAAACGGCATTTTTTCCAAAATCAAGTACTTACAAAAAATACAAGTCCTGCTTTTTGAAAAAAAATACAAGTCCCACGAGCGGAAAAAATTACAAGTTTCAACGAAAAAAAAGTCTTTTTCTGATATTGAAAAAATGTCCCTTAGAACATTTATCGATTTTAAAACAAGAATGAAAAAGGACATTTTTTTCAGAATCAAGTACTCGCAAAAAATACAATTCCTGCTTTTTGAAAAAAATACACGAGCAGAAAAAATTCCAAGTCTTAGAAAAAAAAAAGCTTTTTTTAATAAAAAATATAAGTCATTTAGAGCATTTTATGACGTTTAAACAAGGTTAAAAAAAAAAATTTTTTTAATCAAGTACTTGCAAACTATTTTAAGTCATGCTGGTTGAAAAAAAATACAAGTCCCACAAGCGGAAATAATTACAAGTTTCAACGAATAAAAAATCTTTTTTTAATATTAAAAGAAGGTCATGTAGAACATTTAAAGATGTTAAAACAGTGATAAAAAAGAAAATTTTTGTTTAATCAAGTACGCGCAAAAAATACCACTTCTGCTTTTAAAAAAAAAATACAAGTCCCACAAGCGGAAGAAATTACAAGTCTCAACAAAGAAAAAGCTTTTTTTAATGTCAATTATTAGTTATTTAAAGCATTTAGAGATGTAAAAGCAAGGATGAAAAAGGACATTTTTTTTCAGAATCAAGTACTCGCATAAAATACAAGTCCTGCTTTTCGAAAAAAAATACAATTCCCACAAGCGGTAAAAATTACAAGTCTTAGAAAAAAAAAAAGCTTTTTCCAATAATAAAAGTAAGTCATTTAGAGCATTTCATGACGTTTAAACAAGGTTAAAAAAAAAATTATTTTCTATTAAGTACTTGCAAACTATTTTCAGTCATGCTGGTCGAAAAAAAATACAAGTCCCACGAGCGGATAAAATTACAAGTATCAACGAAAAAAAAATTTTTTTCCAATATTGAAAAAAAGTCACTTAGAACATTTATCGATGTTAAAACAAGGATAAAAAAGGACATTTTTTTAAAAATTAAGTACTCGCAAAAAATAAAAGTCCTACTTTTTGAAAAAAAATACACGAGCGAAAAAAATTACAGGTCTTAGAATAAAAAAAAAGTTTTTTCTAATAATAAATATAAGTCATTTAAACCATCTCATGACGTTTAAACAAGGTTGAAAAAAATTTTTTTTTTATTAAGTACTTGCAAACTATTTTCAGTCATGCTGGTTGAGAAAAAAAACAAGTCCCACGAGCGAAAAAAATGACAAGTCTTAGAATAAAAAAAAAAGTTTTTTCCAATAATAAATATAAGTCATTTAGAGCATTTCATGACGTTTAAACAAGGTTAACATAAATTTTTTTTCTATTAAGTACTTGCAAACTATACAAGTCATGCTTTTTGAGAAAAAATACACAAGCGGAAAAAATTACAAGTCTTAGAAAAAAAAAAAGCTTGTTCCAAAAATAAATAAAAGTCATCAAAAGCATTTTATGACGTTTAAACAAGGTTGGAAAAAAAATTTTTTTCTATTAAGTACTTGCAAACTATTTTCAGTCATGCTGGTTAAAAAAAAATACAAGTCCTACAAGCGAAAAAAATTACAAGTCTCAACAAAAAAAAGCTTTTTTTAATATCAAATATTAGTTATTTAAAGCATTTAATAGTGTAAAAACAAGGATGAAAAACGGCATTTTTTCCAAAATCAAGTACTTACAAAAAATACAAGTCCTGCTTTTTAAAAAAAAATACAAGTCCCACGAGCGGAAAAAATTACAAGTTTTAACGAAAAAAAAGTCTTTTTCTGATATTAAAAAAATGTCCCTTAGAACATTTATCGATTTTAAAACAAGAATGAAAAAGGACATTTTTTTCAGAATCAAGTACTTGCAAAAAATACAAGTCCTGCTTTTTGAAAAAAAATACACGAGCAGAAAAAATTCCAAGTCTTAGAAAAAAAAAAGCTTTTTCTAATAATAAATATAAGTCATTTAAAGCATTTTATGACGTTTGAACAAGGTTCAAAAAAAAAATTTTTTTTATTAAGTACTTGCAAACTATTTTAAGTCATGCTGGTTGAAAAAAAATACAAGTCCCACAAGCGGAAATAATTACAAGTATCAACGAATAAAAAATCTTTTTCCAATATTAAAAAAAGGTCATGTAGAACATTTAAAGATGTTAAAACAGTGATAAAAAAGGAAATTTTTGTTTAATCAAGTACGCGCAAAAAATACCAGTCCTGCTTTTTAAAAAAAAATACAAGTCTCACAAGCGGAAGAAATTACAAGTCTCAACAAAAAAAAACCTTTTTTTAATGTCAATTATTAGTTATTTAAAGCATTTAAAGATGTAAAAACAAGGATAAAAAAGGACATTTTTTTCAGAATCAAGTACTCGCATAAAATACAAGTCCTGCTTTTCGAAAAAAAATACAATTCCCACAAGCGGTAAAAATTACAAGTCTTAGAAAAAAAAAAAGCTTTTTCCAATAATAAAAGTAAGTAATTTAGAGCATTTCATGACGTTTAAACAAGGTTAAAAAAAAAATTATTTTCTATTAAGTACTTGCAAACTATTTTCAGTCATGCTGGTTGAAAAAAAATACAAGTCCCACGAGCGGATAAAATTACAAAATTCAACGAAATAAAAATTTCTTTCCAATATTGAAAAAAAGTCACTTAGAACATTTATCGATGTTAAAACAAGGATGAAAAAGGACATTTTTTTCAAAATTAAGTACTCGCAAAAAATACAAGTCCTGCTTTTTAAAAAAAAATACACGAGCGGAAAAAATTACAAGTCTTATAATAAAAAAAAAGTTTTTTCTAATAATAAATATAAGTCATTTAAACCATCTCATGACGTTTAAACAAGGTTAAAAAAAATTTTTTTCTATTAAGTACTTGCAAACTATTTTCAGTCATGCTGGTTGAGAAAAAAAACAAGTCTCACGAGCGAAAAAAATGACAAGTCTTAGAATAAAAAAAAAAGTTTTTTCCAACAATAAATATAAGTCATTTAGAGCATTTCATGACGTTTAAACAAGGTTAACATAAATTTTTTTTCTATTAAGTACTTGCAAACTATACAAGTCATGCTTTTTGAGAAAAAATACACAAGCGGAAAAAATTACAAGTCTTAGAAAAAAAAAAGCTTATTCCAAAAATAAATATAAGTCATTAAAAGCATTTTATGACGTTTAAACAAGGTTGGAAAAAAAATTTTTTTCTATTAAGTACTTGCAAACTATTTTCAGTCATGCTGGTTAAAAAAAAAAACAAGTCCCACGAGCGGAAAAAATTCCAAGTTTCAACGAATAAAAAATCTTTTTCCAATATTAAAAAAAGGTTATGTAGACCATTTAAACATGTTAAAACAAGGATAAAAAAGGAAAATTTTGTTTAATCAAGTATGGGCAGAAAATACCAGTCCTGCTTTTTGAAAAAAAAATACAAGTCCCACGAGCAGATAAAATTACAAGTTTCAACGAAAAAAAAGGCTTCTTCCAATATTAAAAAAAGGTCACTTAGAACATTTATCGATGTTAAAACGAGGATGGAAAAGGACATTTTTTTTAAAATCAAGTACTCGCAAAAAATACAAGTCCTGCTTTTTGAAAAAAAATACACAAGCGGAAAAAATTACAAGTCTTAGAAAAAAAATAAGCTTTTTCCAATAATAAATATAAGTCATTTAGAGTATTTCATGACGTTGAAACAAGGTTAAAGAAAAATTTTTATCTAATAAGTACTTGCAAACTATTTTCAGTCATGCTGGTTGAAAAAAAATACAAGTCCCACAAGCGGAAAAAATTACAAGTCTTAGAAATAAATAAAAAAGTTTTTTCTAATAATAAATATAAGTCATTTAGAGCATTTCATGAAGTTTAAACAAGGTTAAAAAAAAATTTTTTTCTATCAAGTACTCGCATACAATACAAGTTAATCTGGTTTAAAAAAATACAAGTCCCATTAGCGAAAAAAATTACAAGTCTCAACAAAAAAAAGCTTTCTTTAATGTCAAATATTAGTCATTTAAAGCATTTAGAGATGTAGAAACGAGGATGAAAAAGGACATTTTTTTCAAAATCAAGTACTCGCAAGAAATACAAGTCCTGCTTTTTGAAAAAAAATACAATTCCCACAAGCGGAAAAAATTACAAGTCTTAGAAAAAAAAAAAGCTTTTTTCAATCATAAATATAAGTTATTTAGAGCATTTTATGACGTTTAAACAAGGTTAAAAAAAAAATTTTTTTCTTTTATGTACTTGCAAACTATTTTCAGTCATGCTGGTTATAGAAAAAATAAAAGTCCCACAAGCGGAAAAAATTACAAGTTTCAACGAATAAAAAATCTTTTTTCAATATTGAAAAAAGGTCACTTAGAACATTTAGAGATGTAAAAACAAAGATAAATAAGGACATTTTTTTCAAAATAAAGTACTCGCAAAACATACAAGTCCTGCTTTTTGAAAAAAAATACAAGTCCCACGAGCGGATAAAGTTACAAGTTTTAACGAAAAAAAAGTCTTTTTTCAATATTGAAAAAAGGTCACTTAGAACATTTATCGATGTTAAAACAAGGATGAAAAAGGACATTTTTTTCAAAATCAAGTACTCGCAAGAAATACAAGTCCTGCTTTTTGAAAAAAATACACAAGCAGAAAAAATTACAAGTCTTAGAAAAAAAATAAGCTTCTTCCAATAATAAATATAAGTCATTTAGAGCATTTCATGACGTTTAAACAAGGTTAAAAAGAAATTTTTTTATACTAAGTTCTTGCAAACTATCCAAGTCATGCTTTTTGAAAAAAAAAATAAGTTCTCGAGCGGATAAAATTACAAGTTTTAACGAAAAATAAGTCTTTTTCCAATATTGAAAAAAGGTCACTTAGAACATTTATCGATGTTGAAACAAGGATGAAAAAGGACATTTTTTTCAAAATCAAGTACTCGCAAAAAATACAAGTCCTGCTTTTTTAAAAAAATACACGAGCGAAAAAAGTTACAAGTCTTAAAAATAAAAAAAAAAGTTTTTTCAAATAATAAATATAAGTCATTTAGAGCATTTCATGAAGTTTAAACAAGGTTAAAAAAAAATTTTTTTCTATCAAGTACTCGCATACAGTACAAGTTAATCTGGTTAAAAAAAAATACAAGTTCCATTAGCGAAAAAAATTACAAGTCTCAACAAAAAAAAGCTTTTTTTAATGTCAAATATTAGTCATTCAAAGCATTTAGAGATGTAGAAACGAGGATGAAAAAGGACATTTTTTTCAAAATCAAGTACTCGCAAAAAATACAAGTCCTGCTTTTTGAAAAAAAATACAATTCCCACAAGCGGAAAAAATTACAAGTCTTAGAAAAAAAAAAAGCTTTTTTCAATCATAAATATAAGTCATTTAGAGCATTTTATGTTGTTGAAACAAGGTTAAAAAAAAAATTTTTTTCTTTTATGTACTTGCAAACTATTTTCAGTCATGCTGGTTGAAGAAAAAAACAGGTCCCACAGGCGGAAAAAATTACAAGTTTCAACGAATAAAAAATCTTTTTCCAATATTAAAAAAAGGTCATGTAAAACATTTAAAGATGTTAAAACAAGGATAGAAAAGGAAATTTTTGTTAAATCAAGTACGCGCAAAAAATACCAGTCCTGCTTTTTAAAAAAAAATACAAGTCCCACGAGCGAAAAAAATTTTAAGTTTCAACAATAAAAAAAATTTTTTTAATATCAAATATTAGTCATTTGAAGCATTTAGAGATGTTAAAACAAGGATCAAGAGGACATATTTTCCAAAATCAAGTACTCGCAAAAAATACAAGTCCTGCTTTTTGAAAAAAAATACACAAGCGGAAAAAATTACAAGTCTCAGAAAATAAATAAGCTTTTTCCAATAATAAATATTATTCATTTAGAGCATTTCATGACGTTTAAACAAGGTTAAAAAAAAATTTTTTTCTAATAAGTTTTTGCAAACTATACAAGTCATGCTGGTTAAAAAAAAATACAAGTCTCACGAGCGAAAAAAATTACAAATCTCAACAAAAAAAAGCTTTTTTTAATATCAAATATTAGTTATTTAAAGCATTTAGAGATGTAACAACAAGGATAAAAAACGGCATTTTTTTCAAAATCAAGTACTAACAAAAAATACAAGTCCTGCTTTTTGAAAAAAAATACACGAGCGGAAAAAATTACAAGTCTTAGAATAAAAAAAAAAAGTTTTTTCTAATAATAAATATAAGTTATTTGCAGCATTTCATGACGTTTAAACAAGGTTGAAAAAAAATTTTTTTCTATCAAGTACTCGCACACTGTACAAGTTATTCTGGTTAAAACAAAATACAAGTCCCATTAGCGAAAAAAATTACAAGTCTCAACAAAAAAAAGGTTTTTTAAATGTCAAATATAAGTTATTTAAAGCATTTAGAGATGTTAAAACAAAGATGAAAAAGGACATTTTTTTCAAAATCAAGTACTCGCAAAAAATACAAGTCCTGCTTTTTGAAAAAAAATACAATTCCCACAAGCGGAAAAAATTACAAGTCTTAAAATAAAAAAAAGCTTTTTCCAATAATAAATATAAGTCATTTAGAGCATTTTATGGCGTTTAAACAAGGTTAAAAAAAAAATTTTTTTCTATTAAGTACTTGCAAACTATTTTCAGTCATGCTGGTTATTAAAAAAATACAAGTTCCACAAGCGGAAAAAATTACAAGTTTCAACGAATAAAAAATCTTTTTCCAATATTGAAAAAAGGTCACTTAGAACATTTAGAGATGTAAAAACAAAAATTAATAAGGACATTTTTTTCAAAATAAAGTACTCGCAAAAAATACAAGTCCTGCTTTTCGAAAAAAAATACAAGTCCCACGAGCGGATAAAATTACAAGTTTCAACGAAAAAAAAGTCTTTTTTTAATATTGAAAAAAGGTCACTTAGAACATTTATCGATGTTAAAACAAGGATGAAAAAGGACATTTTTTTTAAAATCAAGTACTCGCAAGAAATACAAGTCCTGCTTTTTGAAAAAAAATACACGAGCAGAAAAAATTCCAAGTCTTAGAAAAAAAAAAGCTTTTTCTAATAATAAATATAAGTCATTTAGAGCATTTTATGACGTTTAAACAAGGTTCAAAAAAAAAATTCTTTTTATTAAGTACTTGCAAACTATTTTAAGTCATGCTGGTTGAAAAAAAATACAAGTCCCACAAGCGGAAATAATTACAAGTTTCAACGAATAAAAAATCTTTTTCTAATATTAAAAAAAGGTCATGTAGAACATTTAAAGATGTTAAAACAGTGATAAAAAAGGAAATTTTTGTTTAATCAAGTACGCGCAAAAAATACCAGTCCTGCTTTTTAAAAAAAAATACAAGTCCCACAAGCGGAAGAAATTACAAGTCTCAACAAAAAAAAAGCTTTTTTTAATGTCAATTATAAGTTATTTAAAGCATTTAGAGATGTAAAAACAAAGATGAAAAAGGACATTTTTTTCAGAATCAAGTACTCGCATAAAATACAAGTCCTGCTTTTCGAAAAAAAATACAATTCCCACAAGCGGTAAAAATTACAAGTCTTAGAAAAAAAAAAAGCTTTTTCCAATAATAAAAGTAAGTTATTTAGAGCATTTCATGACGTTTAAACAAGGTAAAAAAAAATTATTTTCTATTAAGTACTTGCAAACTATTTTCAGTCATGCTGGTTGAAAAAAAATACAAGTCCCACGAGCGGATAAAATTACAAAATTCAACGAAATAAAAATTTTTTTCCAATATTGAAAATAAGTCACTTAGAACATTTATCGATGTTAAAACAAGGATGAAAAAGGACATTTTTTTCAAAATTAAGTACTCGCAAAAAATACAAGTCCTGCTTTTTGAAAAAAAATACACGAGCGGAAAAAATTACAAGTCTTAGAATAAAAAAAAAGTTTTTTCTAATAATAAATATAAGTCATTTAAACCATCTCATGACGTTTAAACAAGGTTAAAAAAAATTTTTTTTCTATAAAGTACTTGCAAACTATTTTCAGTCATGCTGGTTGAGAAAAAAAACAAGTCCCACGAGCGAAAAAAATGGCAAGTCTTAGAATAAAAAAAAAAGTTTTTTCCAATAATAAATATAAGTCATTTAGAGCATTTCATGACGTTTAAACAAGGTTAACATAAATTTTTTTTCTATTAAGTACTTGCAAACTATACAAGTCATGCTTTTTGAGAAAAAATACACAAGCGGAAAAAATTACAAGTCTTAGAAAAAAAAAAAGCTTGTTCCAAAAATAAATATAAGTCATTAAAAGCATTTTATGACGTTTAAACAAGGTTGGAAAAAAAATTTTTTTCTATTGAGTACTTGCAAACTATTTTCAGTCATGCTGGTTAAAAAAAAATACAAGTCCTACGTGCAAAAAAAATTACAAGTCTCAACAAAAAAAAGCTTTTTTTAATATCAAATATTAGTTATTTAAAGCATTTAATAGTGTAAAAACAAGGATAAAAAACGGCATTTTTTCCAAAATCAAGTACTTACAAAAAATACAAGTCCTGCTTTTTGAAAAAAAATACAAGTCCCACGAGCGGAAAAAATTACAAGTTTCAACGAAAAAAAAGTCTTTTTCTGATATTGAAAAAATGTCCCTTAGAACATTTATCGATTTTAAAACAAGAATGAAAAAGGACATTTTTTTCAGAATCAAGTACTCGCAAAAAATACAATTCCTGCTTTTTGAAAAAAATACACGAGCAGAAAAAATTCCAAGTCTTAGAAAAAAAAAAGCTTTTTTTAATAAAAAATATAAGTCATTTAGAGCATTTTATGACGTTTAAACAAGGTTAAAAAAAAAAATTTTTTTAATCAAGTACTTGCAAACTATTTTAAGTCATGCTGGTTGAAAAAAAATACAAGTCCCACAAGCGGAAATAATTACAAGTTTCAACGAATAAAAAATCTTTTTTTAATATTAAAAGAAGGTCATGTAGAACATTTAAAGATGTTAAAACAGTGATAAAAAAGAAAATTTTTGTTTAATCAAGTACGCGCAAAAAATACCACTTCTGCTTTTAAAAAAAAAATACAAGTCCCACAAGCGGAAGAAATTACAAGTCTCAACAAAGAAAAAGCTTTTTTTAATGTCAATTATTAGTTATTTAAAGCATTTAGAGATGTAAAAGCAAGGATGAAAAAGGACATTTTTTTTCAGAATCAAGTACTCGCATAAAATACAAGTCCTGCTTTTCGAAAAAAAATACAATTCCCACAAGCGGTAAAAATTACAAGTCTTAGAAAAAAAAAAAGCTTTTTCCAATAATAAAAGTAAGTCATTTAGAGCATTTCATGACGTTTAAACAAGGTTAAAAAAAAAATTATTTTCTATTAAGTACTTGCAAACTATTTTCAGTCATGCTGGTCGAAAAAAAATACAAGTCCCACGAGCGGATAAAATTACAAGTATCAACGAAAAAAAAATTTTTTTCCAATATTGAAAAAAAGTCACTTAGAACATTTATCGATGTTAAAACAAGGATAAAAAAGGACATTTTTTTAAAAATTAAGTACTCGCAAAAAATAAAAGTCCTACTTTTTGAAAAAAAATACACGAGCGAAAAAAATTACAGGTCTTAGAATAAAAAAAAAGTTTTTTCTAATAATAAATATAAGTCATTTAAACCATCTCATGACGTTTAAACAAGGTTGAAAAAAATTTTTTTTTTATTAAGTACTTGCAAACTATTTTCAGTCATGCTGGTTGAGAAAAAAAACAAGTCCCACGAGCGAAAAAAATGACAAGTCTTAGAATAAAAAAAAAAGTTTTTTCCAATAATAAATATAAGTCATTTAGAGCATTTCATGACGTTTAAACAAGGTTAACATAAATTTTTTTTCTATTAAGTACTTGCAAACTATACAAGTCATGCTTTTTGAGAAAAAATACACAAGCGGAAAAAATTACAAGTCTTAGAAAAAAAAAAAGCTTGTTCCAAAAATAAATAAAAGTCATCAAAAGCATTTTATGACGTTTAAACAAGGTTGGAAAAAAAATTTTTTTCTATTAAGTACTTGCAAACTATTTTCAGTCATGCTGGTTAAAAAAAAATACAAGTCCTACAAGCGAAAAAAATTACAAGTCTCAACAAAAAAAAGCTTTTTTTAATATCAAATATTAGTTATTTAAAGCATTTAATAGTGTAAAAACAAGGATGAAAAACGGCATTTTTTCCAAAATCAAGTACTTACAAAAAATACAAGTCCTGCTTTTTAAAAAAAAATACAAGTCCCACGAGCGGAAAAAATTACAAGTTTTAACGAAAAAAAAGTCTTTTTCTGATATTAAAAAAATGTCCCTTAGAACATTTATCGATTTTAAAACAAGAATGAAAAAGGACATTTTTTTCAGAATCAAGTACTTGCAAAAAATACAAGTCCTGCTTTTTGAAAAAAAATACACGAGCAGAAAAAATTCCAAGTCTTAGAAAAAAAAAAGCTTTTTCTAATAATAAATATAAGTCATTTAAAGCATTTTATGACGTTTGAACAAGGTTCAAAAAAAAAATTTTTTTTATTAAGTACTTGCAAACTATTTTAAGTCATGCTGGTTGAAAAAAAATACAAGTCCCACAAGCGGAAATAATTACAAGTATCAACGAATAAAAAATCTTTTTCCAATATTAAAAAAAGGTCATGTAGAACATTTAAAGATGTTAAAACAGTGATAAAAAAGGAAATTTTTGTTTAATCAAGTACGCGCAAAAAATACCAGTCCTGCTTTTTAAAAAAAAATACAAGTCTCACAAGCGGAAGAAATTACAAGTCTCAACAAAAAAAAACCTTTTTTTAATGTCAATTATTAGTTATTTAAAGCATTTAAAGATGTAAAAACAAGGATAAAAAAGGACATTTTTTTCAGAATCAAGTACTCGCATAAAATACAAGTCCTGCTTTTCGAAAAAAAATACAATTCCCACAAGCGGTAAAAATTACAAGTCTTAGAAAAAAAAAAAGCTTTTTCCAATAATAAAAGTAAGTAATTTAGAGCATTTCATGACGTTTAAACAAGGTTAAAAAAAAAATTATTTTCTATTAAGTACTTGCAAACTATTTTCAGTCATGCTGGTTGAAAAAAAATACAAGTCCCACGAGCGGATAAAATTACAAAATTCAACGAAATAAAAATTTCTTTCCAATATTGAAAAAAAGTCACTTAGAACATTTATCGATGTTAAAACAAGGATGAAAAAGGACATTTTTTTCAAAATTAAGTACTCGCAAAAAATACAAGTCCTGCTTTTTAAAAAAAAATACACGAGCGGAAAAAATTACAAGTCTTATAATAAAAAAAAAGTTTTTTCTAATAATAAATATAAGTCATTTAAACCATCTCATGACGTTTAAACAAGGTTAAAAAAAATTTTTTTCTATTAAGTACTTGCAAACTATTTTCAGTCATGCTGGTTGAGAAAAAAAACAAGTCTCACGAGCGAAAAAAATGACAAGTCTTAGAATAAAAAAAAAAGTTTTTTCCAACAATAAATATAAGTCATTTAGAGCATTTCATGACGTTTAAACAAGGTTAACATAAATTTTTTTTCTATTAAGTACTTGCAAACTATACAAGTCATGCTTTTTGAGAAAAAATACACAAGCGGAAAAAATTACAAGTCTTAGAAAAAAAAAAGCTTATTCCAAAAATAAATATAAGTCATTAAAAGCATTTTATGACGTTTAAACAAGGTTGGAAAAAAAATTTTTTTCTATTAAGTACTTGCAAACTATTTTCAGTCATGCTGGTTAAAAAAAAAAACAAGTCCCACGAGCGGAAAAAATTCCAAGTTTCAACGAATAAAAAATCTTTTTCCAATATTAAAAAAAGGTTATGTAGACCATTTAAACATGTTAAAACAAGGATAAAAAAGGAAAATTTTGTTTAATCAAGTATGCGCAGAAAATACCAGTCCTGCTTTTTGAAAAAAAAATACAAGTCCCACGAGCAGATAAAATTACAAGTTTCAACGAAAAAAAAGGCTTCTTCCAATATTAAAAAAAGGTCACTTAGAACATTTATCGATGTTAAAACGAGGATGGAAAAGGACATTTTTTTTAAAATCAAGTACTCGCAAAAAATACAAGTCCTGCTTTTTGAAAAAAAATACACAAGCGGAAAAAATTACAAGTCTTAGAAAAAAAATAAGCTTTTTCCAATAATAAATATAAGTCATTTAGAGTATTTCATGACGTTGAAACAAGGTTAAAGAAAAATTTTTATCTAATAAGTACTTGCAAACTATTTTCAGTCATGCTGGTTGAAAAAAAATACAAGTCCCACAAGCGGAAAAAATTACAAGTCTTAGAAAAAAAATAAGCTTTTTCCAATAATAAATATAAGTCATTTAGAGCATTTTATGACGTTTAAACAAGGTAAAAAAAAATTTTTTTCTATTAAGTACTTGCAAACTATTTTCAGTCATGCTGGTTGAAAAGAAATACAATTTCAACAAGCGGAAAAAATTACAAGTTTCAACGAATAAAAAATCATTTTCCAATATTAAAAAAAGGTCATGTAGAACATTTAAAGATGTTAAAACAAGGAGAAAAAAGGAAATTTTTTTTAATTAAGTACGCGCAAAAAATACCAGTCCTGCTTAAAAAAAAAAAATACAAGTCCCACGAGCGGAAACAATTACAAGTCTCAACAAAAAAAAAGCCTTTTTTTAATATCAAATATTAGTTATTTAAAGCATTTAGAGATGTTAAAACAAGGATGAAAAAGGACATTTTTTTCAAAATCAAGTACTCGCGAAAAATACAAGTCCTGCTTTTTAAAAAAAAATACACAAGCGTTAAAAATTACAAGTCTTAGGAAAAAAATAAGCTTTTTCCAATAATGAATATAAGTCATTTAGAGCATTTCATGACGTTTAAACAAGGTTAAAAAAAAATTTTTTTCTAATAAGTACTTGCAAACTATACAAGTCATGCTTGTTGAAAAAAAAAACAAGTCCCACGAGCGAAAAAAATGACAAGTCTTAGAATAAAAAAAAAAGCTTGTTCCAAAAATAAATATAAGTCATTAAAAGCATTTTATGACGTTTAAACAAGGTTGGAAAAAAAATTTTTTTTTATTAAGGACTTGCAAACTATTTTCAGTCATGCTGGTTAAAAAAAAAAACAAGTCCCACGAGCGGAAAAAATTCCAAGTTTCAACGAATAAAAAATCTTTTTCCAATATTAAAAAAAGGTTATGTAGACCATTTAAACATGTTAAAACAAGAATAAAAAAGGAAAATTTTGTTTAATCAAGTACGCGCAAAAAATACCAGTCCTGCTTTTTAAAAATAAAATACAAGTCCCACGAGCGGATAAAATTACAAGTTTCAACGAAAAAAAAGTCTTCTTCCAATATTAAAAAAAGGTCACTTAGAACATTTATCGATGTTAAAACGAGGATGAAAAAGGACATTTTTTTCAAAATCAAGTACGCGCAAAAATTACCAGTCCTGGTTTTTGAAAAAAAATACACAAGCGAAAAAAATTACAAGTCTTAGAAAAAAAACAAGCTGTTTCCAATAATAAATATAAGTCATTTAGAGCATTTCATGACGTTTAAACAAAGTTAAAAAAATTTTTTTTCTATTGAGTACTTGCAAACTATCCAAGTCATGCTTTTTGAAAAAAAAAACAAGTCCCTCGAGCGCATAAAATTACAAGTTTTAACAAAAAAAAGTCTTTTTCCAATATTGTAAAGAGGTCACTTAAAACATTTATCGATGTTAAAACAAGGATGAAAAAGGACATTTTTTTCAAAATCAAGTACTCGCAAAAAATACAAGTCCTGCTCTTTGAAAAAAAATACACGAGCGGAAAAAATTACAAGTCTTAGAAATAAAGAAAAAATTTTTTTCTAATAATAAATATAAGTCATTTAGAGCATTTCATGAAGTTTAAACAAGGTTAAAAAAAAATTTTTTTCTATCAAGTACTCGCATACAATACAAGTTAATCTGGTTAAAAAAAATTCAAGTCCCATTAGCGAAAAAAATTACAAGCCTCAACAAAAAAAAGCTTTCTTTAATGTTAAATATTAGTTATTTAAAGCATTTAGAGATGTAGAAACGAGGATTAAAAAGGACATTTTTTTCAAAATCAAGTACTCGCAAAAAATACAAGTCCTGCTTTTTGAAAAAAAATACAATTTTCACAAGCGGAAAAAATTACAAGTCTTAGAAAAAAAAAACGCTTTTTTCAATCATAAATATAAGTCATTTAGAGCATTTTATGACGTTTAAACAAGGTTAAAAAAAAAATTTTTTTCTTTTATGTACTTGCAAACTATTTTCAGTCATGCTGGTTGAAGAAAAAAACAAGTCCCACAGGCGGAAAAAATTAAAAATTTCAACGAATAAAAAATCTTTTTCCAATATTAAAAAAAGGTCATGTAGAACATTTAAAGATATTAAAACAAGGATAGAAAAGGAAATTTTTGTTAAATCAAGTACGCGCAAAAAATACCAGTCCTGCTTTTTAAAAAAAAATACAAGTCCCACAAGCGAAAAAAATTTTAAGTCTCAACAATAAAAAAAATTTTTTTAATACCAAATATAAGTCATTTGAAGCATTTAGAGATGTTAAAACAAGGATCAAAAAGGACATTTTTTCCAAAATCAAGTACTCGCAAAAAATACAAGTCCTGCTTTTTGAATAAAAATACAATTCCCACAAGCGGAAAAAATTACAAGTCTTAAAAAAAAAAAAAGCTTTTTCCAATAATGAATTTAAGTCATTAAGAGCATTTTATGACGTTAAAACAAGGTTAAAAAAAAGATTTTTTCTATTAAGTACTTGCAAACTATTTTCAGTCATGCTGGTTAAAAAAAAATACAATTTCCACAAGCGGAAAAAATTACAAGTTTCAACGAATAAAAAATCTTTTTCCAATATTAAAAAAAGGTCATGTAGAACATTTGAAGATGTTAAAACAAGGATAAAAAAAGAAATTTTTTTTAATTAAGTACGCGCAAAAAATACCAGTCCTGCTTTTTGAAAAAAAATACACGAGCGGAAAAAATTACAAGTCTTAGAATAAAAAAAAAGTTTTTTCTAATAATAAATATAAGTCATTTAAACCATCTCATGACGTTTAAACAAGGTTAAAAAAAATTTTTTTTCTATTAAGTACTTGCAAACTATTTTTAGTCATGCTGGTTGAGAAAAAAAACAAGTCCCACGAGCGAAAAAAATGACAAGTCTTAGAATAAAAAAAAAAGTTTTTTCCAATAATAAATATAAGTCATTTGGAGCATTTCATGACGTTTAAACAAGGTTAACATAAATTTTTTTTTCTATTAAGTACTTGCAAACTATACAAGTCATGCTTTTTGAGAAAAAATACACAAGCGGAAAAAATTACAAGTCTTAGAAAAAAAAAAAGCTTGTTCCAAAAATAAATATAAGTCATTAAAAGCATTTTATGACGTTTGAACAAGGTTGGAAAAAAAATTTTTTTCTATTAAGTACTTGCAAACTATTTTCAGTCATGCTGGTTAAAAAAAAAAACAAGTCCCACGAGCGGAAAAAATTCCAAGTTTTAACGAATAAAAAATCTTTTTTTAATATTAAAAAAAGGTCACTTAGAACATTTATCGATGTCAAAACGAGGATGAAAAAGGACATTTTATTCAAAATCAAGTACTCGTAAAAAATACAAGTCCTGCTTTTTGAAAAAAAATACACAAGCGGAAAAAATTACAAGTCTTAGAAAAAAAATAAGCTTTTTCCAATAATAAATATAAGTCATTTAGAGCATTTCATGACGTTTAAACAAGGTTAAAAAAAAATTATTTTCTATTAAGTACTTGCAAACTATCCAAGTCATGCTATTTGAAATAAAATACATGTCCCACGAGCGAAAAAAATTACAAGTCTCAACAAAAAAAAGCTTTTTTTAATGTCAAATATTAGTCATTTAAAGCATTTAGAGATGTAAAAACAAGGATGAAAAAGGACATTATTTTCAAAATGAAGTACTCGCAAAAAAAATAAGTCCTACTATTTGAAAAAAAATACAAGTCCCACAAGCGAAAAAAATTACAAGTCTTAGAAAAAAAAAAAGCTTTTTCCAATAATAAATATAAGTCATTTAGAGCATTTTATGACGTTTAAACAAGGTTAAAAGAATAATTTTTTTCTATTATGTACTTGCAAACTATTTTCAGTCATGCTGGTTGAAGAAAAAAACAAGTCCCACGGACGGAAAAAATTACAAGTTTCAACGAATAAAAAATCTTTTTCCAATATTAAAAAATGGTCATGTAGAACATTTAAAGATGTTAAAACAAGAATAAAAAAGGAAATTTTTGTTTAATCAAGTACGCGCAAAAAATACCAGTCCTGCTTTGTAAAAAAAAATACAAGTCCCACGAGCGGAAAAAATTACAAGTCTCAACAAAGAAAAAAGCTTTTTTTAATATCAAATATTAGTTATTTAAAGCATTTAAAGATGTTAAAACAAGGATCAAAAAAGACATTTTTTCCAAAATCAAGTACTCGCAAAAAATACAAGTCCTGCTTTTTGAAAAAAAATACACAAGCGGAAAAACTTACAAGTCTTAGAAAAAAAAGAAAAATTCTTCAATTATCAATATAAGTGTCGTTTAAAGCATTTTATGACGTTTGAAGTAGGTTAAAGAAAAAAAATTTTTATTTTTTAAGTACTTGCAAACTATTTTCAGTCATGCTGGTTGAAAAAAAATACAAGTCCCACGAGCGGAAAAAATTACAAGTTTTAACAAATAAAAAATCTTTTTCCAATATTAAAAAAAGGTCATGTAGAACATTCAAAGATGTTAAAACAAGGATGAAAAAGGAAATTTTCGTTTAATCAAGTACGCGCAAAAAATACCAGTCCTGCTTTTTGAAAAAAAATACACAAGCGAAAAAAATTACAAGTCTTAGAAAAAAAACAAGCTGTTTCCAATAATAAATATAAGTCATTTAGAGCATTTCATGACGTTTAAACAAAGTTAAAAAAAATTTTTTTCTATTAAGTACTTGCAAACTATCCAAGTCCTGCTTTTTGAAAAAAAATACACAAGCGAAAAAAAATTACAAGTCTTAGAAAAAAAACAAGCTGTTTCCAATAATAAATATAAGTCATTTAGAGCATTTCATGACGTTTAAACAAGGTTAAAAAAAATTTTTTTTCTATTAAGTACTTGCAAACTATTTTCAGTCATGCTGGTTGAGAAAAAAAACAAGTCCCACGAGCGAAAAAAATGACAAGTCTTAGAATAAAAAAAAAAGTTTTTTCCAATAATAAATATAAGTCATTTAGAGCATTTCATGACGTTTAAACAAGGTTAACATAAATTTTTTTTCTATTAAGTACTTGCAAACTATACAAGTCATGCTTTTTAAGAAAAATTACACAAGCGGAAAAAATTACAAGTCTTAGAAAAAAAAAAAGCTTGTTCCAAAAATAAATATAAGTCATTAAAAGCATTTTATGACGTCTAAACAAGGTTGGAAAAAAATTTTTTTCTATTAGGTACTTGCAAACTATTTTCAGTCATGCTTGTTAAAAAAATAAACAAGTCCCACGAGCAGAAAAAATTCCAAGTTTTAATGAATAAAAAATCTTTTTCCAATATTAAAAAAAAGTTATGTAGAACATTTAAAGATGTTAAAACAAGGATGAAAAAGGACATTTTTTTCAAAATCAAGTACTCGCAAAAAATACAAGTCCTGCTTTTTGAAAAAAAATACACAAGCGGAAAAAATTACAAGTCTTAGAAAAAAAATAAGCTTTTTCCAATAATAAATATAAGTCATTTAGAGTATTTCATGACGTTGAAACAAGGTTAAAGAAAAATTTTTTTCTAATAAGTACTTGCAAACTATTTTCAGTCATGCTGGTTGAAAAGAAATACAAGTCCCACGAGCGGAAAAAATTACAAGTTTTAATGAATAAAAAATCTTTTTCCAATATTAAAAAAAAGTTATGTAGAACATTTAAAGATGTTAAAACAAGGATAAAAAAGAAAATTTTTGTTTAATCAAGTACGCGCAAAAAATACTAGTCCTGCTTTGTAAAAAAAAATACAAGTCCCACGAGCGGAAAAAATTAGAAGTCTCAACAAAGAAAAAAGCTTTTTTTACTATCAAATATTAGTTATTTAAAGCATTTAAAGATGTTAAAACAAGGATCAAAAAAGACATTTTTTCCAAAATCAAGTACTCGCAAAAAATACAAGTCCTGCTTTTTGAAAAAAAATACACAAGCGGAAAAACTTACAAGTCTTAGAAAAAAAAAAAAAATTCTCAGATAATCAATATAAGTGTCGTTTAAAGCATTTTATGACGTTTAAAGTAGGTTAAAGAAAAAAAATTTTTATTTTTTAAGTACTTGCAAACTATTTTCAGTCATGCTGGTTGAAAAAAAATACAAGTCCCACGAGCGGAAAAAATTACAAGTTTTAACAAATAAAAAATCTTTTTCCAATATTAAAAAAAGGTCATGTAGAACATTCAAAGATGTTAAAACAAGGATGAAAAATGAAATTTTCGTTTAATCAAGTACGCGCAAAAAATACCAGTCCTGCTTTTTGAAAAAAAATACACAAGCGAAAAAAATTACAAGTCTTAGAAAAAAAACAAGCTGTTTCCAATAATAAATATAAGTCATTTAGAGCATTTCATGACGTTTAAACAAAGTTAAAAAAAATTTTTTTCT
This sequence comes from Copidosoma floridanum, assembly GCF_036245765.1. Lineage (NCBI taxonomy): Eukaryota > Metazoa > Arthropoda > Insecta > Hymenoptera > Encyrtidae > Copidosoma > Copidosoma floridanum. Next base: position 5,567,317 of record NW_028321892.1, on the reverse strand, counting down.
ATTGAGTACTTGCAAACTATCCAAGTCCTGCTTTTTGAAAAAAAATACACGAGCGAAAAAAAATTACAAGTCTTAGAAAAAAAACAAGCTGTTTCCAATAATAAATATAAGTCATTTAGAGCATTTTATGACGTTTAAACAAGGTTAAAAGAATAATTTTTTTCTATTATGTACTTGCAAACTATTTTCAGTCATGCTGGTTGAAGAAAAAAACAAGTCCCACGGACGGAAAAAATTACAAGTTTCAACGAATAAAAAATCTTTTTCCAATATTAAAAAATGGTCATGTAGAACATTTAAAGATGTTAAAACAAGAATAAAAAAGGAAATTTTTGTTTAATCAAGTACGCGCAAAAAATACCAGTCCTGCTTTGTAAAAAAAAATACAAGTCCCACGAGCGGAAAAAATTACAAGTCTCAACAAAGAAAAAAGCTTTTTTTAATATCAAATATTAGTTATTTAAAGCATTTAAAGATGTTAAAACAAGGATCAAAAAAGACATTTTTTCCAAAATCAAGTACTCGCAAAAAATACAAGTCCTGCTTTTTGAAAAAAAATACACAAGCGGAAAAACTTACAAGTCTTAGAAAAAAAAAAAAAATTCTTCAATTATCAATATAAGTGTCGTTTAAAGCATTTTATGACGTTTGAAGTAGGTTAAAGAAAAAAAATTTTTATTTTTTAAGTACTTGCAAACTATTTTCAGTCATGCTGGTTGAAAAAAAATACAAGTCCCACGAGCGGAAAAAATTACAAGTTTTAACAAATAAAAAATCTTTTTCCAATATTAAAAAAAGGTCATGTAGAACATTCAAAGATGTTAAAACAAGGATGAAAAAGGAAATTTTCGTTTAATCAAGTACGCGCAAAAAATACCAGTCCTGCTTTTTGAAAAAAAATACACAAGCGAAAAAAATTACAAGTCTTAGAAAAAAAACAAGCTGTTTCCAATAATAAATATAAGTCATTTAGAGCATTTCATGACGTTTAAACAAAGTTAAAAAAAATTTTTTTCTATTAAGTACTTGCAAACTATCCAAGTCCTGCTTTTTGAAAAAAAATACACAAGCGAAAAAAAATTACAAGTCTTAGAAAAAAAACAAGCTGTTTCCAATAATAAATATAAGTCATTTAGAGCATTTCATGACGTTTAAACAAGGTTAAAAAAAATTTTTTTTCTATTAAGTACTTGCAAACTATTTTCAGTCATGCTGGTTGAGAAAAAAAACAAGTCCCACGAGCGAAAAAAATGACAAGTCTTAGAATAAAAAAAAAAGTTTTTTCCAATAATAAATATAAGTCATTTAGAGCATTTCATGACGTTTAAACAAGGTTGGAAAAAAAATTTTTTTCTATTAAGTACTTGCAAACTATTTTCAGTCATGCTGGTTAAAAAAAAAAACAAGTCCCACGAGCGGAAAAAATTCCAAGTTTCAACGAATAAAAAATCTTTTTCCAATATTAAAAAAAGGTTATGTAGACCATTTAAACATGTTAAAACAAGGATAAAAAAGAAAAATTTTGTTTAATCAAGTACGCGCAGAAAATACCAGTCCTGCTTTTTAAAAAAAAAATACAAGTCTCACGAGCAGATAAAATTACAAGTTTCAACGAAAAAAAAGGCTTCTTCCAATATTAAAAAAAGGTCACTTAGAACATTTATCGATGTTAAAACGAGGATGGAAAAGGACATTTTTTTCAAAATCAAGTACTCGCAAAAAATACAAGTCCTGCTTTTTGAAAAAAAATACACAAGCGGAAAAAATTACAAGTCTTAGAAAAAAAATAAGCTTTTTCCAATAATAAATATAAGTCATTTTGAGTATTTCATGACGTTGAAACAAGGTTAAAGAAAAATTTTTATCTAATAAGTACTTGCAAACTATTTTCAGTCATGCTGGTTGAAAAAAAATACAATTTCCACAAGCGGAAAAAATTACAAGTTTCAACGAATAAAAAATCTTTTTCCAATATTAAAAAAAGGTCATGTAGAACATTTAAAGATGTTAAAACAAGGATAAAAAAGGAAATTTTTTTTAATTAAGTACGCGCAAAAAATACCAGTCCTGCTTAAAAAAAAAAAATACAAGTCCCACGAGCGGAAACAATTACAAGTCTCAACAAAAAAAAAGCTTTTTTTTAATATCAAATATTAGTTATTTAAAGCATTTAGAGATGTTAAAACAAGGATGAAAAAGGACATTTTTTCCAAAATCAAGTACTCGCTAAAAATACAAGTCCTGCTTTTTAAAAAAAAATACACAAGCGTTAAAAATTACAAGTCTTAGGAAAAAAATAAGCTTTTTCCAATAATGAATATAAGTCATTTAGAGCATTTCATGACGTTTAAACAAGGTTAAAAAAAAAATTTTTTCTAATAAGTACTTGCAAACTATACAAGTCATGCTTGTTGAAAAAAAAAACAAGTCCCACGAGCGGAAAAAATTCCAAGTTTCAACGAATAAAAAATCTTTTTCCAATATTAAAAAAAGGTTATGTAGACCATTTAAACATGTTAAAACAAGGATAAAAAAGGGAAATTTTGTTTAATCAAGTACGCGCAGAAAATACCAGTCCTGCTTTTTAAAAATAAAATACAAGTCCCACGAGCGGATAAAATTACAAGTTTCAACGAAAAAAAAGTCTTCTTCCAATATTAAAAAAAGGTCACTTAGAACATTTATCGATGTTAAAACGAGGATGAAAAAGGACATTTTTTTCAAAATCAAGTACGCGCAAAAATTACCAGTCCTGGTTTTCGAAAAAAAATACACAAGCGAAAAAAATTACAAGTCTTAGAAAAAAAACAAGCTGTTTCCAATAATAAATATAAGTCATTTAGAGCATTTCATGACGTTTAAACAAAGTTAAGAAAAATTTTTTTCTATTGAGTACTTGCAAACTATCCAAGTCATGCTTTTTGAATAAAAAAACAAGTCCCTCGAGCGCATAAAATTACAAGTTTTAACAAAAAAAAGTCTTTTTCCAATATTGTAAAGAGGTCACTTAAAACATTTATCGATGTTAAAACAAGGATGAAAAAGGACATTTTTTCCAAAATCAAGTACTTAAAAAAAATACAAGTCCTGCTTTTTGAAAAAAAATACATGAGCAGAAAAAATTCCAAGTCTTAGAAAAAAAAAAGCTATTTCTAATAATAAATATAAGTCATTTAGAGCATTTTATGACGTTTCAACAAGGTTCAAAAAAAAAATTTTTTTTATTAAGTACTTGCAAACTATTTTAAGTCATGCTGGTTGAAAAAAAATACAAGTCCCACAAGCGGAAATAATTACAAGTTTCAACGAATAAAAAATCTTTTTCCAATATTAAAAAATGGTCATGTAGAACATTTAAAGATGTTAAAACAAGAATAAAAAAGGAAATTTCTGTTTAATCAAGTACGCGCAAAAAATACCAGTCCTGCTTTTTAAAAAAAAATACAAGTCCCACAAGCGGAAATAATTACAAGTTTCAACGAATAAAAAATCTTTTTCCAATATTAAAAAATGGTCATGTAGAACATTAAAAGATGTTAAAACAATAATAAAAAAGGAAATTTTTGTTTAATCAAGTACTCGCAAAAAATACAAGTCCTGCTTTTCGAAAAAAAATACACAAGCGGAAAAACTTACAAGTCTTAGAAAAAAAAAAAAAATTCTCTAATAATCAATATAAGTGTCGTTTAAAGCATTTTATGACGTTTAAACAAGGTTGGAAAAAAAATTTTTTTCTATTAAGTACTTGCAAACTATTTTCAGTCATGCTGGTTAAAAAAAAAAACAAGTCCCACGAGCAGAAAAAATTCCAAGTTTCAACGAATAAAAAATCTTTTTCCAATATTAAAAAAAGGTTATGTAGACCATTTAAACATGTTAAAACAAGGATAAAAAAGGAAAATTTTGTTTAATCAAGTACGCGCAGAAAATACCAGTCCTGCTTTTTAAAAAAAAAATACAAGTCCTACGAGCGAAAAAAATTACAAGTCTCAACAACAAAAAGCTTTTTTTAATATCAAATATTAGTTATTTGAATCATTTAATAGTGTAAAAACAAGGATGAAAAACGGCATTTTTTCCAAAATCAAGTACTTAAAAAAAATACAAGTCCTGCTTTTTGAAAAAAAATACAAGTCCCACGAGCGGAAAAAATTACAAGTTTCAACGAAAAAAAAATCTTTTTCTGATATTGAAAAAATGTCCCTTAGAACATTTATCGATTTTAAAACAAGAATGAAAAAGGACATTTTTTTCAGAATCAAGTACTCGCAAAAAATACAAGTCCTGCTTTTTGAAAAAAAATACACGAGCAGAAAAAATTCCAAGTCTTAGAAAAAAAAAAGCTTTTTCTAATAATAAATATAAGTCATTTAGAGCATTTTATGACGTTTAAACAAGGTTCAAAAAAAAAATTTTTTTTATTAAGTACTTGCAAACTATTTTAAGTCATGCTGGTTGAAAAAAAATACAAGTCCCACAAGCGGAAATAATTACAAATTTCAACGAATAAAAAATCTTTTTCCAATATTAAAAAATGGTCATGTAGAACATTTAAAGATGTTAAAACAAGGATAAAAAAGGAAATTTTTGTTTAATCAAGTACTCGCAAAAAATACAAGTCCTGCTTTTTGAAAAAAAATACACAAGCGGAAAAACTTACAAGTCTTAGAAAAAAAAAAAAAATTCTCTAATAATCAATATAAGTGTCGTTTAAAGCATTTTATGACGTTTAAAGTAGGTTAAAGAAAAAAAATTTTTATTTTTTAAGTACTTGCAAACTATTTTCAGTCATGCTGGTTGAAAAAAAATACAAGTCCCACGAGCGGAAAAAATTACAAGTTTTAACAAATAAAAAATCTTTTTCCAATATTAAAAAAAGGTCATGTAGAACATTCAAAGATGTTAAAACAAGGATGAAAAAGGAAATTTTCGTTTAATCAAGTACGCGCAAAAAATACCAGTCCTGCTTTTTGAAAAAAAATACACAAGCGAAAAAAATTACAAGTCTTAGAAAAAAAACAAGCTGTTTCCAATAATAAAAATAAGTCATTTAGAGCATTTCATGACGTTTAAACAAAGTTAAAAAAAATTTTTTTCTATTGAGTACTTGCAAACTATCCAAGTCCTGCTTTTTGAAAAAAAATACACAAGCGAAAAAAATTACAAGTCTTAGAAAAAAAACAAGCTGTTTCCAATAATAAATATAAGTCATTTAGAGCATTTCATGACGTTTAAACAAGGTTAAAAAAAATTTTTTTTCTATTAAGTACTTGCAAACTATTTTCAGTCATGCTGGTTGAGAAAAAAAACAAGTCCCACGAGCGAAAAAAATGACAAGTCTTAGAATAAAAAAAAAAGTTTTTCCCAATAATAAATATAAGTCATTTAGAGCATTTCATGACGTTTAAACAAGGTTTACATAAATTTTTTTTCTATTAAGTACTTGCAAACTATACAAGTCATGCTTTTTGAGAAAAAATACACAAGCGGAAAAAATTACAAGTCTTAGAAAAAAAAAAAGCTTGTTCCAAAAATAAATATAAGTCATTAAAAGCATTTTATGACGTTTAAACAAGGTTGGAAAAAAAATTTTTTTCTATTAAGTACTTGCAAACTATTTTCAGTCATGCTGGTTTAAAAAAAAAAACAAGTCCCACGAGCGGAAAAAATTCCAAGTTTCAACGAATAAAAAATCTTTTTCCAATATTAAAAAAAGGTTATGTAGACCATTTAAACATGTTAAAACAAGGATAAAAAAGGAAAATTTTGTTTAATCAAGTACGCGCAGAAAATACCAGTCCTGCTTTTTAAAAAAAAATACACAAGCGGAAAAAATTACAAGTCTTAGAAAAAAAATAAGCTTTTTCCAATAATAAATATAAGTCATTTAGAGCATTTCATGACGTTTAAACAAGGTTGAAAAAAAATTATTTTCTATTAAGTACTTGCAAACTATCCAAGTCATGCTTTTTGAAAAAAAATACACAAGCGAAAAAAAATTACAAGTCTTAGAAAAAAAACAAGCTGTTTCCAATAATAAATATAAGTCATTAAAAGCATTTCATGACGTTTAAACAAGGTTAAAAAAAATTTTTTTTCTATTAAGTACTTGCAAACTATTTTCAGTCATGCTGGTTGAGAAAAAAAACAAGTCCCACGAGCGAAAAAAATTACAAGTCTCAACAAAAAAAAGCTTTTTTTAATGTCAAATATTAGTCATTTAAAGCATTTAGAGATGTAAAAACAAGGATGAAAAAGGACATTATTTTCAAATTGAAGTACTCGCAAAAAAAACAAGTCCTACTATTTGAAAAAAAAAACAAGTCCCACAAGCGGAAAAAATTACAAGTCTTAGAAAAAAAAAAAGCTTTTTCCAATAATAAATATAAGTCATTTAGAGCATTTTATGACGTTTAAACAAGGTTAAAAGAATAATTTTTTTCTATTATGTACTTGCAAACTATTTTCAGTCATGCTGGTTGAAGAAAAAAACAAGTCCCACGGACGGAAAAAATTACAAGTTTCAACGAATAAAAAATCTTTTTCCAATATTAAAAAATGGTCATGTAGAACATTTAAAGATGTTAAAACAAGAATAAAAAAGGAAATTTTTGTTTAATTAAGTACGCGCAAAAAATACCAGTCCTGCTTTTTAAAAAAAAATACAAGTCCCACGAGCGGAAAAAATTACAAGTCTCAACAAAGAAAAAAGCTTTTTTTAATATCAAATATTAGTTATTTAAAGCATTTAAAGATGTTAAAACAAGGATCAAAAAAGACATTTTTTCCAAAATCAAGTACTCGCAAAAAATACAAGTCCTGCTTTTTGAAAAAAAATACACAAGCGAAAAAACTTACAAGTCTTAGAAAAAAAAAAAAAATTTTCCAATAATCAATATAAGTGTCGTTTAAAGCATTTTATGACGTTTAAAGTAGGTTAAAGAAAAAAAATTTTTATTTTTTAAGTACTTGCAAACTATTTTCAGTCATGCTGGTTTAAAAAAAATACAAGTCCCACGAGCGGAAAAAATTACAAGTTTTAACAAATAAAAAATCTTTTTCCAATATTAAAAAAAGGTCATGTAGAACATTCAAAGATGTTAAAACAAGGATGAAAAAGGAAATTTTCGTTTAATCAAGTACGCGCAAAAAATACCAGTCCTGCTTTTTGAAAAAAAATACACAAGCGAAAAAAATTACAAGTCTTAGAAAAAAAACAAGCTGTTTCCAATAATAAATATAAGTCATTTAGAGCATTTCATGACGTTTAAACAAAGTTAAAAAAAATTTTTTTCTATTGAGTACTTGCAAACTATCCAAGTCCTGCTTTTTGAAAAAAAATACACAAGCGAAAAAAAATTACAAGTCTTAGGAAAAAAACAAGCTGTTTCCAATAATAAATATAAGTCATTAAAAGCATTATATGACGTTTAAACAAGGTTAAAAAAAATTTTTTTTCTATTAAGTACTTGCAAACTATTTTCAGTCATGCTGGTTGAGAAAAAAAACAAGTCCCACGAGCGAAAAAAATGACAAGTCTTAGAATAAAAAAAAAAATTTTTTTTAATAATAAATATAAGTCATTTAGAGCATTTCATGACGTTTAAACAAGGTTAACATAAATTTTGTTTCTATTAAGTACTTGCAAACTATACAAGTCATGCTTTTTAAGAAAAATTACACAAGCGAAAAAAATTACAAGTCTTAGAAAAAAAAAAAGCTTGTTCCAAAAATAAATATAAGTCATTAAAAGCATTTTATGACGTTTAAACAAGGTTGGAAAAAAATTTTTTTCTATTAAGTACTTGCAAACTATTTTCAGTCATGCTTGTTAAAAAAAAAAACAAGTCCCACGAGCAGAAAAAATTCCAAGTTTCAACGAATAAAAAATCTTTTTCCAATATTAAAAAAAGGTTATGTAGACCATTTAAACATGTTAAAACAAGGATAAAAAAGGAAAATTTTGTTTAATCAAGTACGCGCAGAAAATACCAGTCCTGCTTTTTAAAAAAAAAATACAAGTCCCACGAGCGGATAAAATTACAAGTTTCAACGAAAAAAAAGTCTTCTTCCAATATTAAAAAAAGGTCACTTAGAACATTTATCGATGTTAAAACGAGGATGAAAAAGGACATTTTTTTCAAAATCAAGTACTCGCAAAAAATACAAGTCCTGCTTTTTGAAAAAAAATACACAAGCGGAAAAAATTACAAGTCTTAGAAAAAAAATAAGCTTTTTCCAATAATAAATATAAGTCATTTAGAGTATTTCATGACGTTGAAACAAGGTTAAAGAAAAATTTTTTTCTAATAAGTACTTGCAAACTATTTTCAGTCATGCTGGTTGAAAAGAAATACAAGTCCCACGAGCGGAAAAAATTACAAGTTTTAATGAATAAAAAATCTGTTTCCAATATTAAAAAAAAGTTATGTTGAACATTTAAAGATGTTAAAACAAGGATAAAAAAGGAAATTTTTGTTTAATCAAGTACGCTTAAAAAATACCAGTCCTGCTTTTAAAAAAAAAATACAAGTCCCACGAGCGGAAAAAATTACAAGTCTCAACAAAGAAAAAAGCTTTTTTTAATATCAAATATTAGTTATTTAAAGCATTTAAAGATGTTAAAACAAGGATCAAAAAAGACATTTTTTCCAAAATCAAGTACTCGCAAAAAATACAAGTCCTGCTTTTTGAAAAAAAATACACAAGCGGAAAAACTTACAAGTCTTAGAAAAAAAAAAAAATTCTCCAATAATCAATATAAGTGTCGTTTAAAGCATTTTATGACGTTTAAAGTAGGTTAAAGAAAAAAAATTTTTATTTTTTAAGTACTTGCAAACTATTTTCAGTCATGCTGGTTGAAAAAAAATACAAGTCCCACGAGCAGAAAAAATTACAAGTTTTAACAAATAAAAAATCTTTTTCCAATATTAAAAAAAGGTCATGTAGAACATTCAAAGATGTTAAAACAAGGATGAAAAAGGAAATTTTCGTTTAATCAAGTACGTGCAAAAAATACCAGTCCTGCTTTTTGAAAAAAAATACACAAGCGAAAAAAATTACAAGTCTTAGAAAAAAAACAAGCTGTTTCCAATAATAAATATAAGTCATTTAGAGCATTTCATGACGTTTAAACAAAGTTAAAAAAAATTTTTTTCTATTGAGTACTTGCAAACTATCCAAGTCCTGCTTTTTGAAAAAAAATACACAAGCGAAAAAAATTACAAGTCTTAGAAAAAAAACAAGCTGTTTCCAATAATAAATATAAGTCATTTAGAGCATTTCATGACGTTTAAACAAGGTTAAAAAAAATTTTTTTTCTATTAAGTACTTGCAAACTATTTTCAGTCATGCTGGTTGAGAAAAAAAACAAGTCCCACGAGCGAAAAAAATGACAAGTCTTAGAATAAAAAAAAAAGTTTTTTCCAATAATAAATATAAGTCATTTAGAGCATTTCATGACGTTTGAACAAGGTTAACATAAATTTTTTTTCTATTAAGTACTTGCAAACTATACAAGTCATGCTTTTTGAGAAAAATTACACAAGCGGAAAAAATTACAAGTCTTAGAAAAAAAAAAAACTTGTTCCAAAAATAAATATAAGTCATTAAAAGCATTTTATGACGTTTAAACAAGGTTGGAAAAAAAATTTTTTTCTATTAAGTACTTGCAAACTATTTTCAGTCATGCTGGTTAAAAAAAAAAACAAGTCCCACGAGCAGAAAAAATTCCAAGTTTCAACGAATAAAAAATCTTTTTCCAATATTAAAAAAAGGTTATGTAGACCATTTAAACATGTAAAAACAAGGATAAAAAAGGAAAATTTTGTTTAATCAAGTACGCGCAGAAAATACCAGTCCTGCTTTTTAAAAAAAAAATACAAGTCCTACGAGCGAAAAAAATTACAAGTCTCAACAAAAAAAAGCTTTTTTTAATATCAAATATAAGTTATTTGAATCATTTAATAGTGTAAAAACAAGGATGAAAAACGGCATTTTTTCCAAAATCAAGTACTTAAAAAAAATACAAGTCCTGCTTTTTGAAAAAAAATACAAGTCCCACGAGCGGAAAAAATTACAAGTTTCAACGAAAAAAAAATCTTTTTCTGATATTGAAAAAATGTCCCTTAGAACATTTATCGATTTTAAAACAAGAATGAAAAAGGACATTTTTTTCAGAATCAAGTACTCGCAAAAAATACAAGTCCTGCTTTTTGAAAAAAAATACACGAGCAGAAAAAATTCCAAGTCTTAGAAAAAAAAAAGCTTTTTCTAATAATAAATATAAGTCATTTAGAGCATTTTATGACGTTTAAACAAGGTTCAAAAAAAAATTTTTTTTTATTAAGTACTTGCAAACTATTTTAAGTCATGCTGGTTGAAAAAAAATACAAGTCCCACAAGCGGAAATAATTACAAGTTTCAACGAATAAAAAATCTTTTTCCAATATTAAAAAATGGTCATGTAGAACATTTAAAGATGTTAAAACAAGAATAAAAAAGGAAATTTTTGTTTAATCAAGTAGGCGCAAAAAATACCAGTCCTGCTTTTTAAAAAAAAATACAAGTCCCACAAGCGGAAATAATTACAAGTTTCAACGAATAAAAAATCTTTTTCCAATATTAAAAAATGGTCATGTAGAACATTTAAAGATGTTAAAACAATAATAAAAAAGGAAATTTTTGTTTAATCAAGTACGCGCAAAAAATACCAGTCCTGCTTTTTAAAAAAAAATACAAGTCCCACAAGCGGAAATAATTACAAGTTTCAACGAATAAAAAATCTTTTTCCAATATTAAAAAATGGTCATGTAGAACATTTAAAGATGTTAAAACAATAATAAAAAAGGAAATTTTTGTTTAATAAAGTACTCGCAAAAAATACAAGTCCTGCTTTTTGAAAAAAAATACACAAGCGGAAAAACTTACAAGTCTTAGAAAAAAAAAAAAAATTCTCTAATAATCAATATAAGTGTCGTTTAAAGCATTTTATGACGTTTAAACAACGTTGGAAAAAAAATTTTTTTCTTTTAAGTACTTGCAAACTATTTTCAGTCATGCTGGTTAAAAAAAAAAACAAGTCCCACGAGCAGAAAAAATTCCAAGTTTCAACGAATAAAAAATCTTTTTCCAATATTAAAAAAAGGTTATGTAGACCATTTAAACATGTTAAAACAAGGATAAAAAAGGAAAATTTTGTTTAATCAAGTACGCGCAGAAAATACCAGTCCTGCTTTTTAAAAAAAAAATACAAGTCCTACGAGCGAAAAAAATTACAGGTCTCAACAACAAAAAGCTTTTTTTAATATCAAATATTAGTTATTTGAATTATTTAATAGTGTAAAAACAAGGATGGAAAACGGCATTTTTTCCAAAATCAAGTACTTAAAAAAAATACAAGTCCTGCTTTTTGAAAAAAAATACAAGTCCCACGAGCGGAAAAAATTACAAGTTTCAACGAAAAAAAAATCTTTTTCTGATATTGAAAAAATGTCCCTTAGAACATTTATCGATTTTTAAACAAGAATGAAAAAGGACATTTTTTTCAGAATCAAGTACTCGCAAAAAATACAAGTCCTGCTTTTTAAAAAAAAATACACGAGCAGAAAAAATTCCAAGTCTTAGAAAAAAAAAAGCTTTTTCTAATAATAAATATAAGTCATTTAGAGCATTTTATGACGTTTAAACAAGGTTCAAAAAAAAAATTTTTTTTATTAAGTACTTGCAAACTATTTTAAGTCATGCTGGTTGAAAATACAAGTCCCACAAGCGGAAATAATTACAAGTTTCAACGAATAAAAAATCTTTTTCCAATATTAAAAAATGGTCATGTAGAACATTTAAAGATGTTAAAACAAGGATAAAAAAGGAAATTTTTGTTTAATCAAGTACGCGCAAAAAATACCAGTCCTGCTTTTTAAAAAAAAATACAAGTCCCACAAGCGGAAATAATTACAAGTTTCAACGAATAAAAAATCTTTTTCCAATATTAAAAAATGGTCATGTAGAACATTTAAAGATGTTAAAACAAGAATAAAAAAGGAAATTTTTGTTTAATCAAGTACTCGCAAAAAATACAAGTCCTGCTTTTTGAAAAAAAATACACAAGCGGAAAAACTTACAAGTCTTAGAAAAAAAAAAAAAATTCTCTAATAATCAATATAAGTGTCGTTTAAAGCATTTTATGACGTTTAAAGTAGGTTAAAAAAAAAAAATTTTAATTTTTTAAGTACTTGCAAACTATTTTCAGTCATGCTGGTTGAAAAAAAATACAAGTCCCACGAGCGAAAAAAATTACAAGTTTTAACAAATAAAAAATCTTTTTCCAATATTAAAAAAAGGTCATGTAGAACATTCAAAGATGTTAAAACAAGGATGAAAAAGGAAATTTTCGTTTAATCAAGTACGCGCAAAAAATACCAGTCCTGCTTTTTGAAAAAAAATACACAAGCGAAAAAAATTACAAGTCTTAGAAAAAAAACAAGCTGTTTCCAATAATAAATATAAGTCATTTAGAGCATTTCATGACGTTTAAACAAAGTTAAAAAAAATTTTTTTCTATTGAGTACTTGCAAACTATCCAAGTCCTGCTTTTTGAAAAAAAATACACAAGCGAAAAAAATTACAAGTCTTAGAAAAAAAACAAGCTGTTTCCAATAATAAATATAAGTCATTTAGAGCATTTCATGACGTTTAAACAAGGTTAAAAAAAATTTTTTTTCTATTAAGTACTTGCAAACTATTTTCAGTCATGCTGGTTGAGAAAAAAAACAAGTCCCACGAGCGAAAAAAATGACAAGTCTTAGAATAAAAAAAAAAGTTTTTTCCAATAATAAATATAAGTCATTTAGAGCATTTCATGACGTTTAAACAAGGTTTACATAAATTTTTTTTCTATTAAGTACTTGCAAACTATACAAGTCATGCTTTTTGAGAAAAAATACACAAGCGGAAAAAATTACAAGTCTTAGAAAAAAAAAAAGCTTGTTCCAAAAATAAATATAAGTCATTAAAAGCATTTTATGACGTTTAAACAAGGTTAGAAAAAAAATTTTTTTCTATTAAGTACTTGCAAACTATTTTCAGTCATGCTGGTTAAAAAAAAAAACAAGTCCCACGAGCGGAAAAAATTCCAAGTTTCAACGAATAAAAAATCTTTTTCCAATATTAAAAAAAGGTTATGTAGACCATTTAAACATGTTAAAACAAGGATAAAAAAGGAAAATTTTGTTTAATCAAGTACGCGCAGAAAATACCAGTCCTGCTTTTTAAAAAAAAATACAAGTCCCACAAGCGGAAATAATTACAAGTTTCAACGAATAAAAAATCTTTTTCTGATATTGAAAAAATGTCCCTTAGAACATTTATCGATTTTTAAACAAGAATGAAAAAGGACATTTTTTTCAGAATCAAGTACTCGCAAAAAATACAAGTCCTGCTTTTTAAAAAAAAATACACGAGCAGAAAAAATTCCAAGTCTTAGAAAAAAAAAAGCTTTTTCTAATAATAAATATAAGTCATTTAGAGCATTTTATGACGTTTAAACAAGGTTCAAAAAAAAAATTTTTTTTATTAAGTACTTGCAAACTATTTTAAGTCATGCTGGTTGAAAATACAAGTCCCACAAGCGGAAATAATTACAAGTTTCAACGAATAAAAAATCTTTTTCCAATATTAAAAAATGGTCATGTAGAACATTTAAAGATGTTAAAACAAGGATAAAAAAGGAAATTTTTGTTTAATCAAGTACGCGCAAAAAATACCAGTCCTGCTTTTTAAAAAAAAATACAAGTCCCACAAGCGGAAATAATTACAAGTTTCAACGAATAAAAAATCTTTTTCCAATATTAAAAAATGGTCATGTAGAACATTTAAAGATGTTAAAACAAGAATAAAAAAGGAAATTTTTGTTTAATCAAGTACTCGCAAAAAATACAAGTCCTGCTTTTTGAAAAAAAATACACAAGCGGAAAAACTTACAAGTCTTAGAAAAAAAAAAAAAATTCTCTAATAATCAATATAAGTGTCGTTTAAAGCATTTTATGACGTTTAAAGTAGGTTAAAAAAAAAAAATTTTAATTTTTTAAGTACTTGCAAACTATTTTCAGTCATGCTGGTTGAAAAAAAATACAAGTCCCACGAGCGAAAAAAATTACAAGTTTTAACAAATAAAAAATCTTTTTCCAATATTAAAAAAAGGTCATGTAGAACATTCAAAGATGTTAAAACAAGGATGAAAAAGGAAATTTTCGTTTAATCAAGTACGCGCAAAAAATACCAGTCCTGCTTTTTGAAAAAAAATACACAAGCGAAAAAAATTACAAGTCTTAGAAAAAAAACAAGCTGTTTCCAATAATAAATATAAGTCATTTAGAGCATTTCATGACGTTTAAACAAAGTTAAAAAAAATTTTTTTCTATTGAGTACTTGCAAACTATCCAAGTCCTGCTTTTTGAAAAAAAATACACAAGCGAAAAAAATTACAAGTCTTAGAAAAAAAACAAGCTGTTTCCAATAATAAATATAAGTCATTTAGAGCATTTCATGACGTTTAAACAAGGTTAAAAAAAATTTTTTTTCTATTAAGTACTTGCAAACTATTTTCAGTCATGCTGGTTGAGAAAAAAAACAAGTCCCACGAGCGAAAAAAATGACAAGTCTTAGAATAAAAAAAAAAGTTTTTTCCAATAATAAATATAAGTCATTTAGAGCATTTCATGACGTTTAAACAAGGTTTACATAAATTTTTTTTCTATTAAGTACTTGCAAACTATACAAGTCATGCTTTTTGAGAAAAAATACACAAGCGGAAAAAATTACAAGTCTTAGAAAAAAAAAAAGCTTGTTCCAAAAATAAATATAAGTCATTAAAAGCATTTTATGACGTTTAAACAAGGTTAGAAAAAAAATTTTTTTCTATTAAGTACTTGCAAACTATTTTCAGTCATGCTGGTTAAAAAAAAAAACAAGTCCCACGAGCGGAAAAAATTCCAAGTTTCAACGAATAAAAAATCTTTTTCCAATATTAAAAAAAGGTTATGTAGACCATTTAAACATGTTAAAACAAGGATAAAAAAGGAAAATTTTGTTTAATCAAGTACGCGCAGAAAATACCAGTCCTGCTTTTTAAAAAAAAAATACAAGTCCCACGAGCGGATAAAATTACAAGTTTCAACGAAAAAAAAGTCTTCTTCCAATATTAAAAAAAGGTCACTTAGAACATTTATCGATGTTAAAACGAGGATGAAAAAGGACATTTTTTTCAAAATCAAGAACTCGCAAAAAATACAAGTCCTGCTTTTTAAAAAAAAATACACAAGCGGAAAAAATTACAAGTCTTAGAAAAAAAATAAGCTTTTTCCAATAATAAATATAAGTCATTTAGAGCATTTCATGACGTTTAAACAAGGTTGAAAAAAAATTATTTTCTATTAAGTACTTGCAAACTATCCAAGTCATGCTTTTTGAAATAAAATACAAGTCCCACGAGCGAAAAAAATTACAAGTCTCAACAAAAAAAAGCTTTTTTTAATGTCAAATATTAGTCATTTAAAGCATTTAGAGATGTAAAAACAAGGATGAAAAAGGACATTATTTTCAAAATGAAGTACTCGCAAAAAAAACAAGTCCTACTATTTGAAAAAAACTACAAGTCCCACAAGCGGAAAAAATTACAAGTCTTAGAAAAAAAAAAAGCTTTTTCCAATGATAAAAATAAGTCAATTAGAGCATTTAATGACGTTTGAACAAGGTTAACATAAATTTTTTTTCTATTAAGTACTTGCAAACTATACAAGTCATGCTTTTTAAGAAAAAATACACAAGCGGAAAAAATTACAAGTCTTAGAAAAAAAAAAAGCTTGTTCCAAAAATAAATATAAGTCATTAAAAGCATTTTATGACGTTTAAACAAGGATGGAAAAAAAATTTTTTTCTATTAAGTACTTGCAAACTATTTTCAGTCATGCTGGTTAAAAAAAAAAACAAGTCCCACGAGCGGAAAAAATTCCAAGTTTCAACGAATAAAAAATCTTTTTCCAATATTAAAAAAAGGTTATGTAGAACATTTAAAGATGTTGAAACAAGGATAAAAAAGGAAATTTTTGTTTAATCAAGTACGCGAAAAAAATACAAGTCCTGCTTTTTAAAAAAAAATACACAAGCGGAAAAAATTACAAGTCTTAGAAAAAAAATAAGCTTTTTCCAATAATAAATATAAGTCATTTAGAGCATTTCATGACGTTTAAACAAGGTTAAAAAAAAATTATTTTCTATTAAGTACTTGCAAACTATCCAAGTCATGCTTTTTGAAATAAAATACAAGTCCCACGAGCGAAAAAAATTACAACTCTCAACAAAAAAAAGCTTTTTTTAATGTCAAATATTAGTCATTTAAAGCATTTAGAGATGTAAAAACAAGGATGAAAAACGAAATTTTTGTTTAATCAAGTACGCGAAAAAAATACAAGTCCTGCTTTTTAAAAAAAAATACACAAGCGGAAAAAATTACAAGTCTTAGAAGAAAAAAAAGCTTTTTCCAATAATAAAAATATGTCAATTAGAGCATTTTATGACGTTTAAACAAGGTAGAAAAAAATTTTTTTCTATTAAGTACTTGCAAACTATTTTCAGTCATGCTGGTTGAAAAAAAATACAATTTCCACAAGCGGAAAAAATTACAAGTTTCAACGAATAAAAAATCTTTTTCCAATATTAAAAAAAGGTCATGTAGAACATTTAAAGATGTTAAAACAAGGATATAAAAGGAAATTTTTTTTAATTAAGTACGCGCAAAAAATACCAGTCCTGCTTAAAAAAAAAAAATACAAGTCCCACGAGCGGAAACAATTACAAGTCTCAACAAAAAAAAAGCTTTTTTTTAATATCAAATATTAGTTATTTAAAGCATTTAGAGATGTTAAAACAAGGATGAAAAAGGACATTTTTTCCAAAATTAAGTACTCGCGAAAAATACAAGTCCTGCTTTTTGAAAAAAAATACACAAGCGGTAAAAATTACAAGTCTTAGGAAAAAAATAAGCTTTTTCCAATAATAAATATAAGTCATTTACAGCATTTCATGACGTTTAAACAAGGTTAAAAAAAAATTTTTTTCTAATAAGTACTTGCAAACTATACAAGTCATGCTTGTTGAAAAAAAATACAAGTCCTACGAGCGAAAAAAATTACAAGTCTCAACAAAAAAAAGCTTTTTTTAATATCAAATATTAGTTATTTAAAGCATTTAATAGTGTAAAAACAAGGATGAAAAACGGCATTTTTTCCAAAATCAAGTACTTACAAAAAATACAAGTCCTGCTTTTTAAAAAAAAATACAAGTCCCACGAGCGGAAAAAATTACAAGTTTCAACGAAAAAAAAGTCTTTTTCTGATATTGAAAAAATGTCCCTTAGAACATTTATCGATTTTAAAACAAGAATGAAAAAGGACATTTTTTTCAGAATCAAGTACTCGCAAAAAATACAAGTCCTGCTTTTTGAAAAAAAATACACGAGCAGAAAAAATTCCAAGTCCTAGAAAAAAAAAAGCTTTTTCTAATAATAAATATAAGTCATTAAGAGCATTTTATAACGTTTAAACAAGGTTCAAAAAAAAAATTTTTTTTATTAAGTACTTGCAAACTATTTTAAGTCATGCTGGTTGAAAAAAAATACAAGTCCCACAAGCGGAAATAATTACAAGTTTCAACGAATAAAAAATTTTTTTCCAATATTAAAAAAAGGTCATGTAGAACATTTAAAGATGTTAAAACAGTGATAAAAAAGAAAATTTTTGTTTAATCAAGTACGCGCAAAAAATACCAGTCCTGCTTTTTAAAAAAAAATACAAGTCCCACAAGCGGAAGAAATTACAAGTCTCAACAAAAAATAAGCTTTTTTTAATGTCAATTATTAGTTATTTAAAGCATTTAGAGATGTAAAAACAAGGATGAAAAAGGACATTTTTTTCAGAATCAAGTACTCGCATAAAATACAAGTCCTGCTTTTCGAAAAAAAATACAATTCCCACAAGCGGTAAAAATTACAAGTCTTAGAAAAAAAAAAAGCTTTTTCCAATAATAAAAGTAAGTCATTTAGAGCATTTTATGACGTTTAAACAAGTTAAAAAAAAAAATTATTTTCTATTAAGTACTTGCAAACTATTTTCAGTCATGCTGGTCGAAAAAAAATACAAGTCCCACGAGCGGATAAAATTACAAGTTTCAACGAAAAAAAAGTCTTCTTCCAATACTAAAAAAAGGTCACTTAGAACATTTATCGATGTTAAAACGAGGATGAAAAAGGACATTTTTTTCAAAATCAAGTACTCGCAAAAAATACAAGTCCCGCTTTTTGAAAAAAAATACACAAGCGGAAAAAATTACAAGTCTTAGAAAAAAAATAAGCTTTTTCCAATAATAAATATAAGTCATTTAGAGTATTTCATGATGTTGAAACAAGGTTAAAGAAAAATTTTTTTCTAATAAGTACTTGCAAACTATTTTCAGTCATGCTGGTTGAAAAGAAATACAAGTCCCACGAGCGGAAAAAATTACAAGTTTTAATGAATAAAAAATCTTTTTCCAATATTAAAAAAAAGTTATGTTGAACATTTAAAGATGTTAAAACAAGGATAAAAAAGGAAATTTTTGTTTAATCAAGTACGCTTAAAAAATACCAGTCCTGCTTTTAAAAAAAAAATACAAGTCCCACGAGCGGAAAAAATTACAAGTCTCAACAAAAAAAAGCTTTTTTTAATATCAAATATAAGTTATTTGAATCATTTAATAGTGTAAAAACAAGGATGAAAAACGGCATTTTTTCCAAAATCAAGTACTTAAAAAAAATACAAGTCCTGCTTTTTGAAAAAAAATACAAGTCCCACGAGCGGAAAAAATTACAAGTTTCAACGAAAAAAAAAACCTTTTTCTGATATTGAAAAAATGTCCCTTAGAACATTTATCGATTTTAAAACAAGAATGAAAAAGGACATTTTTTTCAGAATCAAGTACTCGCAAAAAATACAAGTCCTGCTTTTTGAAAAAAAATACACGAGCAGAAAAAATTCCAAGTCTTAGAAAAAAAAAAGCTTTTTCTAATAATAAATATAAGTCATTTAGAGCATTTTATGACGTTTAAACAAGGTTCAAAAAAAAAATTTTTTTTATTAAGTACTTGCAAACTATTTTAAGTCATGCTGGTTGAAAAAAAATACAAGTCCCACAAGCGGAAATAATTACAAGTTTCAACGAATAAAAAATCTTTTTCCAATATTAAAAAATGGTCATGTAGAACATTTAAAGATGTTAAAACAAGAATAAAAAAGGAAATTTTTGTTTAATCAAGTACGCGCAAAAAATACCAGTCCTGCTTTTTAAAAAAAAATACAAGTCCCACAAGCGGAAATAATTACAAGTTTCAACGAATAAAAAATCTTTTTCCAATATTAAAAAATGGTCATGTAGAACATTTAAAGATGTTAAAACAAGGATAAAAAAGTAAATTTTTGTTTAATCAAGTACGCGCAAAAAATACCAGTCCTGCTTTTTAAAAAAAAATACAAGTCCCACAAGCGGAAATAATTACAAGTTTCAACGAATAAAAAATCTTTTTCCAATATTAAAAAATGGTCATGTAGAACATTTAAAGATGTTAAAACAAGAATAAAAAAGGAAATTTTTGTTTAATCAAGTACTCGCAAAAAATACAAGTCCTGCTTTTTGAAAAAAAATACACAAGCGGAAAAACTTACAAGTCTTAGAAAAAAAAAAAAAATTCTCTAATAATCAATATGAGTGTCGTTTAAAGCATTTTATGACGTTTAGAGTAGGTTAAAGAAAAAAAATTTTAATTTTTTAAGTACTTGCAAACTATTTTCAGTCATGCTGGTTGAAAAAAAATACAAGTCCCACGAGCGGAAAAAATTACAAGTTTTAACAAATAAAAAATCTTTTTCCAATATTAAAAAAAGGTCATGTAGAACATTCAAAGATGTTAAAACAAGGATGAAAAAGGAAATTTTCGTTTAATCAAGTACGCGCAAAAAATACCAGTCCTGCTTTTTGAAAAAAAATACACAAGCGAAAAAAATTACAAGTCTTAGAAAAAAAACAAGCTGTTTCCAATAATAAATATAAGTCATTTAGAGCATTTCATAACGTTTAAACAAAGTTAAAAAAAATTTTTTTCTATTGAGTACTTGCAAACTATCCAAGTCCTGCTTTTTGAAAAAAAATACACAAGCGAAAAAAATTACAAGTCTTAGAAAAAAAACAAGCTGTTTCCAATAATAAATATAAGTCATTTAGAGCATTTCATGACGTTTAAACAAGGTTAAAAAAAATTTTTTTTCTATTAAGTACTTGCAAACTATTTTCAGTCATGCTGGTTGAGAAAAAAAACAAGTCCCACGAGCGAAAAAAATGACAAGTCTTAGAATAAAAAAAAAAGTTTTTTCCAATAATAAATATAAGTCATTTAGAGCATTTCATGACGTTTAAACAAGGTTTACATAAATTTTTTTTCTATTAAGTACTTGCAAACTATACAAGTTATGCTTTTTGAGAAAAAATACACAAGCGGAAAAAATTACAAGTCTTAGAAAAAAAAAAAGCTTGTTCCAAAAATAAATATAAGTCATTAAAAGCATTTTATGACGTTTAAACAAGGTTGGAAAAAAAATTTTTTTCTATTAAGTACTTGCAAACTATTTTCAGTCATGCTGGTTAAAAAAAAAAACAAGTCCCACGAGCGGAAAAAATTCCAAGTTTCAACGAATAAAAAATCTTTTTCCAATATTAAAAAAAGGTTATGTAGACCATTTAAACATGTTAAAACAAGGATAAAAAAGGAAAATTTTGTTTAATCAAGTACGCGCAGAAAATACCAGTCCTGCTTTTTAAAAAAAAAATACAAGTCCCACGAGCGGATGAAATTACAAGTTTCAACGAAAAAAAAGTCTTCTTCCAATATTAAAAAAAGGTCACTTAGAACATTTATCGATGTTAAAACGAGGATGAAAAAGGACATTTTTTTCAAAATCAAGAACTCGCAAAAAATACAAGTCCTGCTTTTTAAAAAAAAATACACAAGCGGAAAAAATTACAAGTCTTAGAAAAAAAATAAGCTTTTTCCAATAATAAATATAAGTCATTTAGAGCATTTCATGACGTTTAAACAAGGTTGAAAAAAAATTATTTTCTATTAAGTACTTGCAAACTATCCAAGTCATGCTTTTTGAAATAAAATACAAGTCCCACGAGCGAAAAAAATTACAAGTCTCAACAAAAAAAAGCTTTTTTTAATGTCAAATATTAGTCATTTAAAGCATTTAGAGATGTAAAAACAAGGATGAAAAAGGACATTATTTTCAAAATGAAGTACTCGCAAAAAAAACAAGTCCTACTATTTGAAAAAAACTACAAGTCCCACAAGCGGAAAAAATTACAAGTCTTAGAAAAAAAAAAAGCTTTTTCCAATGATAAAAATAAGTCAATTAGAGCATTTAATGACGTTTAAACAAGGTTAACATAAATTTTTTTTCTATTAAGTACTTGCAAACTATACAAGTCATGCTTTTTAAGAAAAAATACACAAGCGGAAAAAATTACAAGTCTTAGAAAAAAAAAAAGCTTGTTCCAAAAATAAATATAAGTCATTAAAAGCATTTTATGACGTTTAAACAAGGATGGAAAAAAAATTTTTTTCTATTAAGTACTTGCAAACTATTTTCAGTCATGCTGGTTAAAAAAAAAAACAAGTCCCACGAGCGGAAAAAATTCCAAGTTTCAACGAATAAAAAATCTTTTTCCAATATTAAAAAAAGGTTATGTAGACCATTTAAACATGTTAAAACAAGGATAAAAAAGGAAGATTTTGTTTAATCAAGTACGCGCAGAAAATACCAGTCCTGCTTTTTAAAAAAAAAATACAAGTCCCACGAGCGGATAAAATTACAAGTTTCAACGAAAAAAAAGTCTTCTTCCAATATTAAAAAAAGGTCACTTAGAACATTTATCGATGTTAAAACGAGGATGAAAAAGGACGTTTTTTTCAAAATCAAGTACTTGCAAAAAATACAAGTCCTGCTTTTTGAAAAAAAATACACAAGCGAAAAAAATTACAAGTCTTAGAAAAAAAGTAAGCTTTTTCTAATAATAAATATAAGTCATTTAGAGTATTTCATGACGTTGAAACAAGGTTAAAGAAAAATTTTTTTCTAATAAGTACTTGCAAACTATTTTCAGTCATGCTGGTTGAAAAAAAATACAAGTCCCACGAGCGGATAAAATTACAAAATTCAACGAAAAAAAAATTTTTTTCCAATATTGAAAAAAAGTCACTTAGAACATTTATCGATGTTAAAACAAGGATGAAAAAGGACATTTTTTTCAAAATTAAGTACTCGCAAAAAATACAAGTCCTGCTTTTTGAAAAAAAATACACAAGCGGAAAAAATTACAAGTCTTAGAATAAAAAAAAAGTTTTTTCTAATAATAAATATGAGTCATTTAAACCATCTCATGACGTTTAAACAAGGTTAAAAAAAATTTTTTTTCTATTAAGTACTTGCAAACTATTTTCAGTCATGCTGGTTGAGAAAAAAAACAAGTCCCACGAGCGAAAAAAATGACAAGTCTTAGAATAAAAAAAAAAGTTTTTTCCAATAATAAATATAAGTCATTTAGAGCTTTTCATGACGTTTAAACAAGGTTAACATAAATTTTTTTTCTATTAAGTACTTGCAAACTATACAAGTCATGCTTTTTGAGAAAAAATACACAAGCGGAAAAAATTACAAGTCTTAGAAAAAAAAAAAGCTTGTTCCAAAAATAAATATAAGTCATTAAAAGCATTTTATGACGTTTAAACAAGGTTGGAAAAAAAATTTTTTTCTATTAAGTACTTGCAAACTATTTTCAGTCATGCTGGTTAAAAAAAAAAACAAGTCCCACGAGCGGAAAAAATTCCAAGTTTCAACGAATAAAAAATCTTTTTCCAATATTAAAAAAAGGTTATGTAGACCATTTAAACATGTTAAAACAAGGATAAAAAAGGAAAATTTTGTTTAATCAAGTACGCGCAGAAAATACCAGTCCTGCTTTTTAAAAAAAAAATACAAGTCCCACGAGCGGATAAAATTACAAGTTTCAACGAAAAAAAAGTCTTCTTCCAATATTAAAAAAAGGTCACTTAGAACATTTATCGATGTTAAAACGAGGATGAAAAAGGACATTTTTTTCAAAATCAAGAACTCGCAAAAAATACAAGTCCTGCTTTTTAAAAAAAAATACACAAGCGGAAAAAATTACAAGTCTTAGAAAAAAAATAAGCTTTTTCCAATAATAAATATAAGTCATTTAGAGCATTTCATGACGTTTAAACAAGGTTGAAAAAAAATTATTTTCTATTAAGTACTTGCAAACTATCCAAGTCATGCTTTTTGAAATAAAATACAAGTCCCACGAGCGAAAAAAATTACAAGTCTCAACAAAAAAAAGCTTTTTTTAATGTCAAATATTAGTCATTTAAAGCATTTAGAGATGTAAAAACAAGGATGAAAAAGGACATTATTTTCAAAATGAAGTACTCGCAAAAAAAACAAGTCCTACTATTTGAAAAAAACTACAAGTCCCACAAGCGGAAAAAATTACAAGTCTTAGAAAAAAAAAAAGCTTTTTCCAATGATAAAAATAAGTCAATTAGAGCATTTAATGACGTTTAAACAAGGTTAACATAAATTTTTTTTCTATTAAGTACTTGCAAACTATACAAGTCATGCTTTTTAAGAAAAAATACACAAGCGGAAAAAATTACAAGTCTTAGAAAAAAAAAAAGCTTGTTCCAAAAATAAATATAAGTCATTAAAAGCATTTTATGACGTTTAAACAAGGATGGAAAAAAAATTTTTTTCTATTAAGTACTTGCAACTTATTTTCAGTCATGCTGGTTAAAAAAAAAAACAAGTCCCACGAGCGGAAAAAATTCCAAGTTTCAACGAATAAAAAATCTTTTTCCAATATTAAAAAAAGGTTATGTAGACCATTTAAACATGTTAAAACAAGGATAAAAAAGGAAGATTTTGTTTAATCAAGTACGCGCAGAAAATACCAGTCCTGCTTTTTAAAAAAAAAATACAAGTCCCACGAGCGGATAAAATTACAAGTTTCAACGAAAAAAAAGTCTTCTTCCAATATTAAAAAAAGGTCACTTAGAACATTTATCGATGTTAAAACGAGGATGAAAAAGGACGTTTTTTTCAAAATCAAGTACTTGCAAAAAATACAAGTCCTGCTTTTTGAAAAAAAATACACAAGCGAAAAAAATTACAAGTCTTAGAAAAAAAGTAAGCTTTTTCTAATAATAAATATAAGTCATTTAGAGTATTTCATGACGTTGAAACAAGGTTAAAGAAAAATTTTTTTCTAATAAGTACTTGCAAACTATTTTCAGTCATGCTGGTTGAAAAAAAATACAAGTCCCACGAGCGGAAAAAATTACAAGTTTTAATGAATAAAAAACCTTTTTCCAATATTAAAAAAAAGTTATGTAGAACATTTAAAGATGTTGAAACAAGGATAAAAAAGGAAATTTTTGTTTAATCAAGTACGCGAAAAAAATACAAGTCCTGCTTTTTAAAAAAAAATACACAAGCGGAAAAAATTACAAGTCTTAGAAAAAAAATAAGCTTTTTCCAATAATAAATATAAGTCATTTAGAGCATTTCATGACGTTTAAACAAGGTTAAAAAAAAATTATTTTCTATTAAGTACTTGCAAACTATCCAAGTCATGCTTTTTGAAATAAAATACAAGTCCCACGAGCGAAAAAAATTACAACTCTCAACAAAAAAAAGCTTTTTTTAATGTCAAATATTAGTCATTCAAAGCATTTAGAGATGTAAAAACAAGGATGAAAAACGAAATTTTTGTTTAATCAAGTACGCGAAAAAAATACAAGTCCTGCTTTTTAAAAAAAAATACACAAGCGGAAAAAATTACAAGTCTTAGAAGAAAAAAAAGCTTTTTCCAATAATAAAAATATGTCAATTAGAGCATTTTATGACGTTTAAACAAGGTAGAAAAAAATTTTTTTCTATTAAGTACTTGCAAACTATTTTCAGTCATGCTGGTTGAAAAAAAATACAATTTCCACAAGCGGAAAAAATTACAAGTTTCAACGAATAAAAAATCTTTTTCCAATATTAAAAAAAGGTCATGTAGAACATTTAAAGATGTTAAAACAAGGATATAAAAGGAAATTTTTTTTAATTAAGTACGCGCAAAAAATACCAGTCCTGCTTAAAAAAAAAAAATACAAGTCCCACGAGCGGAAACAATTACAAGTCTCAACAAAAAAAAGCTTTTTTTTAATATCAAATATTAGTTATTTAAAGCATTTAGAGATGTTAAAACAAGGATGAAAAAGGACATTTTTTCCAAAATTAAGTACTCGCGAAAAATACAAGTCCTGCTTTTTGAAAAAAAATACACAAGCGGTAAAAATTACAAGTCTTAGGAAAAAAATAAGCTTTTTCCAATAATAAATATAAGTCATTTACAGCATTTCATGACGTTTAAACAAGGTTAAAAAAAAATTTTTTTCTAATAAGTACTTGCAAACTATACAAGTCATGCTTGTTGAAAAAAAATACAAGTCCTACGAGCGAAAAAAATTACAAGTCTCAACAAAAAAAAGCTTTTTTTAATATCAAATATTAGTTATTTAAAGCATTTAATAGTGTAAAAACAAGGATGAAAAACGGCATTTTTTCCAAAATCAAGTACTTACAAAAAATACAAGTCCTGCTTTTTGAAAAAAAATACAAGTCCCACGAGCGGAAAAAATTACAAGTTTCAACGAAAAAAAAGTCTTTTTCTGATATTGAAAAAATGTCCCTTAGAACATTTATCGATTTTAAAACAAGAATGAAAAAGGACATTTTTTTCAGAATCAAGTACTCGCAAAAAATACAAGTCCTGCTTTTTGAAAAAAAATACACGAGCAGAAAAAATTCCAAGTCCTAGAAAAAAAAAAGCTTTTTCTAATAATAAATATAAGTCATTAAGAGCATTTTATAACGTTTAAACAAGGTTCAAAAAAAAAATTTTTTTTATTAAGTACTTGCAAACTATTTTAAGTCATGCTGGTTGAAAAAAAATACAAGTCCCACAAGCGGAAATAATTACAAGTTTCAACGAATAAAAAATTTTTTTCCAATATTAAAAAAAGGTCATGTAGAACATTTAAAGATGTTAAAACAGTGATAAAAAAGGAAATTTTTGTTTAATAATGTACGCGCAAAAATACCAGTCCTGCTTTTTAAAAAAAAATACAAGTCCCACAAGCGGAAGAAATTACAAGTCTCAACAAAAAATAAGCTTTTTTTAATGTCAATTATTAGTTATTTAAAGCATTTAGAGATGTAAAAACAAGGATGAAAAAGGACATTTTTTTCAGAATCAAGTACTCGCATAAAATACAAGTCCTGCTTTTCGAAAAAAAATACAATTCCCACAAGCGGTAAAAATTACAAGTCTTAGAAAAAAAAAAAGCTTTTTCCAATAATAAAAGTAAGTCATTTAGAGCATTTTATGACGTTTAAACAAGTTAAAAAAAAAAATTATTTTCCATTAAGTACTTGCAAACTATTTTCAGTCATGCTGGTCGAAAAAAAATACAAGTCCCACGAGCGGATAAAATTACAAAATTCAACGAAAAAAAAATTTTTTTCCAATATTGAAAAAAAGTCACTTAGAACATTTATCGATGTTAAAACAAGGATGAAAAAGGACATTTTTTTCAAAATTAAGTACTCGCAAAAAATACAAGTCCTGCTTTTTGAAAAAAAATACACAAGCGGAAAAAATTACAAGTCTTAGAATAAAAAAAAAGTTTTTTCTAATAATAAATATGAGTCATTTAAACCATCTCATGACGTTTAAACAAGGTTAAAAAAAATTTTTTTTCTATTAAGTACTTGCAAACTATTTTCAGTCATGCTGGTTGAGAAAAAAAACAAGTCCCACGAGCGAAAAAAATGACAAGTCTTAGAATAAAAAAAAAAGTTTTTTCCAATAATAAATATAAGTCATTTAGAGCTTTTCATGACGTTTAAACAAGGTTAACATAAATTTTTTTTCTATTAAGTACTTGCAAACTATACAAGTCATGCTTTTTGAGAAAAAATACACAAGCGGAAAAAATTACAAGTCTTAGAAAAAAAAAAAGCTTGTTCCAAAAATAAATATAAGTCATTAAAAGCATTTTATGACGTTTAAACAAAATTGGAAAAAAAATTTTTTTCTATTAAGTACTTGCAAACTATTTTCAGTCATGCTGGTTAAAAAAAAAAACAAGTCCCACGAGCGGAAAAAATTCCAAGTTTCAACGAATAAAAAATCTTTTTCCAATATTAAAAAAAGGTTATGTAGACCATTTAAACATGTTAAAACAAGGGTAAAAAAGGAAAATTTTGTTTAATCAAGTACGCGCAGAAAATACCAGTCCTGCTTTTTAAAAAAAAATACACAAGCGGAAAAAATTACAAGTCTTAGAAAAAAATAAGCTTTTTCCAATAATAAATATAAGTCATTTAGAGTATTTAATGACGTTGAAACAAGGTTAAAGAAAAATTTTTTTGTAATAAGTACTTGCAAACTATATTCAGTCATGCTGGTTGAAAAAAAATACAAGTCCCACGAGCGGAAAAAATTACAAGTTTTAATGAATAAAAATCTTTTTCCAATATTAAAAAAAAGTTATGTAGAACATTTAAAGATGTTAAAACAAGGATAAAAAAGGAAATTTTTGTTTAATCAAGTACGCGAAAAAAATACAAGTCCTGCTTTTAAAAAAAAAATACACAAGCGGAAAAAATTACAAGTCTTAGAAAAAAAATAAGCTTTTTCCAATAATAAATATAAGTCATTTAGAGCATTTCATGACGTTTAAACAAGGTTAAAAAAAAATTATTTTCTATTAAGTACTTGCAAACTATCCAAGTCATGCTTTTTGAAATAAAATACAAGTCCCACAAGCGGAAAAAATTACAAGTCTTAGAAAAAAAAAAAGCTTTTTCCAATAATAAAAATATGTCAATTAGAGCATTTTATGACGTTTAAACAAGGTAAAAAAAAATTTTTTTCTATTAAGTACTTGCAAACTATTTTCAGTCATGCTGGTTGAAAAAAAATACAATTTTCACAAGCGGAAAAAATTACAAGTTTCAACGAATAAAAAATCTTTTTCCAATATTAAAAAAAGGTCATGTAAAACATTTAAAGATGTTAAAACAAGGATAAAAAAGGAAATTTTTTTTAATTAAGTACGCGCAAAAAATACCAGTCCTGCTTAAAAAAAAAAAATACAAGTCCCACGAGCGGAAACAATTACAAGTCTCAACAAAAAAAAGCTTTTTTTAATATCAAATATTAGTTATTTAAAGCATTTAATAGTGTAAAAACAAGGATGAAAAACGGCATTTTTTCCAAAATCAAGTACTTACAAAAAATACAAGTCCTGCTTTTTGAAAAAAAATACAAGTCCCACGAGCGGAAAAAATTACAAGTTTCAACGAAAAAAAAGTCTTTTTCTGATATTGAAAAAATGTCCCTTAGAACATTTATCGATTTTAAAACAAGAATGAAAAAGGACATTTTTTTCAGAATCAAGTACTCGCAAAAAATACAAGTCCTGCTTTTTGAAAAAAAATACACGAGCAGAAAAAATTCCAAGTCCTAGAAAAAAAAAAGCTTTTTCTAATAATAAATATAAGTCATTAAGAGCATTTTATAACGTTTAAACAAGGTTCAAAAAAAAAATTTTTTTTATTAAGTACTTGCAAACTATTTTAAGTCATGCTGGTTGAAAAAAAATACAAGTCCCACAAGCGGAAATAATTACAAGTTTCAACGAATAAAAAATTTTTTTCCAATATTAAAAAAAGGTCATGTAGAACATTTAAAGATGTTAAAACAGTGATAAAAAAGGAAATTTTTGTTTAATAATGTACGCGCAAAAAATACCAGTCCTGCTTTTTAAAAAAAAATACAAGTCCCACAAGCGGAAGAAATTACAAGTCTCAACAAAAAATAAGCTTTTTTTAATGTCAATTATTAGTTATTTAAAGCATTTAGAGATGTAAAAACAAGGATGAAAAAGGACATTTTTTTCAGAATCAAGTACTCGCATAAAATACAAGTCCTGCTTTTCGAAAAAAAATACAATTCCCACAAGCGGTAAAAATTACAAGTCTTAGAAAAAAAAAAAGCTTTTTCCAATAATAAAAGTAAGTCATTTAGAGCATTTTATGACGTTTAAACAAGTTAAAAAAAAAAATTATTTTCTATTAAGTACTTGCAAACTATTTTCAGTCATGCTGGTTAAAAAAAAAAACAAGTCCCACGAGCGGAAAAAATTCCAAGTTTCAACGAATAAAAAATCTTTTTTCAATATTAAAAAAAGGTTATGTAGACCATTTAAACATGTTAAAACAGAAATAAAAAAGGAAAATTTTGTTTAATCAAGTACGCGCAGAAAATACCAGTCCTGCTTTTTAAAAAAAAAATACAAGTCCCACGAGCGGATAAAATTACAAGTTTCAACGAAAAAAAAGTCTTCTTCCAATATTAAAAAAAGGTCACTTAGAACATTTATCGATGTTAAAACGAGGATGAAAAAGAACATTTTTTTCAAAATCAAGTACTCGTAAAAAATACAAGTCCTGCTTTTTGAAAAAAAATACACAAGCGGAAAAAATTACAAGTCTTAGAAAAAAAATAAGCTTTTTACAATAATAAATATAAGTCATTTAGAGTATTTCATGACGTTGAAACATGGTTAAAGAAAAATTTTTTTCTAATAAGTACTTGCAAACTATTTTCAGTCATGCTGGTTGAAAAAAAATACAAGTCCCACGAGCGGAAAAAATTACAAGTTTTAATGAATAAAAAATCTTTTTCCAATATTATAAAAAAGTTATGTAGAACATTTAAAGATGTTAAAACAAGGATAAAAAAGGAAATTTTTGTTTAATCAAGTACGCGAAAAAAATACAAGTCCTGCTTTTTAAAAAAAAATACACAAGCGGAAAAAATTACAAGTCTTAGAAAAAAAATAAGCTTTTTCCAATAATAAATATAAGTCATTTAGAGCATTTCATGACGTTTAAACAAGGTTAAAAAAAAATTATTTTCTATTAAGTACTTGCAAACTATCCAAGTCATGCTTTTTGAAATAAAATACAAGTCCCACAAGCGGAAAAAATTACAAGTCTTAGAAAAAAAAAAAGCTTTTTCCAATAATAAAAATATGTCAATTAGAGCATTTTATGACGTTTAAACAAGGTAGAAAAAAAATTTTTTCTATTAAGTACTTGCAAACTATTTTCAGTCATGCTGGTTGAAAAAAAATACAATTTCCACAAGCGAAAAAAATTACAAGTTTCAACGAATAAAAAATCTTTTTCCAATATTAAAAAAAGGTCATGTAGAACATTTAGAGATGTTAAAACAAGAATAAAAAAGGAAATTTTTTTTAATTAAGTACGCGCAAAAAATACCAGTCCTGCTTAAAAAAAAAAAATACAAGTCCCACGAGCGGAAACAATTACAAGTCTCAACAAAAAAAAAGCTTTTTTTTAATATCAAATATTAGTTATTTAAAGCATTTAGAGATGTTAAAACAAGGATGAAAAAGGACATTTTTTCCAAAATCAAGTACTCGCAAAAAATACAAGTCCTGCTTTTTGAAAAAAAATACACGAGCAAAAAAAATTCCAAGTCCTAGAAAAAAAAAAGCTTTTTCTAATAATAAATATAAGTCATTAAGAGCCTTTTATGACGTTTAAACAAGGTTCAAAAAAAAATTTTTTTTTATTAAGTACTTGCAAACTATTTTAAGTCATGCTGGTTGAAAAAAAATACAAGTCCCACAAGCGGAAAAAATTACAAGTCTTAGAAAACAAAAAAGCTTTTTCCAATAATAAAAATATGTCAATTAGAGCATTTTATGACGTTCAAACAAGGTAAAAAAAAATTTTTTTCTATTAAGTACTTGCAAACTATTTTCAGTCATGCTGGTTGAAAAAAATTACAATTTCCACAAGCGGAAATAATTACAAGTTTCAACGAATAAAAAATCTTTTTCCAATATTAAAAAAAGGTCATGTAGAACATTTAAAGATGTTAAAACAAGGATAAAAAAGGAAATTTTTTTTAATTAAGTACGCGCAAAAAATACCAGTCCTGCTTAAAAAAAAACAAATACAAGTCCCACGAGCGGAAACAATTACAAGTCTCAACAAAAAAAAAGCTTTTTTTTAATATCAAATATTAGTTATTTAAAGCATTTAGAGGTGTTAAAACAAGGATGAAAAAGGACATTTTTTCCAAAATCAAGTACTCGCAAAAAATACAAGTCCTGCTTTTTGAAAAAAAATACACGAGCTGAAAAAATTACAAGTCTTAGAATAAAAAAAAAGTTTTTTCTAATAATAAATATAAGTCATTTAAACCATCTCATGACGTTTAAACAAGGTTAAAAAAAATTTTTTTTCTATTAAGTACTTGCAAACTATTTTCAGTCATGCTGGTTGAGAAAAAAAACAAGTCCCACGAGCGAAAAAAATGACAAGTCTTAGAATAAAAAAAAAAGTTTTTTCCAATAATAAATATAAGTCATTTAGAGCATTTCATGACGTTTAAACAAGGTTAACATAAATTTTTTTTCTATTACGTACTTGCAAACTATACAAGTCATGCTTTTTGAGAAAAAATACACGAGCGGAAAAAATTCCAAGTTTCAACGAATAAAAAATCTTTTTTCAATATTAAAAAAAGGTTATGTAGACCATTTAAACATGTTAAAACAAAAATAAAAAAGGAAAATTTTGTTTAATCAAGTACGCGCAGAAAATACCAGTCCTGCTTTTTAAAAAAAAAATACAAGTCCCACGAGCGGATAAAATTACAAGTTTCAACGAAAAAAAAGTCTTCTTCCAATATTAAAAAAAGGTCACTTAGAACATTTATCGATGTTAAAACGAGGATGAAAAAGAACATTTTTTTCAAAATCAAGTACTCGTAAAAAATACAAGTCCTGCTTTTTGAAAAAAAATACACAAGCGGAAAAAATTACAAGTCTTAGAAAAAAAATAAGCTTTTTACAATAATAAATATAAGTCATTTAAAGTATTTCATGACGTTGAAACATGGTTAAAGAAAAATTTTTTTCTAATAAGTACTTGCAAACTATTTTCAGTCATGCTGGTTGAAAAAAAATACAAGTCCCACGAGCGGAAAAAATTACAAGTTTTAACGAATAAAAAATCTTTTTCCAATATTATAAAAAAGTTATGTAGAACATTTAAAGATGTTAAAACAAGGATAAAAAAGGAAATTTTTGTTTAATCAAGTACGCGAAAAAAATACAAGTCCTGCTTTTTAAAAAAAAATACACAAGCGGAAAAAATTACAAGTCTTAGAAAAAAAATAAGCTTTTTCCAATAATAAATATAAGTCATTTAGAGCATTTTATGACGTTTAAACGAGGTTAAAAAAAAATTATTTTCTATTAAGTACTTGCAAACTATCCAAGTCATGCTTTTTGAAATAAAATACAAGTCCCACAAGCGGAAAAATTACAAGTCTTAGAAAAAAAAAAAGCTTTTTCCAATAATAAAAATATGTCAATTAGAGCATTTTATGACGTTTAAACAAGGTAGAAAAAAATTTTTTTCTATTAAGTACTTGCAAACTATTTTCAGTCATGCTGGTTGAAAAAAAATACAATTTCCACAAGCGAAAAAAATTACAAGTTTCAACGAATAAAAAATCTTTTTCCAATATTAAAAAAAGGTCATGTAGAACATTTAGAGATGTTAAAACAAGAATAAAAAAGGAAATTTTTTTTAATTAAGTACGCGCAAAAAATACCAGTCCTGCTTAAAAAAAAAAAATACAAGTCCCACGAGCGGAAACAATTACAAGTCTCAACAAAAAAAAAGCTTTTTTTTAATATCAAATATTAGTTATTTAAAGCATTTAAAGATGTTAAAACAAGGATTAAAAAGGACATTTTTTCCAAAATCAAGTACTCGCAAAAAATACAAGTCCTGCTTTTTGAAAAAAAATACACGAGCAAAAAAAATTCCAAGTCCTAGAAAAAAAAAAGCTTTTTCTAATAATAAATATAAGTCATTAAGAGCCTTTTATGACGTTTAAACAAGGTTCAAAAAAAAATTTTTTTTTATTAAGTACTTGCAAACTATTTTAAGTCATGCTGGTTGAAAAAAAATACAAGTCCCACAAGCGGAAAAAATTACAAGTCTTAGAAAACAAAAAAGCTTTTTCCAATAAAAAAAATATGTCAATTAGAGCATTTTATGACGTTCAAACAAGGTAAAAAAAAATTTTTTTCTATTAAGTACTTGCAAACTATTTTCAGTCATGCTGGTTGAAAAAAATTACAATTTCCACAAGCGGAAATAATTACAAGTTTCAACGAATAAAAAATCTTTTTCCAATATTAAAAAAAGGTCATGTAGAACATTTAAAGATGTTAAAACAAGGATAAAAAAGGAAATTTTTTTTAATTAAGTACGCGCAAAAAATACCAGTCCTGCTTAAAAAAAAACAAATACAAGTCCCACGAGCGGAAACAATTACAAGTCTCAACAAAAAAAAGCTTTTTTTTAATATCAAATATTAGTTATTTAAAGCATTTAGAGGTGTTAAAACAAGGATGAAAAAGGACATTTTTTCCAAAATCAAGTACTCGCAAAAAATACAAGTCCTGCTTTTTGAAAAAAAATACACGAGCTGAAAAAATTACAAGTCTTAGAATAAAAAAAAAGTTTTTTCTAATAATAAATATAAGTCATTTAAACCATCTCATGACGTTTAAACAAGGTTAAAAAAAATTTTTTTTCTATTAAGTACTTGCAAACTATTTTCAGTCATGCTGGTTGAGAAAAAAAACAAGTCCCACAAGCGAAAAAAATGACAAGTCTTAGAATAAAAAAAAAAGTTTTTTCCAATAATAAATATAAGTCATTTAGAGCATTTCATGACGTTTAAACAAGGTTAACATAAATTTTTTTTCTATTACGTACTTGCAAACTATACAAGTCATGCTTTTTGAGAAAAAATACACGAGCGGAAAAAATTCCAAGTTTCAACGAATAAAAAACCTTTTTTCAATATTAAAAAAAGGTTATGTAGACCATTTAAACATGTTAAAACAAAAATAAAAAAGGAAAATTTTGTTTAATCAAGTACGCGCAGAAAATACCAGTCCTGCTTTTTAAAAAAAAAATACAAGTCCCACGAGCGGATAAAATTACAAGTTTCAACGAAAAAAAAGTCTTCTTCCAATATTAAAAAAAGGTCACTTAGAACATTTATCGATGTTAAAACGAGGATGAAAAAGAACATTTTTTTCAAAATCAAGTACTCGTAAAAAATACAAGTCCTGCTTTTTGAAAAAAAATACACAAGCGGAAAAAATTACAAGTCTTAGAAAAAAAATAAGCTTTTTCCAATAATAAAAATAAGTCATTTAGAGTATTTCATGACGTTGAAACAAGGTTAAAGAAAAATTTTTTTCTAATAAGTATTTGCAAACTATTTTCAGTCATGCTGGTTGAAAAAAAATACAAGTCCCACGAGCGGAAAAAATTACAAGTTTTAATGAATAAAAAATCTTTTTCCAATATTAAAAAAAAGTTATGTAGAACATTTAAAGATGTTAAAACAAGGATAAAAAAGGAAATTTTTGTTTAATCAAGTACGCGAAAAAAATACAAGTCCTGCTTTTTAAAAAAAAATACACAAGCGGAAAAAATAACAAGTCTTAGAAAAAAAATAAGCTTTTTCCAATAATAAATATAAGTCATTTAGAGCATTTCATGACGTTTAAACAAGGTTAAAAAAAAATTATTTTCTATTAAGTACTTGCAAACTATCCAAGTCATGCTTTTTGAAATAAAATACAAGTCCCACAAGCGGAAAAATTTACAAGTTTCAACGAATAAAAAATCTTTTTACAATATTAAAAAAAAGTCATGTAGAACATTTAAAGATGTTAAAACAAGGATAAAAAAGGAAATTTTTTTTAATTAAGTACGCGCAAAAAATACCAGTCCTGCTTAAAAAAAAAAAATACAAGTCCCACGAGCGGAAACAATTACAAGTCTCAACAAAAAAAAAGCTTTTTTTTAATATCAAATATTAGTTATTTAAAGCATTTAGAGATGTTAAAACAAGGATGAAAAAGGACATTTTTTCCAAAATCAAGTACTCGCGAAAAATACAAGTCCTGCTTTTTGAAAAAAAATACACAAGCGGTAAAAATTACAAGTCTTAGGAAAAAAATAAGCTTTTTCCAATAATAAATATAAGTCATTTAGAGCATTTCATGACGTTTAAACAAGGTTAAAAAAAAATTTTTTTCTCATAAGTACTTGCAAACTATACAAGTCATGCTTGTTGAAAAAAAATACAAGTCCTACGAGCGAAAAAAATTACAAGTCTCAACAAAAAAAAGCTTTTTTTAATATCAAATATTAGTTATTTAAAGCATTTAATAGTGTAAAAACAAGGATGAAAAACGGCATTTTTTCCAAAATCAAGTACTTACAAAAAATACAAGTCCTGCTTTTTGAAAAAAAATACAAGTCCCACGAGCGGAAAAAATTACAAGTTTCAACGAAAAAAAAGTCTTTTTCTGATATTGAAAAAATGTCCCTTAGAACATTTATCGATTTTAAAACAAGAATGAAAAAGGACATTTTTTTCAGAATCAAGTACTCGCAAAAAATACAAGTCCTGCTTTTTGAAAAAAAATACACGAGCAGAAAAAATTCCAAGTCCTAGAAAAAAAAAAGCTTTTTCTAATAATAAATATAAGTCATTAAGAGCCTTTTATGACGTTTAAACAAGGTTCAAAAAAAGATTTTTTTTTATTAAATACTTGCAAACTATTTTAAGTCATGCTGGTTGAAAAAAAATACAAGTCCCACAAGCGGAAATAATTACAAGTTTCAACGAATAAAAAATCTTTTTCCAATATTAAAAAAAGGTCATGTAGAACATTTAAAGATGTTAAAACAGTGATAAAAAAGGAAATTTTTGTTTAATCAAGTACGCGCAAAAAATACCAGTCCTGCTTATTAAAAAAAAATACAAGTCCCACAAGCGGAAGAAATTACAAGTCTCAACAAAAAAAAAGCTTTTTTTAATGTCAACTATTAGTTATTTAAAGCATTTAGAGATGTAAAAACAAGGATGAAAAAGGACATTTTTTTCAGAATCAAGTACTCGCATAAAATACAAGTCCTGCTTTTCGAAAAAAAATACAATTCCCACAAGCGGTAAAAATTACAAGTCTTAGAAAAAAAAAAAGCTTTTTCCAATAATAAAAGTAAGTCATTTAGAGCATTTCATGACGTTTAAACAAGGTTAAAAAAAAAATTATTTTCTATTAAGTACTTGCAAACTATTTTCAGTCATGCTGGTTAAAAAAAAATACAAGTCCCACGAGCGGATAAAATTACAAAATTCAACGAAAAAAAAATTTTTTTTCAATATTGAAAAAAAGTCGCTTAGAACATTTATCGATGTTAAAACAAGGATGAAAAAGGACATTTTTTTCAAAATTAAGTACTCGCAAAAAATACAAGTCCTGCTTTTTAAAAAAAAATACACGAGCGGAAAAAATTACAAGTCTTAGAATAAAAAAAAAGTTTTTTCTAATAATAAATTTAAGTCATTTAAACCATCTCATGACGTTTAAACAAGGTTAAAAAAAATTTTTTTTCTATTAAGTACTTGCAAACTATTTTCAGTCATGCTGGTTGAGAAAAAAAACAAGTCCCACGAGCGAAAAAAATGACAAGTCTTAGAATAAAAAAAAAAGTTTTTTCCGATAATAAGTATAAGTCATTTAGAGCATTTCCTGACGTTTAAACAAGGTTAACATAAATTTTTTTTCTATTAAGTACTTGCAAACTATACAAGTCATGCTTTTTGAGAAAAAATACGCAAGCGGAAAAAATTACAAGTCTTAGAAAAAAAAAAAGCTTGTTCCAAAAATAAATATAAGTCATTAAAAGCATTTTATGACGTTTAAACAAGGTTGGAAAAAAAATTTTTTTCTATTAAGTACTTGCAAACTATTTTCAGTCATGCTGGTTAAAAAAAAAAACAAGTCCCACGAGCGGAAAAAATTCCAAGTTTCAACGAATAAAAAATCTTTTTCCAATATTAAAAAAAGGTTATGTAGACCATTTAAACATGTTAAAACAAGGATAAAAAAGGAAAATTTTGTTTAATCAAGTACGCGCAGAAAATACCAGTCCTGCTTTTTAAAAAAAAAATACAAGTCCCACGAGCGGATAAAATTACAAGTTTCAACGAAAAAAAAGTCTTCTTCCAATATTAAAAAAAGGTCACTTAGAACATTTATCGATGTTAAAACGAGGATGAAAAAGGTTATTTTTTTCATAATCAAGTACTCGCAAAAAATACAAGTCCTGCTTTTTGAAAAAAAATACACAAGCGGAAAAAATTACAAGTCTTAGAAAAAAAATAAGCTGTTTCCAATAATAAATATAAGTCATTTAGAGTATTTCATGACGTTGAAACAAGGTTAAAAAAAAATTTTTTTCTAATAAGTACTTGCAAACTATTTTCAGTCATGCTGGTTGAAAAAAAATACAAGTCCCACGAGCGGAAAAAATTACAAGTTTTAATGAATTAAAATCTTTTTCCAATATTAAAAAAAAGTTATGTAGAACATTTAAAGATGTTAAAACAAGGATAAAAAAGGAAATTTTTGTTTAATCAAGTACGCGAAAAAAATACAAGTCCTGCTTTTTAAAAAAAAATACACAAGCGGAAAAAATTACAAGTCTTAGAAAAAAAATAAGCTTTTTCCAATAATAAATATAAGTCATTTAGAGCATTTCATGACGTTTAAACAAGGTTAAAAAAAAATTATTTTCTATTAAGTACTTGCAAACTATCCAAGTCATGCTTTTTGAAATAAAGTACATGTCCCACGAGCGAAAAAAATTACAAGTCTCAACAAAAAAAAGCTTTTTTTAATGTCAAATATTAGTCATTTAAAGCATTTAGAGATGTAAAAACAAGGATAAAAAAGGACATTATTTTCAAAATGAAGTACTCGCAAAAAAAACAAGTCCTACTATTTAAAAAAAAATACAATTTCCACAAGCGGAAAAAATTACAAGTTTCAACGAATAAAAAATTTTTTTCCAATATTAAAAAAAGGTCATGTAGAACATTTAAAGATGTTAAAACAAGGATAAAAAAGGAAATTTTTTTTAATTAAGTACGCGCAAAAAATACCAGTCCTGCTTAAAAAAAAAAAATACAAGTCCCACGAGCGGAAACAATTACAAGTCTCAACAAAAAAAAACCCTTTTTTTAATATCAAATATAAGTTATTTAAAGCATTTAGAGATGTTAAAACAAGGATGAAAAAGGACATTTTTTTCAAAATTAAGTACTCGCAAAAAATACAAGTCCTGCTTTTTAAAAAAAAATACACGAGCGGAAAAAATTACAAGTCTTAGAATAAAAAAAAAGTTTTTTCTAATAATAAATTTAAGTCATTTAAACCATCTCATGACGTTTAAACAAGGTTAAAAAAAATTTTTTTTCTATTAAGTACTTGCAAACTATTTTCAGTCATGCTGGTTGAGAAAAAAAACAAGTCCCACGAGCGAAAAAAATGACAAGTCTTAGAATAAAAAAAAAAGTTTTTTCCGATAATAAGTATAAGTCATTTAGAGCATTTCCTGACGTTTAAACAAGGTTAACATAAATTTTTTTTCTATTAAGTACTTGCAAACTATACAAGTCATGCTTTTTGAGAAAAAATACGCAAGCGGAAAAAATTACAAGTCTTAGAAAAAAAAAAGCTTGTTTAAAAAATAAATATAAGTCATTAAAAGCATTTTATGACGTTTAAACAAGGTTGGAAAAAAAATTTTTTTCTATTAAGTACTTGCAAACTATTTTCAGTCATGCTGGTTAAAAAAAAAAACAAGTCCCACGAGCGGAAAAAATTCCAAGTTTCAACGAATAAAAAATCTTTTTCCAATATTAAAAAAAGGTTATGTAGACCATTTAAACATGTTAAAACAAGGATAAAAAAGGAAAATTTTGTTTAATCAAGTACGCGCAGAAAATACCAGTCCTGCTTTTTAAAAAAAAAATACAAGTCCCACGAGCGGATAAAATTACAAGTTTCAACGAAAAAAAAGTCTTCTTCCAATATTAAAAAAAGGTCACTTAGAACATTTATCGATGTTAAAACGAGGATGAAAAAGGTTATTTTTTTCATAATCAAGTACTCGCAAAAAATACAAGTCCTGCTTTTTGAAAAAAAATACACAAGCGGAAAAAATTACAAGTCTTAGAAAAAAAATAAGCTGTTTCCAATAATAAATATAAGTCATTTAGAGTATTTCATGACGTTGAAACAAGGTTAAAGAAAAATTTTTTTCTAATAAGTACTTGCAAACTATTTTCAGTCATGCTGGTTGAAAAAAAATACAAGTCCCACGAGCGGAAAAAATTACAAGTTTTAATGAATTAAAATCTTTTTCCAATATTAAAAAAAAGTTATGTAGAACATTTAAAGATGTTAAAACAAGGATAAAAAAGGAAATTTTTGTTT
The DNA here is from genome assembly GCF_036245765.1 of Copidosoma floridanum. Lineage (NCBI taxonomy): Eukaryota > Metazoa > Arthropoda > Insecta > Hymenoptera > Encyrtidae > Copidosoma > Copidosoma floridanum. The sequence goes on along the minus strand of NW_028321892.1, from coordinate 5,527,611 downwards.
AATCAAGTACGCGAAAAAAATACAAGTCCTGCTTTTTAAAAAAAAATACACAAGCGGAAAAAATTACAAGTCTTAGAAAAAAAATAAGCTTTTTCCAATAATAAATATAAGTCATTTAGAGCATTTCATGACGTTTAAACAAGGTTAAAAAAAAATTATTTTCTATTAAGTACTTGCAAACTATCCAAGTCATGCTTTTTGAAATAAAGTACATGTCCCACGAGCGAAAAAAATTACAAGTCTCAACAAAAAAAAGCTTTTTTTAATGTCAAATATTAGTCATTTAAAGCATTTAGAGATGTAAAAACAAGGATAAAAAAGGACATTATTTTCAAAATGAAGTACTCGCAAAAAAAACAAGTCCTACTATTTAAAAAAAAATACAATTTCCACAAGCGGAAAAAATTACAAGTTTCAACGAATAAAAAATTTTTTTCCAATATTAAAAAAAGGTCATGTAGAACATTTAAAGATGTTAAAACAAGGATAAAAAAGGAAATTTTTTTTAATTAAGTACGCGCAAAAAATACCAGTCCTGCTTAAAAAAAAAAAATACAAGTCCCACGAGCGGAAACAATTACAAGTCTCAACAAAAAAAAACCCTTTTTTTAATATCAAATATAAGTTATTTAAAGCATTTAGAGATGTTAAAACAAGGATGAAAAAGGACATTATTACCAAAATCAAGTACTCGCGAAAAATACAAGTCCTGCTTTTTGAAAAAAAATACACAAGCGGAAAAAATTAAAAGTCTTAGAAAAAAAATAAGCTTTTTCCAATAATAAATATAAGTCATTTAGAGCATTTCATGACGTTTAAACAAGGTTAAAAAAAAATTTTTTTCTAATAAGTACTTGCAAACTATACAAGTCATGCTTGTTGAAAAAAAATACAAGTCCTACGAGCGAAAAAAATTACAAGTCTCAACAAAAAAAAGCTTTTTTTAATATCAAATATTAGTTATTTAAAGCATTTAGAGATGTAAAAACAAGGATGAAAAACGGCATTTTTTTCAAAATCAAGTACTTACAAAAAATACAAGTCCTGCTTTTTGAAAAAAAATACAAGTCCCACGAGCGTAAAAAATTTCAAGTTTCAACGAAAAAAAAGTCTTTTTCTAATATTGAAAAAAGGTCCCTTAGAACATTTATCGATGTTAAAACAAGGATGAAAAAGGACATTTTTTTTAAAATCAAGTACTCGCAAAAAATACAAGTCCTGCTTTTTGAAAAAAAAAACACGAGCAGAAAAAATTACAAGTCTCAGAATAAAAAAAAAAGTTTTTTTTAATAATAAACATAAGTCATTTAGAGCATTTCATGACGTTTAAACAAGGTTAAAAAAAAATTTTTTTTTATTAAGTACTTGCAAACTATACAAGTCATGCTTTTTGAAATAAAATACAAGTCCCACGAGCGAAAAAAATTACAAGTCTAAATTTAAAGTTGGAAATAGATCTGTGGAAGAAAATTATTTTTGGGAAAAAGGGGTTTTGAGGAAAACTACGATATGTCAAAATAAGCAAGAAAATAACGGATTTTTACCTTATTTTGTGGGGGGTTGGTGGGGGGCAAATGGGGGCGGTGGGAGATTTGTGTGGAATGCCCCACTGAGTCAACAATATAATATAGGAATATATTTGTATGTATATATATATCCCTGAATTATATAATTGTATTGACAAAAGTGAGTCTCATCCCCCCCACTCCTCCTTGCTCCCCCTCCACCTACCCCCCAAAAATACTTATTAATAGAATATTTTATCATCTCAAATGTTAAAAAATATTTAAAATTTAGTATTCAAGTCATACCTCGTTCTTAGGGTTTTTCAAGTCACTGATCATTGGCCCCTCTGTCTATTCTCTCCCCCTTACTCACTATGTCTCTGAAGGACCATTATTTGTTTAACTTGATTGAACTTTTACATTTGCAATATCTTTCTGGTCCATGTTTACTTCACCTAAGTATAAAATTCTTGATTAACTGAGGACTTTATTTACAAAAAGACAGAATTAAGGAGCAGGTATAATTGAATAGACAAACACAACTGAGCTTTTGGAACAATTATTCATTCTGTTAATTTAAAGGGCCATCCATAAACTACGTAACGCCATTTAAGGGGGACAGAAATATGACAAATTGCTACATTAAGTTATGTGGGAAAGGGGGGGGGTCAATTAAAAGTAACGTATAACTTCACTTTATGCCACGAAAATTTAAAAAAATTAAATGCACTATTATATTTTTTCAAATAGAGGTATATTATATTTTAGGTAGGACATGCGATTCATATAAAGTATATTTTAATTCAAAAAAACAAAAAAACTTGCACACTAAAAAAATTCATCGAAAAGTCAATAATCAAAAGCTACGGGCTAAAAAAATTTTAGTGAAAAGAGAAACAGAATTACTTTGTGAACTTGAGACTCTTGAGCCAATAATAGAGTGGCTCGAAGAAGAAGACGTAGAAATGAAATATTCTGATCTCTCAAATAATGATTTTACTGTTGATATAGCTTCCTTTCCTATAATCAGTGATCTACACGAGTGGCTAGTAGCACCTTTTGAAAGTGCGTGTGACGTAGAGTTAAAATAAAAGTTTTATTTAATAGTAAATGTAAATAATAAATCTATTTTTATTTTTATTTAACAAAATAAAATTTTTTTTAGTAGAAAAAGTTACGTAACATTTACTGGGGGAGGAGGGGGGGTTAGGCAAAACGTTACGGTAAGTTATTTGGGGGAGGGAGGGGGTAAAAATGGCCAAAAAAAGCATTACGTAGTTTATGGATGACCCCTAATGGTGACATTTTATGTTTCGTTTTAACCCATCTGTTCTTTTAAAACCCTTTCCACATTTTTCACACATTTATTTTCATGGTTTTTATGAATTTACATATGTCTGTTTAAATTTGACGATCTTCAACGTTACTTTTTTTTGAATTACTGAAAAATTTCTTGCTAATCAATATTTTTAATTTCTGATTTATTCTCGGATTAAATTTAAATAAAAATTCTTTTTAGAGTCTTACATCTCGATAAAGCAACGTATAATTAAGTGTCCGTGAGAAAACAAAGGTTTTTTAATATACAATCCTAAGGAATTGTTATGTATGCTAATTGTACGTGAGTAGGAAGGTGAGGTAAGAAAGGTAGTTGGACGTGCCGTACTGTGGGTATCAACTATTTATTCAAGTATACGTGGGATACATATAGCACACGGGGGAGAAGCAAACGAGACCGCTCGTATTGCCCGCTTGATTTGTACTGTCGTGATACATATACGCATGAGGCCCACGGACGTCCCTTATACATACTTGTCGCCTTGCACACCCGTACATATGATTATCAAAAACATACATTCCTCATACACACTCTCACAACAGGAATCAAAACTCTGTCCTTGTAATTTGTGAGAGTCATAGAAAATGCTAATACAACGGGAAACTGTTTTCTGTATAAGACAAAAGGTAATGATGATGAGGTGTGCCAGTATTCAATGACATTCTAGGAATATAAACTTTGGTTTCTTATTTTTCTCCCATTATAATTTTTGCTTCTATATTATACTTGAATAATTTTGTTATTTTTGATCTTGTGCCATTACAAAGACGGTCTGACATACTTAAATTTTTCATTAACATTACTACAGGATTTATTTTTTTTTAATTCGTTGAAGACCTTCTCAGATGTTATTTAAAAATTCTATTATAAAATTAATATTTATGTTATCATCTATTTTATCAACTCCTTTCAGAGTCGCGTATTCTCTTGTTTTTAACTCATTCTCAGCCTGCATTGATAATTACACGAGTAATGTTGTTATTTTGTCTACCCAATCTGCTAGTGGAAGGTTGGCGCGCGAAGCGCGCAGGGGGGCGCCAGCCCCACTAGTATATATATATATATATATATATATATATATATATATATGTATATATATTAACGAAACACAAATAAAAGAAATGAAGACAAAATGATAAATTAAAAAAAAAAAAAAAAATCTACCGTGACGAGGATTTGAACCCTTCAGTGCGAAACAATCTACGAAGGGGCATAAGCCTTCTCCATCTTAGCTATCCGAAGAATATGTTACATCCCTTTCGAAGTCACATATGTTCACGGATATCCTCCGGAGCTTGTCCTACAGTTTACAGCAGTCAGGATGTGTAAAATTAATTAAAGCTTAAAAAATAGTTGAAGCTACATATTTTTTAAAAACATAAATGGATTTGGGAATGTTAAGAGTACGGGAGAGTTAAAAAATAATTTATTGAAATCAAAATTCTGTGTATATAATTGATGAGCATTAAGTTCCCTGATTTAATTAAATAAGATTTATAGATAACATTGAAGCCAGAGCGAGAGCAAGTCAGTTAAATATATACATGGCATGTACTCGGTTGCAGAGTCAAAAGACTCTCAAAAGAGAAAAACTCGTGTCGTCGCTTGCTTTGGCTGTGCGCTCAGATATATACCGCTATATAGCCGACATTTCCACTCCTTTCCTCATAGGCGCACATTCAGTATACCCCTTCCACGCGTCTCCAAAATGTGCGCCTATGTGGACATTTCCACACGAATCCACTTTTTTCATACCTCTCCCGGCTTCTCAAATAAAAAAAAAAAAATATGCGCCTGGTTCAGCCGCTTGGCCGCGGCGGGGCGCTTAAACCACTGGAAAAAAGTGGGCACACTCCGTAGCATGGCAGTCAGCAATCTCCCTACTAATCTCTGACCAAACTGAAAAAATTAATGCAAGTAACTTTTTGCAAGTCCGATGTACTTCTTGCATAAATGTCGTGCGTACGCGCTCTTTTGCACTTCTTGTGCGCGATTGATGTACTTGTGAGTGCGTTAAAGTAAAGAAATTATTTTAAGTAACTTTATGCACGTCTTGTGCACTTCTTGTGCAAAAGCATCATGCACATGCACCTCTGAGCACTTTTTGTGCACGTTTGATACAGTTGCAAGTACATTAAAGTACAATACATTAATGCAAGTTACTCAACACACGTCTGACGCACTTCTTGCGCAAGCGTTGTGCCAACGTGCCTCTGTGCACTTCTTGCGTACGTCTGATGCACTTGCGAGTGCACTAAAATGAAAAAATTAATGCAAGCAACTTTATGCAAGTCTGACGCGCTTCTTGCACAACCATTTCGGACCACAGTTACAGTTTGTTACGTTTTTTTACGTTTGATTACAGTAAACTACAACCCAACACATTGTCTTACGATTTGTTACATTTTATTATAATTCTAAAAAGACACTTGAATCTCGTGAAAAAGCAACTGTAGTAAACTCTAATAAACTGTAAGAAAGTGTGGTAATCTGTAATGTTTTATAACAGCTTACAGTTTTTTGCAGTTTATTACACTTTTTTATATTTTATTATCATTGTTAGCTTTTAGACACATTTTCTTACATTTTCGAATAAAATTTGTCTTAAATGAAAAAAACTTGGGTAACTATTATGAAAAAGTATAAGTGTGATAGCATGTAGTAAATCATATTAAAACGTAAGAAAATTTAAAAAAACGTAACACAACATAATAAAGTGTAAGAAACGTCCGAAATCCATTAGACTATTACAGTTCCTTACATTTTCTTACATTTTCTTGTGGGTTACGGCAAATTATTACACATGCTCACTTTTTCTAACATTTTGTTACGTTTTCAAATTTCCGCTGGGGAACCACATGGTTTAAAAAACCATGTAGCGATTTGAGATAAAAAACCATACGAAAACGAAGTTGTAAAACTACATAATTTTACCTTGTTTTCTTATGTGGTTTTTTTAAATGATTTTTTTCAAGAGAGAATCCACCTAACCCAACGCTGCAGCAATCTCTCTTCTAATCTCTGCCAGCACCGGTCACTCCAACCACTACGGTTTTTCTTAATTAGCCACCTAAGTGTGGCGTATTAGCAGTTACTCGACAGTCTCACACAGTCAACCAGACGAGACACACGCGCGCCGATTCAGCAGTACACGCTACTTGTATAAAGAACTCGAATAAAGTTCTTACTTTTATAACCCTATAGGTGAGTTATCATTCCTCGCCCTGTACTTAACCTCCAGCCTCCTCAGCTTTGGATAGCTTCGTACATAATCCCAGATTAGTGACCCTGACATGATCTTCAAGAACAAGGAGCCACCGTGAGGTAAGCTAGTGCGCGCTTTTAAAGGGGCTCAGCAACAGCCTCCAGTGACAGTAGTGCCAGTGTGAGTATGCGTAGACATTCTTACTCGTCATTCGTTGCTGCTCTCGTGACCAACGCTACTCATCCGCACCCTTGGCATTTCCTTCAAGGCAGCTGCTGCTTCCCCGTCGGAGAAGCCGTCGCTGCCCCACGAGTGTCATCCACACATACTCGCGACATAACATTGCATCAGCCTGGTTCCGCCATTTTTTTCTAATCCAAAAATCAACCACGTGTTAGATACATAGAGGTATAAGAATAGAGGAGAAAAGGGGGCGTGATATGCGACAGCAGAACTCGCTACGTAACGGGGCATCTGTCTTTGTCTGGCATAATTATGTTATTGGTCGAGTCCTACTCTGAACGATATCTTAAGGGGGCTCCAGCGAACACTGGTACCAATCCGAAAACCATTCGGTTAGTTAGTATCATTGCTGTGAGTATATATCTATATATACGTGTATATATATGCGAGCAGGCGAGCACCATCATCTATATATATGAGCGTGCGGTGACTCGGTCGGCTAGGTCGTGGATTGGCACGCGGGAGACCGTGGTTCAATTCCCGGCCAGTGCGACTTATCGGGCAAGTACCTCTGTGATTTTTCACATGTGCTTTTTCACCACGCAATGCTCCTCGAGGAGGGTTTTAGGCGACGTTCTCGGAGCAACTATTGCCTAATTTCCTCCTACACCCCCATCCCAGTAATGGGGGGCCTCCCATTCCTTTCCTTGTCCCTTTCCCTAATGCTAAGTGCCCATAGTAGTGCCCTTATTAAAAAGGAGCCGGACGTATAGCACTATAATATATAAAAAAAAAAAAAAAATCTATGTATATGATGTATCCGTACCTATGGTAAACAAACAGCAGCTTCTGTCACGTACAGAGCGTTTTATTTAGAATTAGTTTTTTTGTGTTATAAAAATGAAGGAAATCATACATCACTGTAAGAGTCATCAAGACTTGCAGGATGCTGAAATGATTTTGCAACAGCAAAAAAGAAATAAAAAAAGTAATTGATGATAACAAACAAAAATTAATATTATTAAAAGGTATTATTAATGATAAGATAATTTATAAAATGGCCAAAGAATCGATATCAATAGAAGTATTAGAAGAGATGCATATAAAAAAGATCCTACAAATGGTATCACCTTATTATTATCTATGAATGTAAATAATAAAGTAAGAGTTACTTCAAACATTAAAATTATTGACGCAATTTGTGATAAAATAAAAAATAATTGCAGTTAAAATTTTTAAATGTTCTATTTTATTTAAAAAAAAATAAGTGTAAGTAATCCATAGGAGAACACGATTAAAAAAAAGTTACGAATGATATGAATCCTATGTAACTCTCTTGTCTTGATATGTAACTCCTCGATTATTGTTAGAAAATATCGATGTTTTCACGTTACTCCATAAGAGGCTATGTATAATGTACGAACTTTGAGAGCAAATATCTCAAAGTTTTCCGGGGTCAGAGGGGTAAATAAGGACACCGTTGGAATCAGCGTGTTTTTATCTATCAATAAGCTACCTGTGACCTCCTAACTCCTCCCGCAGGAGCCCCCTTAAAAGAGCTACCGCCCAAGAAAAAAAAGGCTGACCTCACGTGGACTCCGCAAGCAGATGCCGCTTTTACGGCAAGCAAAATCGCTATCGCTGACGCTACGATGTCGTTTTTCCTTTGTGCTGAGGCCCCCTTGGCTCTACGCACCGACGCATCAGACTCCGCTATCGGAGCGGCCCTCGAACAACAGGAAGATGATGGCAATTGGAAGCCTCTAGCTTTATTTTTGAGGAAATAAGAAACTCACCAGCACCGAGAGACGTTACAGCGTCTATACAAACGAGAGCTCCTTGCCATCTACTTAACCATCAAGGACTTCAAGCGTATCTCGGAGGGCAGGGCCTTCACGGTTTACACGGACCACAAGCCCCTAAATTACGCGGCCAAGCAGCCTTCTGACAAGGCTTCGTCAAGACAAGTGCGCTACATGGACTTCATCCTTCAACACAACGCCAACCTCATTTATGTGAAGGGAGAAGACAACCCAATAGCTGATGCGCTTTCCCGGATTTTCACTGTCTCTATGCCCACGGAACTGGACGCAGAAACTATCACCATTGCCCAAGCCATAGACGAAGAGCTGCAGCAACTGGAGGATAACACCAGCTTGGTCCTGCAGAGGTAATTGGTTGTCGATGGGCACAATATTTTCTGAGACACTTCCACAGGAGCAGTAAGCTTACTGCTCAATAAAGGCCTTATCTGCCTACAGCCCTACGTCGCAAGGCCTACGAAGTTTTTTACAATCTCTCTCACCCAAGCATCAAGGCCACAACAAGTCTCATCACTTCTAAGTTTGTTTGGCCCAGGATGCGGAAGGAGATTGCTCGTTGGGCTCAAACTTGCGAAGCCTACCAACGCACTAAGGTGCATCGGTACAATCGGTCAGCGTTGGGGAATTTCGAGGAGTAGGAAGCGCGCTTCGAACATCTTCACATCAACCTCATCAAACTACCTATTTGTCAAGGTTTCCAGTACTGTTTCACCATTATCGATCACTTCACTAAATGGCTGGAAGCAGTGCCTATTCCAGACCAACTGCAGAGCCCTCATCGATAGATGGATTTCCCTTTACGGTACTCCACTTACCATCACCACCGACCAAGGTGCACAGTTTGAGTCAGCACTGTTTACCGAGTTCGCCAAGCTCTTGGGCATCTCTAGAATCCGGACCAACCCATACCATCATCCTCAATCGAACAGGATGATTGAACGCAACCACCGGACCATCAAGGCAGCCCTCATGTGCCGACCGGACCAGCCATGGTCCCGGGTACTGCCTCTAGTTCTGCTCGGACTACGTACGTCTTACAAGGAAGATTTGCAAGCATTTCCAGCCGAGTGTGGGGACCCTCACTACCACATGGTCACTACTGCTCTCCGTCTTTCTCCAACCATCCGCTAGGTGTCCAACCATTGAAGTTAACCCACTCGCAAGTGCCCGGATTTTCATGTTGGTTAATATGTAAGGGCGCTTAAGATTGAGCTAGGGTACCCCCACCGATATAGGTGTCCAAGGCAGGGAGCACGTCATCAGCCTTACTGATGAGTCCTGGCGTGCTCTCGGGACGAAACATCAAAACAATCTTTTCTCTCTTATCATGGCATCACTTGATCGCCATACGAGATGTTGTAGGGCACCGCGCTCTGGCCAAAAGTGAACTTACGCCGTAGCATCACAGTCAGGGGCCGTACCACATAAGTTTTTTTCGCTTCGTGAGCTTATGTTATTACATAGGCGTTCGAAGCGAAAAAAGGTTATATAGTACGGCCCCAACAATCTCTCTACTAATCTCTGCCAGCACCGGTTACTCCAACTACTACGGTTTTTCTCAGCCACTTAAGTTTGGCGTATTAGCAGGTACTCGACACCGCCCGTTTTACATAGCCAACCATACAAGACACACGCGTGCCCAGTGGTGGGTCGTGTATAATATGTCGTGTCGTAAATGCTTTCACGACATGTCGCAAATGTAATTTTTGAAGTTGTTACCGTCAGGGGTATTATTTTAATAAAATAACTATTTTTCTTTTAATTCGATCGTTTTACATAAATTTAAATTTTGAAATATCGCGCGCAGCTCCGACTTCCAACTAGTACTTGATAGTACCACCTATCACTCGCCAGGTGGCAACCACTAGTCTTTAACGAAAATCGCAAGTAAGAAAGTGACGTAAAGTATATAAGAAGGATTGTGTGACGACTGATTGATATCGATCCGAGTTATGCAAATATGTGTAATGCATACCTCTTAAGCCACTCAATTACTTAAAATACATATTCAATAAATATCACTGTACCAATACAAAACACTTGTCTACACCCTTTTTTTTTCCCTCAAAAAAAAAAAAATAATAACAACAAACACCCACCGGTCAACCTGGCAATCAACCACGCATCACTGCTCAAACGCCACATCTCTCCGATGAGTCAGATTCCGAGGAATCAAACGGAGCCACTACACCAACAACATCGGACATAGTACCACCATCGTTGTTTAACCTAAAGGAAAGGCTTGAGACACTTGAGAGTTGAGAGTGACTCCGATCTCTTTAAACTATACCCCCCTTGTTCAAAGTCGCCCACCTCTAATGGCCACTTTTAACAAAGTCATTTGCGACGTGTCATTTATGTCGTAAATGAAAATTTGCAAATATTTAAAAAGGCCTGTGATTGTGCTATAAGTTGTGTTAATCAACTTATAAGATGTGTTATAAGTTGATTAAAAGGAAAAAAACATGACAGGGCGGAAAGAACGTTGTGAGTACGAGCGTTTAGGCTTTGTGAAAAGAAAAAATTCTAAGAACCTGAACGTTGCATTTTGTTCAACGTGTAAAATAGAGCGTGGGAATATAGCTGTCGCTAGGTGAGAATCTCACAGATGGGTGGCAAATTTGACTTTAAATTGCTCATTGATTTATTTATAACGTTTCTTATTGACTAAAATATTAGACATTGATCAAATCAATACTCTGATAACTTTTAAATTATTCTTATTTTTGTCTTATTGTACGTTATTTTAGGCGTGTATGCAAACAAAAAGAATTTCAACGTGAACCTAATAAAATAATCAATGAAGACAGCGACAAAGATGAAAATTTAGAAGAAATAAGCGTTATCAATTGTAGTAAGGAGGATGGTTCTTGTGAAATAGATCGTAAGCGCAAAAATTCTGATGTGACCTCGGATGTGACACTAAATAATCTTAGCGAAATGAGTACTGAAATACCTCTTTGCAAAAACTTGAATGTAAATGAGATACTTATTATTTTATGTCGTTTAATGTTTTACGATTCTCTTGTACACTTTATTTACAAAAAATATTTTATAGGTGAAAAAGGTATTTGAAAGAAATTTCGCCTCAAGAAAACAAAACAGATTAAAAACTTCATAGACAATGTAAATGAATCTGAAGTTTCTAGATTACACGAAGCACTTGTAGAAGTTTTTGTTGCGTTACAAATAAGTTTTGAATGCATCGAGTCTAAATTTTTAAACAATTTTTTGAATCTTTTAAGACTAGCATATAAACTTCCAACAAGGCATAAGGAATTAGAACAATTATTTTATAAGGTATATGACAAATACGTTCTTTCTTTACCAACTGAGTTATCTGAAATCCTTATGATCTATAAAGAAGAGAACTGTATTGTAAGCACTACTTTCGACAACGAAGAAAACACTCTCCTGGTTCAGGTTAACGACTCTGGTGACTGGAATATTTTTTTACAAAAAAGTATCGACGAGGTAAATAACAAATATTCGAGTGATGTTTATGCTGTAGTCTTGAATGCTAGTGATGAGGACTTGTTAAATTTAAAATCAGAACAACGCAATGGATGGATTTTTCAATGTCTGTCACAGAGATTGGAATCTCTCACTAAAAAAGTTTTAGAACCAGAATTTATCATTCAAGTTGAGAGTTTGCTTAGTATTTTTAGAGATAAAGGGCTTCAAAATGATTTGATTAAATTTGGTGGTGATCTATTACCCTATCAAAAACTTCAATGCTAAATCGATGCTGAATCAACGTTGATTTAAGCGTTGAATCGACGCTGAACCAACGTTGAATCAACGTTGATTTAACGTTGATTCCATGAAAGACGGAACACTGAAATCAGTCGTGATTTAAATTGTTGATTCAACTCGATCTGATTCAAAGTTGAATCAGCGTTGATTTAGCGTTGATCAAATCGTTAAAATTAAATTTTAAAAAATAAAAAAGTAGTGTAATAACATTTGAAGCAGATATATTGACGTCTATGGAGGTACTATCCGTATGGTAACACGAAAACAGGGGGGTTCAGTTATTTCATGTGAAACTGTATTAAATACGCATTATATTTTTCTAATATTATATTAATATTATTATTTCTCATTATATATTAATTAACGTTCAAATCTACACTGATTCAACGCTGATTCAATGTTGAATCAGTGTTCATTTAACGTTGAATCAACAATGTAAATTACGACTGATTTCAGTGTTCCATCATTCATAGAATTAATGTTGATTCAACGTTGGTTCACTATTGTTGATTTATCGCTGAAATCAACGTTGATTCAGCATTGATTCAGCATTGATTCAGCATTGAAGTTTTTGATTGGGTACCACCATTACCTGTGATTAAAAAGGAACAGTGATTGTAACTACTATATAACAATCATACAATTATGTTTAAATAATCTCAAACCTATACGTCAAGTAATAGGCCCTGCTCAAATGGATTTTGATACAAATATAGTATCTTTTTTATTCGACATAAAATTAGAAGCTATAAGTTAAAAGAATACTTAATTATTTTTCATATTATTTTTAATACGCATAACAAGCGCAATAATAGTTATGTTAAAGCTTGCAAACTTGAAGATTAGTTAGATCTGAAGTTTCAAATTAAAAATGAAACGGTAGCGGCTTGTGTTACAGAATTTATAGATTCCATGAGTGATAATTTGACACTAACTGCAAATTTATTGCATCCCATGTTTAAAGGTGAAAAAATAAAATACAACCATGAATTCAAAAAAAAAAAAAATCATGGTATGCATAGTTTTGGAGCTAAGCGAAAAGGTAGTAAAAAGTTATTTTTAGTACTGTGATAGAGTTGATTTTTTTAAAACTTTGTTTGATAAGAATATTCAATCTTATTCTACTTTTTGGCGATCATGTGTAAATGAACACCCAGATTTAGCCAACTTTGCTTTAAAAATACTGAAAATTCCAGCATTTGGAAATTCTGGAAAAATTGAAAAATTGACTAACAATATACAAAATGTAGAAGAAAAAAAAGTTCTTGAATTGTATAACTATTCATTACATATGAGTGAGTGAGTATCGTATTACTTTATGTACAAACATGTCAATTTTGTATACTTTTCAAGATGAAAATTCTATTTTTTCTATTAGTACAAAAAGAGCTATTTTTCATACTTATTACCAAAAATTAACAAAATAAAAATAAAGTTCAAAGCGAAAACTAAAAAAGTTAGAAACGCGTCACTGTGTATATTTTCTCTGTTATCGGAAAATTAATAAGATTATATTTATTAAAAAGTTAATTTATGGTAAAAAAAAAAGTTGTTTTATTCTTCCTCGTTTTCATCATATTCTCGGATTATAGCATCTGTCAATCTTATATCATAGTACAATGAAATGAGTTTTGATGATCTTGAAGGGCTGAATCGATTTCTTTTCGTGTCGTGTACGTAGGCCCATTTAGAAAATAATCTTGCTTTTTAGTTGAGCTGTGGAAGCGCATAAAATTTGAAGCCTCATGGCAAGTTCACCTAATACAGGGTAAAATACTTGAGCTACTTTCTAAAATAAGACACTTGACTGAAAATTTCTTTGAAATAAAATATTGAACATGTTTGTTCAGTTTTTGAACTCTTCAAGTTCCTCGCGCGCGACCCTGGGAACCCTTAGGAAAAAATTCTTCAAATATTTCTTCAGAAACATCTACAGATATATCTGCAGCATATTCAAAAGAAATTGCTGCAGAATTTTCTGCAGATATGTTTGCGAAATATTCTTATAATTGTATTCAGAAAAGTCTGCAAATTTTTCTGCAAAAATTCTCTGCAAAGTTTCTGTAGAAATTTCGTTATTTTCCTGCAAAAATATTTGCAAAATATTTTATATATTCGTTTTTGTAAAAAAACTTGCAGAAACCTTTTTATATCATTTACCAAAAGGTCTGGCTCCATGTGTTACCATAACGACTTTTTTTTCTATATTTGTGTATAATTTCATGTAAAATAAAATAAAATAGTCGCTGAATTTGAATTCGATTGGTTCAAAACACACAAAATTAAAACGACAACGGATGTCATGCTAGAAAGGTTGAAAGAATACTTAATGGAAATCGGAAAAAATGATGCATTTGACATTTATGTCACTTTTATAAAGTTGGGCACAAATATTTTATCACCTTCCTGCACAAATCCTGCAAACATAACAGGTAAATTAAAATAATAAAGAATATAATAAAAATACTATAACTATCTTTCAATGTTACTTATCTCTACAGAAAAATGAACAGAAATTTTTGCATCACGAAATTATTTTCTCTGTTTATATTACCTTATTTATTTACACTTTGTAGAATTCATTAATTAGCTGAAATATCTCTACCCCTTCAAAAATCACTATTCTTACATTTTACTGTTGTGGATACAATGGATACAATACTTTAATCAGTTTCAATGCTGTTAACTAAGAAATAAATAGAATAATTAGTTCCATAGGGAACTGCAATACATTTTTGCGTAATTGATTATACTTTGCATGCAACAATTTGATTTGTTTTCTTCGCAATACATGATATTTCATTTAAACTTATAGTTCGCAATTTACATAAGCATTTATTAATAACATGTAATTTATTTCCTACAATCATATAATATTCATTTTGATCTCGATACAGCTATATTTTTACAATCTTATTCACATTATAAGCTGATTGGTCTTTACAATACAGTTCAAGCGTTTTTTTAAACGACTGTAGTTACTGGTGTGGATGAGAATGTTGTTATAAATAAATCTATCGTGAGCAACTACAATTTCATCGATTCTATCTAATACAACATTTTCAATCTCATTTCTTTCAAGTGCACTCAATCGCAAGTAAAATGTAGTAAAGTCGAGAAGTGATACTTAATTTTACATAGTTTTACGATGAAAGATTGAAAGTTAAAACTACTGTGTTATATTTATGTTAAGAGAAATGAAAAAGTGTTTTATTTCTTAAACAGTTTTAAATATAGTAGTTATGAGAAAATTACTTTTGAAAATATAATTAAAAGATCAGTTGACTTATAGAACAAATATTCTTGCACAAAAGATGATTAACAACAAATAAATCTTACACGACAAAAAAACAAGTACAAGTAGAGTGGTAATGGTATTTTCTTTATGTGATTACATAAAATAAATTGTAAAGAACAATAAAGTACAATTTCAAAACTTAGAGAAGAAAAAACAAAGGAAAATTCTATGTTTGAGTTAAACAAGTCTATAATTAAACTATCCGAATAGTATAATGCAGATAATTAATTTATTGTTTAAAAGAACACTAAAATAAGTGTACATGTAATGTTTTGTTGATTGCAGTATGAAAATTATTTATGTATTGTCTAAAAAAAGTAATTAACAGAAATAAACATGCAATTATTTTCAATACCTTGTATGAAAATATATGCACAGAAATGTATCACTAAAATTATTAAGTAGTAGTCCCAAATTTATGAAAAAATTAACCGATTATTATTTTATGAGATTTTAAGATGCACTAGATAGAATTTCTCAATGATAATAGTTTTTTTCCATGCTTAACCGTACTATACTTTTCCACAGTAGTTCTTCAAGACCATATTGTAAGTTTTTTTGAAAATCATTGCAAAAAAATTATAAAAGGCAGAATAATTTATTTTAAAACATCTACAGGAAAGAAGCATCGATGAGATTTAAATACTTTATAGAATAACTCCGCAGATATTTTATATAGAAAGGTAATTCTGTCTACTTAAACAATTTTTTGTAGACTCCTTTACAGTGGTAACAGCCTAGTTTTACAAAATATCATGTATGAATTGTCATGCAAGACCCCACAAAATATTTCAAGTTGTTGATTCTTGCGGGATAGATAAATGCCTTACATTCATCCTTACAACGTAGCACCTTACGTAAGAACACCTATTACTAAAATATAAAATGATAATTTCTAAAAAAATTGTAACAAGAGTACTATCGCTGTCAACAAAAACTTGTGTAGAAAAATTTTAATATAAAATTATACGTGTTCAACAGATTTTTGTTTTTTTAGTAGTAATTAGTTGCCTTAAAAAATCGGAACAATTTATCGGCTAAAGACACGAAATCAATAAAACAACAACAAATGCAGCGTTACAAGGTTTTGACAGCTACTTTCGCTGATCTCATCAGGATTGACTTCACAGATAGCGAATGGATACAAATATTTGCGCTCACGACCTGTAACATCACTTTTTGTAATGTCAGCAAACCAAGCTGACAAAACTTTGTGACATAACATCTGTTGTGGTTTTAATTTCGTGTGTTCTCAACCAATTACCTTCAAATTCAGCGACTCTTTTACTTTTATTTTACATAAATTTATACGCAAGCGCGGCATCCGGGGTAAAAATATAGAAAGAATAAGCCGTTATAGTAACACATAGAGCAGACCTTTTGGTAAATGATATGAAAAACTTTCTGCAAATTTTTTTATAGAAACGTATATATAAAATATTCTGCAAATATTTTTGCAGGAAAACGACGAAATTTCTACAGAAACTTTGCACAGAATTTTTGCAGAAATATTTGCAGACTTTTCTGAATACAATCATAAGAATATTTCGCAAACATATCTGCAGAAAATTCTGCAGCAATTTCTTTTGAATATGCTGCAGATATTTCTGAAGAAATATTTGAAGAATTTTTTCCTAAGGGAAGATACATTGTCTAAAAAAAAATTGATCAATCATAGCTATAAAAACGGCGTTGTCTTGAAATCGTAAACCTTGGTATTGAGAGTGTAAAAAGTTTGCTGCCAGGCCGAAAATGTTAACAGCTTTGGTTTTTCTATCTCTAATAATGCGATCATAGTTAGGATTGTCAGTTGGGATTTCCAATTTCAGCCATAACTCAGTCGACTCAGCAATCGAACAATTAGCTTTTTGACTTTGATTTATCAGTTGAAAAATTGGATCAAGAATTAATATATTATCTTGTAACTGTATTTCAAAATTAGGATCAAATAACAGATTAGTGCTTGGATCAGATAACATATGAATCTCCTGTTCTCGTGCTATTTCTTTCATCAAATGAATATTTCTCACACAGCGCCTAAAAGCATCACAATGAAAACACCAACGAGTATCTCTAATTAAAACCATTCGGTTACCACCTCTCTCTATAAGTTGAGCCTCTAATACTCAATTTTTAAATTCTTTTAAAAGATTATTTACTGTGCTGGAAAATTCATAACTGATTAAAGACTTACGCAATAAATTTGCACTATGACTACTGCATGTGGTGTGCCAAACATTTCAACCAATTGATCCATTCTAATCATGTTGCTGGCATTATCTGAAATTACAGCATAAATGTTTAAATTATATTTTTCCCAGGCAGTTCCAGTACACTCATTCACAGCATCTTGTAAAGCGTGGCCAGTTACTCTTAGAGTGCTAAAATTCCCTGAATTCAAGTACACATATTTTTTGTTTTGTAAACCATCGAATTTTACCATGGCAACAACATTTTTTGAATTGGCTGCTTTATTTTTCCATCCATCAGTCAGTAAAACAGCATTTTTTGTTTCTGTTTGAATCATTGATTCTTAGAATTCTTGGAAACAATTATTCAATATTTTATTTGCAACAGTTTTTCTTGTTAGAATAGCATAGTTAAGATTCAAAGCATGGACTAATCTCCTGAAATATTCAGATTCCACGATGACGAAGGGTATATTACAACCAAAAAAGAAATATCCTAATAGTCGGTCAATCATCTCTGAATCTAATCTATCTAAAAAAATGCACCACAAAAAAATTCAATTCATTGGACAAAATTGGTTGTAAGTATATACAGGTTAGATTTAAGTAACTCTTACCGTCCATATTGAATGACTAGCAGCCCCTGGTCTCGGCTTCGCCCGAGAATTACTAAATAAAACACCGTAGTGTGTTGACATGTAATGTGAAACGTTTTCAGTTAGAAATTTTACACATATTCCTGACACATCTCAGAACAAAAATCTTCTTATTAAAAACATATTTTTTCGGAATCCATATAGTTTATTTGGTCAAATATTAAGGTGTAAGAATTCAAAAAAAATAATTATGCTAAAAAGTACCGTGCATTCTTTATGCCATAAAATAAGAAGCCGTTGATTTACAGTTTCTCCCGTATAATTCACGAAAAAGGCTATTTTTTAAAGCTGTTAAGATTTTAAACCCCCAAAAAATTTACATTATAAAAATTTTGTTTTCTCATATCTCACAACTTTATTACCAGAGCAGTGAAGTCCTGGACCTTAAACCCTACATTTTTATTGCCACAAAAACACAAAAACATTTTCTACTTATTTAAAAATCTGAAGTAGGATCTTTAAAAATTTCAGAGATTGCAATGAAAAGCTTATCTCTCACGTAATGGACTCTTTGTTTGTCGATTTTGACGCTGCTGTTTCAATCTCGATAAATTTTCTGCGTCAGTTTCTTAATTGACGCCTAAGCAAAATTGTATTTATTAGATACATTTGAAGTTTTTCTTTCAATTCACCCTCTTGCGGCATGCTTAAAATTTTTGTGACCCCTAAAAGCTGTATTCTGTCAATTTTGTTAAGTTCTAATATATTTGTTGGCAAGGTAGTTCGACGTCCGATGGCCCTAAAAAAGACCGGTGAGAGGGTAATATAGGGTCGTCGGTCACCGGGTTTTCCAGCCTTGGGAAGAACAACTCCGCAGGTGACGTCTGCCAGTGAATAGCTGACTTGGTTTAATAGTGCCCGTCTTTAGTTAATATAGTCTTTTAGTCGACGAATTGCTTCTAGAAATGATAATAAAAATGTATTTGTTGGCAAGGTAGTTTACACTAAGGTGGATCCTAAAAAGAACCGATGAAATTGATGGTTAAGTAGGGAACGCCAACACTTATAATGGCCCTAAAAAGTGCCAGTGGTGAAACTTCCAGGCTATACTTTATTATTATTGCTGATGATGAAGAGCTGGCTACGAGTTGCTTGATTCTTACCCTGGGAGTCTCGATGTACGGAGACTGTGATGGAAGGAGGTACGCCGCTGACCAAAGAATATCTCGTCTCGGGTCGTTCCCCGGATAACCAACCGCTCATCGTTAGACGGGAACATGTGGGTAAGCGCGTTGGGGATACGACGACCAAGAAGGTAGCCGTTGTGGCTCCCCGTGCCCCTTAGAGCTGTTTTCCCTGGCTTACGTTAGTAGCCACAAATTCTCTAACAGCACCAGGTGGGATGGTGGGACTACCACACAACCCTGATGAGTTGGAGCAGATTGGGCTCTGGCTAGATATGTCTCCTGGTATTGTGGCAGAGACGGCATCGGATGGAATAATTTTGTTTTTTTTGATCGCACTCGTTGAGATTCAGGGTGAATGGACACCTAGGTCCCTTCCACCTTGGATATGAGTGTCGTCCGTAACCGGGATACCCAGCTGCAAGACTGTCATCAGCATTCTCTATGCATCTCGTTGAACTGCCGAAGCTCGACTACATCACTATCGAGACGCTCCGGTCTATTATAACCACACTTATTTAAATCTGTTGCGGGTAGCTTCAATTTTATGTCGACGCCACCTAGCGGATTTTACTGAACTAAAGTGAAAAGCTGGCGTATTTTTGCAAAACTTTGAGCTCATCTATTGCTATTGTTATTAAATTTTTTACGATAAAAACTATACTAAAACCATCTAGGAAGTATCATGAATCAGTGTGCAAAATTTGAAAAAAATTGGTTCTGTAGTTTTCGCGGTTAGCGATTACAACGGTTTTAGCGTTCTTGATTTATATATTAGTAAGAAGAAATATTATATTAAAGTTAATTCAGTAAAATACTGTACGAAAAATTAATTTGTTAGATTTTGACTACAGCTTTTAAGTTTGAAGCATGTACGATATGGTAGTAGTGCGTTTTTTAGTCGATCGATCAGCCTATTTCTACATCACGTACATCTTTTAGGCTTATAGATGGATATACTTAAAACAAGATGGTATAGTTGAAAAATATAATATAAACTCATTCAATAGTTTACTTCTTGAAAAAATTAATCAACTTCTATCTATTTTGTATCAAAATTGAATTTACATACTTTTATTTTTGAATCGCTTTTTATTTTCGCGGGTAAAAGTAAGTCCTAATTTTGTTCACGACACTTATGACATTTACGACACATTCACGACATAAAATACATTTACAACACGTGTCGTGTATATAAAGTAGAATTTCTTGTCGTAAACCCACCACTGCGCGTGCCTAGTCATCAGCACACACTGGTTGTACGTTGTACTGCAAGTTGTACAAGGAACTCGAATAAAGTTCCTACTTTTGTAACCAAACAGTTGAGCTATCATTTCACGCCCTGTTCTGTACTCAACCTCCGGCCTCCGGCTTCCTTAGCTTGGGATAGCTTCGCACATAATCCTATATATATATATATATATATGCCAGTAGATGCAGCCAATTGATGAAACGCCAAAATCCCCTATAAATTATATGATTTATAGCAATATCAACAAATTGATTTTTCTCAATGGTAAATAGATCATGATAACAATTAAATGATAGAGCAATTTTTTTGATGAAGAGAGCAGTTTTTACAACAAGAATCATTACGAAATATTGTTTGTTAGCTGAGAGGTATTGACTTGCAAAGTGTTGCCTCTTGCACGGCACTTTAATTTGCGTTAACTAAATAAATAAAGGGAAGCAATTTTTGTTACTTGCATTTTCGAAAAGAGCAGTTTTTAATACGTCGTTTAGATACATTTGTTTATTCCATTTCTAATTTTCTGCTGGCTGGGGTCTGGGCCGACCGGGGTGGCGTTGGTTTGGTGGATTCACAGAGAAATGGAGTGGTGGTCATTTCTTGGGTGTAATCCACAATCGCCGCCAGCAGTTACATATGTACGACGTGACAACGTTGCGTGGTTGGGGGCGCTACTGTCGATTTACTGGTGATGTGATCCGCAATCTCACCAGCAGTAAAGCAGACGACGTCGGTCTACTTGCTCTTTTTCGTGACATTTTCCGACATTCTATCGTCTGCTTTAATTTGTTTACAATCAGAAAATGTCACGAAAAAGAGCAAGTAGACCGACGTCGTCTGCTTTACTGCTGGTGAGATTGCGGATCACATCACCAGTAAATCGACAGTAGCGCCCCCAACCACGCAACGTTGTCACGTCGTACATATGTAACTGCTGGCGGCGATTGCGGATTACACCCCTTGGGTGTTTTCCGCAATCGTCACCAGCAAGTTATTTAAGGTTGCACTCTACGCTACCATCAGGTCGGTAAGTCAACTACCTTGAATTAACTGGCGCTCTGTTCCGTAATCTGGCCAGTTAAAATAGCAGACGACAGTCAACAGCGATGAAATCTTCACTTTTTTCTCGACTTTCACATCGTCTGCTGTTTTAACTTGCAGATTACGGAATATATATATTTGTTGACTTATTGACCTGACGGTAACGTATAGAGCGCAAATTTAAATTACTTGCTGGTGACGACGGTTGCGGAAAACACCCCAAGCGGCGTTACCACCACGACCTACGTAACTTTACAGCCTCTGATTTTATCATTCTGGTAAAGAGAGCACGGTGTAAGATGTACGTGAAGTTATGTGTAGTAATTAAAGAAATTACTACTAAGTAATGCCATATGGTCGATTTTATTAAACCATATGAATATCTCTATTTTTAGAGGTCGACTTTCAAGTAAAAAATAGATTGTAAATTTGCCGCAAACAAAACAAACCACGTCAACTTTTTATTATTCATCTATAAGATTAGTTGCGGCTGGTTTATAATTATCAAAGTGACTTTGCTGTAAATAGCAATAGTTAATTGTATCAGCGCCATCTAGCGGTCTTTATTTTTTGGCCAAAAGTGGCTCCTAAAATTCTCAGTTAAAGCATTCAGGATTAGATTAGAGCCATTTAATTAAATATAAACCAGCCGCAACTTATATTGAAGCTATAAAATGAATAAATAACAATAGGTGTGTTTTAGGCGGCAAGTTAATAAACTATTTTCAATAAAAAAATCGACCTCCTATGTGTTTGTACTTAAAAAAATGAATTTTCAAGCATAAAATGGATTGTTAAAGAGTCTTCTAGAAATGGAGCATAGGAGGTGGAATATTTATACTTTTCAGGGTCCATTTACAGGTAAAAGACATATTGTAAACTTGCCGCAAGTAGCATAAAAAATGTCAACTATTTCTTGTCTATTTAAAAAATATATAAAATTTTAAAATATAATATTTGCGGCTGGTTTATAATTAATAAAGTGACTTTACTGTAAGTAGCAATAATTATTTTGGATCAGCGCCATCTAGCGGTCTTTATTTTTTGGCCAAAAGTGGCTCCTAAAATTCTCAATTAGAGCATTCAGAATTTAAGCCATTTAGTCAGTAATAAACCAGCCGCAACTAATGATGAAGCTATAAAATGGATAAATAACAATACATGTGTTTTTGGCGGCAAGTTAACAATCTATCTTATGCTTGAAAATTTATCTTTAAAAGTACAAACACATAGGAGGTCGATTTTTTGGTATAAAATAGTTTGTTTACTTGCCGCCTAAAACACACATATTGTTATTTATTCATTTTATAGCTTTATTATGAGTTGCGGCTGGTTTATATTTAATTAAGGTGGCTTTTTACTATAAATCCCACAAGAAGAGTAAGCATACTGCAACACAGCTTTTCATTGGCTGTGGAGGTTCTTGACTAAAAATGGATAGGTACTTATAGTCCCTTCAAAAAAAGTTTAGTCACATCTACACTGTTGACCTATATCGTACATTACAGTGACCCGAGCAGACGTAGGTATACAAATCTGACAACACAACCCTTGTATGTAAATAATACTAAGCTGACGATAAGTACCTAATAATAAGCCACGGGTGACCAAAGACAAAAAAACTTTAGAAAAAATCTACAAGTTATTTATTAGTGACGAGTAAATACAACCGTGTCCTAACTTTATCGTGACATATTCTATTAATTTTATCTATTAGTCAAAAAAGTACATAAGTCAGCCCCGCATTAAATTATTTTCTTTTAGTTTAGCGTCTCATTTATTTTTATTATAATTACGATTCCCCACTACTCCTATTCATTTAACGTACAACTTTCTGACCAATTCAAACTACGCGGGCTACCGCTCTTCGGTGTAGCAGACGCCCCACACTTTTCATCTGTTCCATGACTTGCACAGTTATCTACTATTTTCACAAAATATCCTATAAAACCCATGGTAATGTCCAAGTACCTGAATGTCGTTGGAAAGATTCTGATTTCTTCTATCTGCTACATAGTTTTCTATTAAGAACTACAGTATCTTTGCTGAGATATCATACAACCTGCGCCACCAATTTGACGACCCTCCATAAGAGGCCATGTTACAGAGTCTATTTTCCAGTTAGTTTTTTTCAACAATTTTGGTGGTGACGAGGTCTAAAATTTTGGGAAAAGACTCCTTGCACCTTCAAGAATCATTCTTTAAAATATCATTTAATACTCCAGTGTTTTGATTTAGTGAGGAGCCACCTTAAATGGCTCTAATCCTGAATGCTCTGATTGAGAATTTTAGGAGCCACTTTTGGCCAAAAAATAAAGACCGCTAGATGGCGCTGATACAAATAACTATTGCTATTCACAGCAAAGTCACTTTGATAATTATAAACCAGCCGCAACTAATCTTATAGATAAATAATAAAAAGTTGACGTGGTTTGTTTTGTTTGCGGCAAGTTTACAATTTATTTTTCACTTAAAAGTCGACCTCTAAAAATAGAGATATTCAAATGGTTTAATAAAATCGACCATATGCCATTACTTAGTAGTAATTTCTTTAATTACTACACATAACTTCACGTTCATCTTACACTGTGCTCTCTTTACCAGAATGATAAAATCAGAGGCTGTAAAGTTACGTAGGTCGTGGTGGTAATGCCGCTTGGGGTGTTTTCCGCAATCGTCGTCGCCAGCAAGTAATTTAAATTAGCGCTCTATACGTTATACCGTCAGGAGCCGTACCATATAACTCTTTCCGCTTCGTGGGCCTATGTTTTAACATAGGCCCGCAAAGCGAAGAAAAGTTATATGGTACGGACCCAGGTCAGTAAGTCAACAAATATATTCCGTTATCTGCAAGTTAAAACAGCAGACGACGTGAAAGTCGAGAAAAAAGTGAAGATTTCATCGCTGTTGACTGTCGTCTGCTATTTAAACTGTGCAGATTACGAAACAGAGCGCCAGTTAATTTAAGGTAGTTGACTTACCGACCTGATGGTAGCGTAGAGCGCAACTCTAAATTACTTGCTGGTGACGATTGCGGAAAACACCCCTTGACGGGAGCACGCTTTTTCAGGCAGAGTGCAGAGTGTTGCAACCATAGAGATATCTCTATGGTTGCAACTGTATGAACTGCGCTTGGGGCTTAAATGAACCCTAATCAATAGAAATGCGTACGTTTTTGAAATGCTGTTTATTTTGATTAACATTAAATAAAGTTTGTGAAGCAATTATCGGAAATACGTTCTTACGAAAGCTTAGTGTTCGATCAATAAAACAGGTTTAATTTTTTATGTTTCATTTGTTATAGAATTTGAGAATTTTGACCATTAGCCATTAAAAGATTAACATTTAATGGTTGAAAACAAGTCAACTATCCAAATGACTCCAGTATTGGTAAGATTTTGCAAAGAAGTATGGCACAGAATAACGTAGGTGTATGTAATACGATTTTCACTTTGCTTACAGGATGAATACTGGATTTGTGAGAGATTGTTTTTGAAGTATGAGGCACCAATTTTAGTTGATTCTCAAGGTAAGTATATCACAGGGGCAAAGGAAAGATGGCTCGAACTTGTCCGATACATTTGTGAAGATGTAACATGGTTGCTCTTGCAACCATCTTGCAGGTAAACCTATGTGGTAAATAAATATTTTAAATTTAAGCATTGTTTATATGACTATTCTTCATAGGTTTTGGTCTTGTGTCATTTATAACTCATCGATTATTGATTCAATTGTCATTTTCTTGCAAGAAGCTCCAACTCCATACACTTTGAAAAATTTTCCAGATGATAATGATATTAAAGAACATTTTGATAAACTTAGAAAAAGTATACTGCTGGTATTAGCTAGATTCATGTCTAACCAAGAAACTGCTTTAAATTATATTGATTCCGTTAAACATGCGTATTTACTGTACAACAAATACATACTGACTGTTCCGATCCTGATGGACATATGTCAGCAGTACGGTCAGGATAACAGAAAAATTATTGAAAAAATTGTCAATGAGGCATTTACAATTCAACCATTGTATGAAAAGGATTTAGAAAAAGTTGTGGAATTCGTTGTGAAGGTGAAGAAATACAAAAAAAATTTTTCTCTATAAATAAAAACTGATGAATCTCTATAATGCTGTATTGTAGCACAGGTCTTACAAAATGTAGAAAGAAAATTTGAAGATTATTCCATAAACCAAATAGGTAAGACTGAGCTGCTTTTAAAAAGAGGAAGGAACACCAAAGAATCTTCTTTGTCTGATTTAGAAGATATAATATTGTATACAACTGACATAGTATCTACTGTAAGCTCCTTTATTGATATTTATTCTCCTGCAGCCACTGTTTTTAATAAGGAGAATTTTTTACTAAGGTAAATCTTAACGTTTCTGGTCAACACTCTAATAAAAATTATATATTAAGTACCCACCTTAATAACATAGAACGTCTTAAAACGTTTTTAGTACTTTTTTTCAACGTTTTTAAGGCTTACAGATGTTTTGACAACGTTTTGAAAACCTTGTGGGTAAAAGTGTAGTTTAGCCCACCTTTCGAGAAGTTATCTTGAAAAAAGACAGTGCTACCATAAGGTGCCTAATTCAAAAGTGTAAGGTACTTGACAGCGGGAAGTTGTGAAAAATAACCAAATTCTATCGATATTTTTGCAATAAATAAAAAAAGGTTATAAATATAATCAGTAATAGCTTCCATGCGAGTTTCACTCGCTCGTTAGCGTTGAAATTAATTAAATAATCCGCCACTTTTTCAGCCTCTCCGTAATTAAAAGTTAGTAGCAGCACTGTCGTTATAAGCATGTTATGAAGCCACCTTCTTAAAGGGTGGGCTAAACTACAAATCCGCCGAAAATTATTTCATTTTTCTCTGCATGATGGCCACTCTCACATGTTGCCCAAGAGCCAATTTGCGGAAAATGCCAAAATAGCTTCCTATTAGGCAGTAAATACGATTATTACGCGAGGAGACTATGTTGCACTTCCATCCCTGAAATGAAGGCATAAAAAAACCGATGATATACATTAGATTATTATTAGTATTGATTCTTTGTTGTATAAGATTTTTCCAACCTACAAAAAGAGAAGCAAAATGTGATGTGTCCGGTAACTTAACGTCAAATCCAACGCATGACAAAATGCAGAGAGACATGTACACAGCTCAATAATTATAATTGAAAATTATTATGATATGACTTCTCAAAAAGACATGATCAGTACCTAAAGGTTTGTTTGTTTGTTGTTTTTTTTTTTTTTTTTTTTTTTTTTACCGGATTACCACGACAGCCTAATTGGCCTAGTCGCGAGGGCCACCCAATCACCACCTATGTGTGGGGGTGTATTGCCACACCCATCTCTAAACCTTTTTCCTCGCATCCTACCTGAATCCATGGGCACAGTGTGAGTATCTCCGGTGGACCGGTGGAACACCTTGCCAGTTAAGCTGACACTCTCTGCACCGATGGTGCATCGGGTCCACTCATCACTGTGTAGCCTTTCCCCGTAGAAGACTCCATTATTCCAGGACGTCCACTCCTCACCGGTTAAGCTGGCGCTCTCTGCCGAAGCATCGGATCCAGGCTAATTAGCATCCCTGGAGAAGCCCCGTGTTTCAGGGGCCACTCCTCGCCGGTAAGGCCGGCGATCCCTGCCCGACGCCTGGCATCGGGTCCGCTATTCCCTACCTATAGCCCTAACACTGTTTCGCATTCACTCAGGCCCGAAAACCTGTGGGGCAAGGAATTACTCTGAAGGAAAATTCCACGTAAAAACCCTCCCTGAAACAGCTGGTGTTACATAGGAACTTTTCCCGATGAAAACAGTTTTTGCAAAAATCTGCATTCACCGGGAATCGAACCCACGACCCCTAGAACTGCGTTGTATCAGTAACAAGCACGCTTATCACTGAGCCAACGCCGCTCTCCTAAAGGTTTTTATTTAACTCGTTCATTAACTCATTGAATCATTAGGATAAGCTCTTCAAGTCAATAATTTATTTTAAAAACCAAGTGCGCTGGCAGTATGCACGCGTGGTCATTATGTTAAACTGCTCGAGTTATCACTTATTTAAATGAACAAGCGCCCTGGCAGTAAGCGTACTGGGTCATTGAGTTTTGCTGCTAGAGTTAATAATTTATTTAAAAAACTAATTGCGCTTGCAGTAAGCGCGCCGGGTTATTGGGTTAAACTGCTCGAATTAATAGTAATTATAATAAACTTGCACGCTGGTAGTAAGTGCGCCGGGTCATTGGGTTTTAAGTACTTGGGTTGATGTTTTCGGGCTTTGCGCGCTAGGTCATTAAGTTTGAAGTGTTTGAACGACGCTCAAGTGCTCGGCCAATGAGAGATCGCCTGCGCGAGTTCTCAGTTCGATATCGGAGCACTGATCTATGCCGATAACCGTTACCTTCTGAGTAGCATGACAGAATGCCTTTTCATCACTTGCTCATATATTACTGACTTTTGATGCGAAACTATTGTAATACACGTCCAAACTATAATTAATTAATAAAATATTGATAATGAAAGTATACAAAAAATTGTACTTAAATTATTCTCAGCATGCTTACGAACAGCTTGTGCATTGATTCCAAAATATTTCAAGTCGTGGGAGAACAATCAGTGGCTCGATGGTAAAACTTTTGCTTTCAAACCCAAAGTTCTTGGGTTCAATGCACTATCTCCGGCTATTTTTAATTACTATCTTTTTTTTGTAATTTAGTGACAAACATTTTGAAAGTTAATTTTGTGCCTAATATTTATTAAATAATACACGTATTTGAAAAATTTAAGAATATTTATTATGGTATTTCTTTAAGTTCCCAGAATAACTTACTTTTCAAACCATCGCGTCATTATAATTAACGTAAACTTAATTGAACTAAATCAAATGAAACATATATAGTGGTTTTTTTTGTAAAGATTTTGTCTGCTTTCAATATCCTTTTTTATTCATTGAGTGCACGAGTCATCTGGCTATTTGTTAAATTATAGTTCCATTTGGCATGGTATTTATTTTAAACGAGATTAAAGTTTTGTCTGATATTTTTATTGGTTGTATTGGTGTATTACTGTCAAACTTATATTGACATTATAGGAGGGCAGAAATATTTTTGTCGCTTTATTAGAAAAAAATGGTAAATAAAATATAGCTGGAAGAAGTGTATTGAATCCAAGAACTTTAGGTTTAAAAGCAAAAGTTTTACCATAGAGCCAACGATTGTTCGCTCATGACTTGAGATATTTTGGAATTAACTCAGGTGCTTCTGCATAAGCTGTTCGTAAGCATGCTGAGAATAATTTTAGTACAACTTTATTTAATACTTTCATTATCAATATTTTATTAATTAATTATAGTTTGGACGTGTATTACAATAGTTTTGCATCAAAAATCAGCAATATATGGGCAAGTAATGAAAAGGCATTCTGCCGTGCTACTTGAAAGGTAACGATTATTGGCATATACAGATAAGTTACCCAGTTGTCTCCCAACACTAAAACCGCCTGCCTTATACACGGAGAGATTCGGCCACAGCTAAAGACGGTGCAATGCTGCTGGCGAAAACAGTGTGCGTGCGTGGTAGGGATGCACGCTTTTTTGCCGTGCAAGCCACTGGAGTTTTAACTGATCGACTTTGGTACAGTTCGACACTTATTTATAAGCGCATAACTATATTCCTAACATGCATATGTAAAAAAGGCGCCGAACAGTTCACATATAGGTATAGAAATATACATGTATCTAGCTTTTATAGATATTTTAACATGTATGGGATACATAAAAGAGTAATAATGTAACGTTGTTTAAGGTCTTATTCAAGTTAGATGGCTCAAAATGCACTTACATCTCTAAAAGTAAACCTTAGTATTTGTGTGATAACAGTTATAATAACAAAGTGTTGTACTGAAAAAAAAAATGTTTTTCTAGTATTTATCAGGCATATTTTATAATAAAGTATTATTTAAGTCACATAATAAGATTTATCATTTATGTATGTTTAAATAACTATTTTATTCAAACTTCATTCATCTGTCTTATAATTATTATATTATTAATACCTTATTATATCTTGATTAGATTAATACACAGTCATTTTTCAACTAATTTATTAAGAAAATTATTCGCAGCCTTTTTTTACATTTATCATTGAAATCTGAATGTATAATACAATCTATATTCATCTTTCAACATGTATTCCTACTTTTCAATTATAACCGTAGTCACACAACTACTGTGATTTATTTTTAGGAATGTATATGCATTTCGAGCCATTTAACTTGAACAGAACTTTAAACAACGTTACATTATTACTCTTCTATGTATCCCATGTATGTTAAAGTATGTATAAAAGATAAATATATGTATATTTATATCCCTATATAATACTCCTGTCTGATATAATATATTTAGTGAATTGTTGGGCGCCTTTTTAACTAATGCATCTTGGGAGAATTTTTTCAACTGCCCCAACGCCACCGCAGACTGGCTGCGTGAGCACAAAAGATGACTTTTTCATCTCGTCATTTGGGCCTGAGAAAAATGTTTGAAAAATCACCAGAGCATCAATTCTCATGCACGTTTTTCTCAGCTTTCTGATGGTGCTATCAGTTTTCACAAGTTTCCAGTTTATAACCTATAAAAATGCGAATGTTGGTAAAAATGCGTTAAATCTCATGATGTACAATTTTTAGAATTTGTTTGACCATCTAGATCGAAAGATGAGACAATTTTACGAAAGCCTAGTCAATAAAAAAAAAAGGGTTTTTTTTGTTGATATTTTTATGTATTTGACCGATGAATGTATGGGTGCGATACACTGCGCGGCACGGGCGGCTGCTACGCGCCCGCCACCGCTCCTAACGCCGCCACACACCGCGAAGCCACACGCTGCTACACATTATTTTCATTTATTCCGAGTGTTAACAAGTACGCCTAATCTAAATACTGTATGAAAAAAGTTTTGTCTTTGTATTGTTTTGATACTCTTTGATTATAATTATCAAGA
This sequence comes from Copidosoma floridanum, assembly GCF_036245765.1. Classification (NCBI taxonomy): domain Eukaryota; kingdom Metazoa; phylum Arthropoda; class Insecta; order Hymenoptera; family Encyrtidae; genus Copidosoma; species Copidosoma floridanum. Next base: position 5,497,231 of record NW_028321892.1, on the reverse strand, counting down.
CATTTTTTGTTTTCCGTCGTAAGTCGCACTTTTTTTAAAATTCCTTTTATTTAGAAAGTGGTTTGCCTACGATACGTATTATTATTATAGTAAGCTGAAACAGAGCTATGGTAACACATCCTTGAATGGCAGCTATATTTGATTCTTATATTTCACTTTTTACAATCAGTATTTAAGATGGTCGTTTGCTGTAATCCCTTAAATAAAGAGAATCATCACGTTAACAATAGTTTAGCGCATTTTCTGCAATCGTTGAAATAACAATTTCCATTCGTTCAAGATAAAGCTATGATATGCTTACAGTGCAAAATTTCGGCTTCCAAACTTAGAAATAAGAAAAAACGTAACGACGATAAATACCTTAAAGCCGGTCTCGCAGTGTTAGAGCAAATCAAAGAAAAGTTTGCATCGTTGAATTATCAGAAGGAAAGAATAATATTATGCTGCTCACACTCGCTCCAAAATTTTGGAATCGACGCGATCTGATGGAAGAATTTGGATGCACCGAAAGAGAAGCTAGGAAAGCTTTGGACTTAGTTGGAAAATATAGAATTTTATCGTCACCTAATAAAAAAAAAGGGTAAGGTATGTTTAGCCGATAGTGAGAATCGTATAAAAAGTTTTTACAAACAAGATAACGTAAGTCGTCTAATGCCAGGTGTAAAAGATTGCATTTTATTGAAGCAAGATAACGGTGATTAAATAAGCGTTCAAAAACACTTTTACTTGGCAACTTGGACGAGTTATTTATTTTGTTTAAAGAAGAAAATAAAAGTATCGAAGTAAGCCTTACGAACTTTGTTTAACTAAGACCACCGCATTGTATTTTAGCAGGCAGTAGCGGTACTCACAATGTTTATGTGTGCGTGCATCATGAGAACGTCAAACTCATGTTGGATGCAATAAAATTAGAAGAGTTGACAAAACACACAGCATCACCTCTTAAAACTTATGGAGACTATCTGAATCTAATTGTATGTCGCGATCCTTCTGAAAATGGTTTTTTAGAAAACTGTTTAGATTGTCCGAATTGTAGAGGACTTAAATCAATCTTGCTGGAGAGCTTAGAAGCTGAAGATATTTTTGAGGTGAATTGTTCACCATAGACTCAAACTAATAGATGCACAATTACTTTAAATTCATTGAAAATTCATGAATACTTGGATTTATTGGGAGACAAATTAATTAAGTTGAAAACACACGATTTTTTCGCGAAGAAACAATCTGAATTTATCAAGAATTTAAAAAATAATTTAGTTGACGGCGAGTTTGTGGTCAGCTTTGATTTTGCGCAAAATTATGCGTTTATGGTTCAAAATTTAGCGCAGTCATTTCTCTGGAACAATAACCAGGCCACAATTTTCACCGTCATATTTTGTTACCGAAAAGATGATGACTTAAACCATGATGGCAGAAGATTTATTTCATTGGGCTGAACGATATTGCAAGGAAACGACAGTTTTTTTCAGTAGTAAAACTGACTACGAAGATATTGCCAAAACATTAAAATATCGAATTTGAAACGCAAAAATGATTCCAAGAACTTTGAATTATCACGCTTTTATTCCTACTAATGACAATAAATTTATGCTACAAAATATTTCGGCAAGTGATAAATATGAAATATTGCCGAAGTTAAAATGCCGAAAGCGACCACTATCAATAAAAAGAAATGAAAAATAAAGTAAATATGCTGAAGAGTACGGAAAAAAAATTTTTAATCTTATTTTTATTAATGTAAATAAATCACAATATATCTATTTTTAGTCTATCATTACTCCTTGATTGTTAATAATAAAATATTATATTTTTACTTACATGTCAACTAATTACTAAATTTCCGTCTACATTTATTAATTGTTATTTATGTCCTCAAAAAATAAATAAATAAAAGTGTCTTGCGGTGTGCAGCAGCGTTAGGAGTAGCGATGGGCGCGTAGCAGCCGCCCGTGCCGCGCGGTGTATCACACCTATACATTCATTGGTCCAATACTTAAAAATATTTAAAAAACCCTCTTTTTTTATTGACTATACTTTGGTAAAATTGTCTTATCTTTCGATTTAGATGGTCAAAAAAATTCTAAAAATTGTACATCATGAGATTTAACGCATTTTTACCAATATTTGCATTTTCATAGGTTATAAAGTGATAGTTTGTGAAAACTGATAGCACCATTAGAAAGCTGAGAAAAAAGTGCATGGAGATTGATGCTTTTGTGATTTTTAAAACATTTTTCTCAGGCACAAACGACGAGATGAAAAAGGCGTCTTTTGCGCTCACGCGGCCTGTCTGCGGTGACACTGAGGCAGTTGAGAAAATTCTTCCCAGATAAGGAACATAGTTAGGCACTTATAAATAAGTGTCGAACTATACCATAGCCGATCAGTCGAAATTCCAGTGGCTTGAATGGCAAAAAATCGTGCATCTGCAGCTCGAATTTACGTGCGCGATCGCACCGCTTTTTTCAATGTCTGCGCACGTTGCTTTGCCTCCCTACCACGTTTATTTAATCGTGTTTTTTATTTAATAAAATGGCCTGTAGGTGCCCTGGGTCATCTGGTGATTGGCACTCGTGTTATTTAATATCACTTAATGTATTAATGAAGTAGCTTTTAGGTGCCCTGAGTTATCTGGCGATTGGCACCTGTGTTGTTTAATCGTATTTTAATATATAATAAAGTGGCCAGTAGGTGTCGTGGGTTATCTGGTGATTGGCACTTGTGTAATCGTATTTTATTATTTAATAAAGTGGTCAGTGGAAACATGGGATATAGTAAGAACAGCGACAACGATTCATAGACTAAAAGATGCCGTGGTGGTTAAATGTTTATTACGTGACAACCGAAAAGAGAGTACTGCGCAACATTCAACATTTTTTTTTGTATAGATCTCGAACCCGATAACAAACGTCACCACTTTCAGACAAAAAAATGTCAGCAAAAGGTCCAAAAAAATTATAGAAAAGACCAAATCAGGTTTTTCACTTCTAGCGGAAAAGCTGTAATTCGGCCAAAAAAACGTTCCACATAAAAAAGATGCGCAATTTCAAGACGAACAAAATGAGCTCTGATGAATCCAAATCGGCCTTACCGTTTTTCCGCAAATTTATAATGAGTGCCAATTTCACCCCGTTTTTCGGTATTTCATAACTGGCGTTCTAATTAATATTTTGACTTCAAAATTTCAACAGAACATGGGTTTCGTTATTCCTTAGCGGCGGCGCTCGATTGGCACGGTACCGCGAGGAAGATGGCATGTTCTAAATCAATGGCGCACTCAATCCAGCGCCGACGCGAGCCACCGCTGCCAATATTTCTCCACGCACTTACTGCCGCCCCCCTTTCGTTTGTAAAGTGTACTACCCGTATACAGAGCTATTTAGAAGAGTATATAATAATAAAATACTATGTATGTATTGTACATACATCATATACATACGTACGCATATGTATTATATATGTGTGAATAAAATTTTCAAATTTGACTGACTCCGAGAATCGAACCATATTCTTTGGATTGGTAGTTGGTGACCTTATCAAGACTTGCCTCAATAAATGGAACCAAATGCTTCAATGCATTATACAGTTATCACAAATATGACACCAGTTCAGGGGTCGGGCCCAAATTTCTCTCAGATTAAATCTCCACCCTGTACAATCTCACAAAATCGAAGCCAGCGAAGTATTAATTCGGCCAGTATTTTCGCTATAGACACGGGTAGATGCTTCAATTGCGGGGAAACAGGCCATCTATGGAGAAAGTGCAAGTAACCCTGAGCCAACACTACGAGCGGAGTAGTGAGCGGCATTAGCTCTACACAAGAATCATAAACAGATTGCGGTTACTGCGGGATAAGATATTATGCGGCATCCAGGTATAGGGAATTAGCCTACGACATAAGTTCGGAGGACTAAAAGGATGGAAAGAATTTTGGGTCGAGGAGAAGGAAAGAATAGAAAAAAGGAACAGCGAAGCATCGCGCACAAATCAAGGTCTGGAACAGAAGGACGGACATTTAAACGTAAAGGGTGCTTGGGTCAGTCCCCAGGTGCCGGGCACTGAGTAAAAACAAAGCAAGTAGCCGAAGAACTTGAAGTAGTAAAAATTAATTTTACACAGTCACGCAGATTACCACCAGTGGTTAACTTTCGAAGTAATGACATAAAAAACGGAGCACCATCATTCCTCGTAGACACACGAGTGGATATCTCAATAATAAAAGAAGACTGTCTGAGCGCAGGATCAGAAATAAACACTAATGAAATACTAGAAGTATACGGCGAAACAGAAGGCTCATAAAAAACTTTGGGAAGCACTTGTATGATGCTTTATAACGTCCTTTCCAAACTGCATATCGTTCCCACGAAATTTCCCATAAGCAGAAATGGACTAATAAACTAGGACATGTTAGATAGGCACAAAGGAGATATTACCGTAAAAAACAGGTGTGTGTACTCCGATGGGACTAAGTTCCTAATAGAAGAAGTCGAACGTTTTGAAATTCCCGTGCGCTTTAAACAAGTAATACACACAACAATTAACACACGGAAAAGTGAGGATAACGTAGGATGGGTTCAGAGACAAAATTTAGGGAAAGGCATTTATTTTGGAAATTTCATAGCAAACCGTGACAGTGACAGAAGTCATGGCCTGTGCTTCAACACTAACGACTCCACGGTCAGAAAAAGAGTATATGAGGTGGAGTTTTTGAATTACGAAACTACCCAAAAATATAGGTGCGCAACAGCCAATGGGGAGTATAAAGTTGAACAAAAACAAGTAGGCAAGGAGGCAAATGACAATAGCACCCACGTGAAAGTAAGGGTAATAAACACTGATTCACAAGAAGAACGAGTAAATCTAATTATGGCATTAGTAGACAGAGATAGCTGTAATAAGGAAGAAAAAGCGCACGTTCAAAAACTAGGTAACCACAATCCGCATGTATTCGGGTTAGAAAATGAACCTTTACAGAAAACTGATGTACTCAAACACATAATTATTACAAACACGAAAACGCCAATTCGTGCGAGAAACTATAGGTACCCAACAGGAATAAAAGACCAAATGCGAATAGAAGTGAAAAATTGACTCGAGCTAGGTATCATTGAATCTTCGAAATCACCGTATAACTTCAATATATCGATAGTACCAAAAAAACAGGGGCCTGATGACGAGAAGCGCTGGCGCGTAGTATCAAATTTTAGGCAATTGAACGAAGCCACGGTGGGCACTAATCCCCCATTGCCACTAAAAGTGGACATTCTCGACCATTCAGTCTCCTCCAGATACATTACGGTAGTAGACTTAAGACGAGGATTTTTTAAGTTGAGATCGACGAGAGGGACGCACATAAAACAGGATTGTCAGGGCTGAACGGCCATTACCAATACAAACGCATGCCAATGGGCTGCTGCGGAGCTCCTCACTCGTTCGCGGCAGCCATGGAAATAGCCCTAGCTGGATTAAAAAGCCATGAGCTGGAGGTATACCTAGATGACATAAAAGTGCACGCTCTGACCTAAAAAGAGCATGGTACACGATTTGAAAGGTTGTTAAAATGTTTTTTTGACGCTAACCTGTCAATCGAACCAAAAAAAGGCCAATTTTTAAAGAAAGAGGCCAAAGTACTGGGACATTGTAGGTAATGGCACATTAAAAATGGACTTAAATAAGGTCAAAGTAGTCAAGGACTACCCAACACCAGTGAATGCAAAGAAAGTGAAACAATTTTTGGGACTAGTTAGATATTATCAGAGATTTATAAAACATTATGCAAAAATTGCTCAGCCTCCAACTAAGCTCCTCAAGAAAAATACAGAGTTTTAATGGACACGAGTCAAACAGGAAGCCTTAGACAAACTGAAAGAAGAATTATGCAAAGAGCCAGTGCTAGCAGCTCCAGATCTTAAAAAACTGTTTATTGTAACAACAGATGCATCAGAATATGTGTCAGGCGCTATATTCAGTCAAGGTAAAATAGGTAACGATCGCCCCTACAACTACGCTTTACGCACCCTAAAAGGCGCCAAGTTGAGATACACCATTTACGACAAGGAGCTCCTGTTGGTAGTTTTTGCGAAAAAACAATTTCGCCCTTATTTATATGGTTGTCAATTTACGGTGATAACAGATTACGAACTGCTGAAACACTTTTACATCACCAAGAAGGTTGGTTTAAGATTCAATCGGCTAAAGGCGCAGCTATTAGGATGTGAATTCGACGTAATATATAGATGGGGAGGAGATAACTACGTAGACGTCCTCTCCAGGAACTCTGTAATCGCAGAAGGTGTAATTAATCTGGAACTGCCAAAAAAGGACCTTTATGCGCTAGCAGAAAAGCAGAAAAAAAACAAAATCTGTCTTGAGAGCGGTCCACTAGCAAGAATGTTTTTAGTTCCGGCAAAAAGCGTACAGAATGATAAAGGAGACAATGAACAAATAGACGAAGTCAGCTCATGGGAATTCGATCTAGATTCTTCCTCAGAAAACTATAAAAACACGGACGTCGCTGGAAAACATCGCACATAGATCATAGATGCAAAAAACTATTCCAAAAAGGCAAGAGGACAAAAAAACTCTTCTTTAATTTGGATAAAAGCAACGCAAGAGACAGGAAAATTAGAATCGAATCTGAGTCGGATGAAATGGCAGGATTCTTCCTAGACAGAAGTTTCATAAATACCGAAGTACACGCAACAAGCACGCCATTATGAGAGTTCATCTTACCAGCACGAAAAAGCAAAGCAACACCTTACACGACTCGCATGCTCCCATTACCCAAGTACAACGTTCATTGTGATGAGTCAAACTATTTAGATACTACAGAGAAAATAACAGTGACCCAAAAGAAACAGATAAATGAGAAAGAATTCAATCCAACACAAGTGATTGAGGAAGTCAGATTCGACAAGAGACATGCAAGTCAGAACGAAAATATACACTCACCTTAAGGGCCACAAAGAAAGTCGGATTGGAGGGAATTAGCGAGTAACATTTTAAGTGGTAAGTTAGGGAAAGCAGTCAACTTATCAGTGGAAATAAAGGAAATGAAAACATCAGAAGGCAGGCAGGGTGCTAGAAGACATATGGGAAGAATAAGTAATAGGGAACGGGGACAATATCAAAAAGTTTCCCTACCGTTAACAAAATGGGATGGTTGGATAATTATCTTTACTCCCGCGTTGAGAGAGAAAGTAACAGGAAGTGTGTACACATTCACTTGCAGGGGCAGCATTACATTCCTCTGATGATTATCGACGCCTTCCCTTATATGCATCAGACACATCCATCACCAACTTGGAAGAAATCTGCATTACCTCCGGTGCCTGATGAGAATGAAGTCTCCTGGTCAGTTACCACAACAATGATAAAATAAAGCAAACGAAAAACTCTTGGCCCGTTGCAGTAAGCCGCAAAGCATGCAGTAAGGTCGACACAGAAAAAAGGCCAAAGAGTAACAGAAGAAACACAACTAACTCTTGGGCCGTTGCAGTAAGTTGCAGAGCATGCCGTAAGTTCGACACAGGGAAAAGGCTATAGAGCAACAGAAGAAACATAACAATACCCAGCAGGCAACGTAGCAAGAGGTGTCATCGGAAACGATGACACATTAACCGGGGAAGTATCACGGATGTGGCTTGGTTTAGCCCGTGTGTTAGTACACTGGCGTACAACTGACGACATAATAGAGTGCATCTAAGAGTACAATTAATACAGCCGCTCTTGGCGGCGGTTGTGGCTGAGTGGTCAGCGTAAAGTTTCACGAATCCTAAGTTGACGGGTTCGAGCCCCTAATCCACCTTATTAGCCGTGCAATTCATAGCAATATTTTGAACTCTTCAATTCTTTTATTTAAAAAATTAGAATTACCTGCTCTCCATCTACACAAGAATCCCTAAAGCTTGTTTCGTAACAATATTCTAAATTCTCTGTCGAGGGTACTGATGAGACAAGAAATTAATTAATAAGCTTCGTGAAAACTACTGAAGGTTATGTTTTTACACTAGAGCGAAGAAAACAGACAACAGACTGAGCTATAGAGAACGTTTCATGGACTATAGTTAGGGATAGAGCCATATTTTACACAGTTGTGACCCTCTAGTACAAAGTAGTATCCATAAAGTGGACCTCTTATCTTTGTCTTTGTCTTTGTGGTTGGCCCTTGTGTCACCTGCTGTAACACATAGAGATATTAGACTAGAGTGCGCAAGAAGCCAGATTCCGCGTGGCTACAAAAGAGAGAAAACGCTGCATGCTGATCCCTCTATCTCCGCCTAGCCGAGTTATGTGATTGGCTGAAGCGCCGCTGTATATGAAGGTATAGTCCAAATAAGTATTACTACATGTTTATGGGGTTGAGCAGAACTACTCATACACAAAAACAAAAAGTACATTCACATCTTAAGAAGATGATCAATGAACTTCAAACAATGAACCTTTTTTTTAATACTAAGATTAAAAATCATCTTTTTCCTACTCAATCTTGATGTATAATAATATATGATAGTGTTTCCTGCACACTATATTAGACTATTATTATAAATCTAACAATATTTAAATTTGGTGAAAATTATATACTGAGTTTGCAGAAATGAAAGATCACGATCAATGGCTAAAAAATACGATACCTAACATAAAACTATATTACATTTGATCGTGTACGTATTATCCGAATCACGAATACGCTCACAAAAATCTGCTGTTAAAGTAGAATTTTAAAAATTTTTTATCTTTTACTTCATATTTTTAAAATCTCAATGAAATCGCAGTATTTCTACTGAACAATTGTGCTGCTAAAAAAACTTTCATTTTTTCTGATTGAAAAAGGATATGACGATTTGTAATTTTGTTGGCACAATGAAGTTTCTCTACATTTGTTTCTCATTCAGCTTCACAATATAATTCCAGTCTTTTTTTTCCGCATCAACAACAATTATATATATTAATAACAACAACAATAATAATAGGTCCTTTTAAGGCACAATAATTGTGACACAATTTTAGACAATGACAGGCGTAAAAAAATATACACGGGTTCAGTAGGGGGAGGTAAGGCTTAAAATTTCCGTTATAATTTAAATCAAAACTAGCACCGAAATTTTTACAAGCAGTTCTGTGAGCTGAGGCTTCATCAAAAGTTATGCTTGCAACGGTAATATTTTTTTCGTGTAGATATAATAGTAAGTCTTTGATCAGAATAGATTTCTGAACTGCGTTTAACGAATTAATCAAATACTGAGCGACAGCTGCTTTAAAGGTACCATTAATATTTACTAACACGAAAGCCAATGCTTTCGTCGCCATTTTAGTAGTTCCAGATAGCTCAGACTCAGACAATTGGCATCTTAGATCCACAAGACCTTTCCAAGAATGCGTAGTTTATCCCACTCCTTATGCTGCTTTATTCCAACTTTATCAAACGTCAGACTGAAGACCAACTTTTTACCTTTCTTGCTTTCCTTTTCTACTACAGAAGATATTTTATCTATTTTATCAACTGATATACCAGGCTTATAGTTTGCCGAACTAGCCCATTTATTTAGTGTTTGTACTAAAGGTAAGCTAAGCACTCAAAAAAAGGAAGACGTACAATATTGTGTGCAGCTAAGGAATAAAAGTGTAAGGTTCTGGCAAATTTTTTAAAACTTTCGGGAAATGCAGCAGTTGGTTTACGGTTTTTCATTCTTGTGATCAATTCCCGCAAATGTACCAGCAAATCCTAAAAACCGATCAAGTAATTTTATTGTAAAAAACATTGTTATATAGATTTTCTGTAGAATTGTAGTTGTAAGAAATAAATTGAGTATTACTTAAAAATTTTTGGTACTTTGTTCGTATTGTTATAAAAAATCATTTTTGTATCATTAACTTCTTTTTCGAAATAAAAATTGCAAGTGCTATTTAATAACTTTTTGAACTGGCCGGATTTCATTTCATGTTTCCCAAATATCAGCAATGTAAAGATGATAACGGAAAACAACAATGTTTGTATTTTTTAATTTTTATTTGAGATTCAGCACTTAAACGTATAAAAATCTCGAAGTAAAAGATATGATGGTAATGTATAAAATACAAATTTAATTGAAAAAATAGCGTTGTAAAATGTTTACCAGTAAAAAAATGTAAATAAATGTGAATGTATGTGAAGTGTATAAATTAAGTTAACTACTTTTTACATATGTATATAGAGTGTATACACATAAATATGCGCGTAGATAAAAGCATGATAATGATAACTCTTGAAAAAATCTAACATCATGATTGGTCTATAAAAGAAAAGTAATTGTAAACATCAAAATACTTAAATATAGAATACAATTACTTATTCGTAGCACATTCGTAACTGAAATTGAAATTTTTTGTTTGCTATTATGAATAACTACAATATACTGTTACTACTATGTTATTTTAAACCTGTAAATAAGTAGCAGCAGCTGTTGCTCCTTTCATTCCTCCAAGTTTAATAGTAGTATTTTTAAAGCTTGTAACTTGCTTACTTCGCTGGCAGTTTTTTATTTTTGTAGCAGCTAGTTTCAAGTTGTTGACTTTCTTATACCTTAAAAATTTTTTCCGCCTTCTAACCTCAAAATATCACCTTCGCCGCTTGATTTTGGGTTCGCAGGCGGAAAAATAGTATACGAAATTCGTTCAAAAAGGCTTCTTTACGAACCTCGTTATGGCCTTCGCCTTCGGCTCGTGCCGTAAACCTACGTACGTTTCAATACGTAGTGAAAATACGTCTTGGCTTTAACTTTTTGTCACCTAATTTTATCATGTATTTTGCTGTCATAAAGTATTTCTTTATTAAAATAGTTTCAAAATATGATTCCGATGTGCATAAGCATGATCGTAATATTGCTATCATCCGTATAGTAACACTAAAACAGGGGGGGTTCAAGTATTTTTTCTTGAATCTTAGTAGTATTGATAAAACTTAAGAAAAAATCCACTTTCTTTAAATCCAAGAAAAAATACTTGAACCCCCCTGTTTTGGTGTTACTATACGGATGATGACACTGTAACGATTATGTTAATGCACGTCGTAATCATATTTTGAAACCATTTTAACATAGAAATATGAGCAATTTCCTTTATGACTGCAAAATACGGATGAAATTAGGTGACAAAAAATTTCAAACCATCACATGTTTCCACTAAGTATTGATACAATGTATTTTTGATACATACTCAAATACGTAACGAAACTACCTAATTGTTTTCAATTGGGTTAAATTATAATATAGTATAGTGTGCGAGCTTATATAGCATGACACGCACATGCGTATTGGTGGATAGATATCTCACTTAGTCCGTGTCAGAAACTGGTTAGATACCTCATGATGTTTCTGACATTTTGAATTAAAGTAGTTTTTTCGTGAAATCCAGGGTATTATAGCCATTTTAATAAATTTTGGCTCGTAAATCTTACAATCTTTCCGTGGTTTGTGCCGTTAAAAAAGTTGAAATAAATAAAACTTGCTGAAATTTGCGTTCGTTTTGGATCGAATTCTTAATAGAAATGAAAATGAAATAAGTAGGTTAAGATTTAAGTGCATATATTTAAGTTACTGACGTTGCTAAAATTTCTCACATCTTTCTGACATTTCTGACAGTTTCCGAAAGGTGCGTGCCGAAAACCTCCCGAGTCGCGTCGGAAACCCACCACTGGGCATAGCGCGTGAAGCTGACGCCCAAAGTGTATGGTATGTACTCATGCTGATTTAAAGTGAGAGTCATACACATATTATATACGCTGTCGTGTGTTGTGTCCTTTACGCGCAGCAGTGCAATATTAATACTTATGGATGATTTTGCCGTAAGTGACTTACTTCGTGTCCACAGCTCATGCTACTACAAGAAACTAAAATTGAATGCTCAAATTGCGTGAAGTTATGTTAAAGGTGTTAAACTTTCTCGGAAAAAACTTTCAAGCCGATACATTCACTCCTCAATAACGTAATTGAGGAGGTTCGATACGTATTATCGACAATAGTTGAGAGCCAATTAAGTTTTTGATTCATTCTGTAATATAAAAAACAATCGTACTTTTTTAAGCAATCTCAGCCACATAGTTATTAAGATATTTCAAAGTAAAAAATGAACAACTTAACAAGGGCTTTTATGAGAACATTTTTGTGATCTGAAAAGAATGTACCTTAGTAATTGTTAAAACATTGACAAAAATATATTTCGATACTTCAAATACTGTGGATTCATACAATCACCTGATTTTTATCAGTGTCCATACTAATTAGAGAAAAAATCACGATTTTCAAAAATAAAAATGAAAACTTTTGTGAGGTCTATAAGATTAATGAATATAATGCCATATAATATATAATGCCATAGGAATAAACTGTATCATGGTTAATGCCTTAAGTTTTCCACACCCCTGACCCCGCTTCACCACCCCTCTGAAACATTGTATTGAACTTCCTCAAGAAAATGTAAGTAAAATGTCGCTTCCGTACATTGTCCCAATCTCAATTTCGCATCTAAGAGCTCCTACGTGGAAAAAAAATCGTTTCTGCCATGTCCGTGTACATACACAGTCAGTAATAGACGTCATATGTTATATTTATGCCATAATAACATTAATTTTCAATTTATAAGCAAAAGTTTTCATAAAATATCAAATGCCCCACGATTTGAGCTAAAATGTCGGTGACAGTGGAAATTGCTTTGAAAACCACACTGCTGTATTTCCTATTTGGTCTACTTAATTGGTCTTTTTTTGCGACATACATCGATGAATATCGGTTCTACTTCAGATCAAATATCGAAAATAGGTTCAAATGAATGCTGAAACGAAGCTTTATGGATTACAAAATATTTGTGGAATTTGGTGCCAATCAAACGTTACAGGGATTTTTTTTAACATTACGGATTTTCGGTAAAAATCTACGAAACTTTATTCTTAGCGATTTTTGTTGCTCCTATTTAAGGTAGCTCTCTTGCGAAAACAAAATATGTTTAATTTAGTAGATTAAAATCTATTAAATCCAATGGTAACTCTGTTTGTACTCCAAATCGGACACAGTCTCGAAAAATTTCAGCTCTAAGTTTAACCGTTTAACACGAGCTCAAATGAAAGAGCATTAAAAAATCAGTTGTACAAGCATTTTTCCACTCAAAATCAAAAACCTGAGCAGGCATTTTATAATGTGCTTGTAGAAAAAATTCCGTTCTTTTTAAGACTGTTTTGGAAAATGCTGGTAATCAGTCATTTTTAAAAGATATTGGCCAAGAAAGACGTGAAAATTAGTTTTATGGTTATGTGACAGACGGTAGCAATATCGACACTTCTGTACATATATACATATATATACAGACAAGAGTTGAATTCTCCTACTTGACTAATGCAGTAGACAAGGGAGCTACCTTAAACAACCATAACTTTCGAACGGAGGCACAAATGGAATGAAACTCTTTTTTAATCAATAGGGTTTAATCTTAGCTTTTATTTCATTTAGGTTAGAACACTTTAACTACTCAAGCAGCTTAGCTACGCGTATTACAAGCAAACGTATATTTTTTGAAAGTTTACTAAAATCGACTTATACGAAATACCTTATATAGTTTTACCGAAAAACTTTGTAGTAGAATCGCTTCAGATATTTGCTGTGGATGATAGTTGAGGTAGAACTACTATGAGAAATAGTTTTTTCAACCAACTTTTTTTGAAACGATTCTTTAATTTTGAGCCACTTATTGCAAAATCACCTATATATACATATATGTATAGGCATAACTGACAGGCAAATTTAGGACTTCAGCTCTTCGTATAACATTGAGTAAAAATTCAAACTTTTACAACTCAAAAAATGTATCTCTTTTTCCAGCATTTTTATTAATTACAAATAAGTAGAAAAAGTCATTCTAAAAGTTATTTTGCATGAATAAATTATTTATCTAAATGTTTTTACGATGCTATTACAAAATAAAGAAATAGTTTACCAGTCAACATATGATTTAAAGTGGTTTATTACCTCTATATAGCACATATTTTAAATATTTTTCATGAGTGTTCATTACAGGATAATTAAAGCATAACTTAAATTGATATTAATATAGCTAGTTCTAAAATCTATGAGATTTTTGAAGTAAAAACTTCTTTAGGCCCATTACGCACTTTTTTAGATGAGTAAAATTTTGTGAACTCGCTACACAAAAAAAAAAACCAAAATAATAGATACAAAAATTATCTATTGGGAGTAAATATTGATTATCGTTAAAAAATTTCAGGCTATGAATGAATGTAAAAAAAAACGTATACGTCAATAACTCCAATTCATCAAATAATCATGACATAATTTTTATACATTGTTAGAAAAATCTTTTTAAAAAGCTAAAAAGTTTGTAATTTTGTTCTAAAAAATAACTGCTATTTCATTTGCACGAATTTTCTTTATTGATACGTATTATTGGGAATTTTATATTTATTGCTTATCTTATATTTATTGCTGATACATCCCATCAAGTCATCTATATCTGTAATGAATTGTGAATGTTTTGTACATGATAAATTTTATGGATGTATAATAACATAATTTAAGTACCTACTATATTTATTTATATGTATTGTACACGTGATGATACACGATACACTTGCGCGTGGGCTCCAGCCTGTGCATGACATGCTGTCTAAGCTTGCAGACCATACTATAGTAGTATCGTCACATCTGATGCATCATATTTGTGAAATTTAGAGTGTTGTTACATGCATTGACGCGTATTATGCTCAACGTTTCTCTCACTGATACAGTGAGCAAAAGAGTGCTTATGCTATAATTTCTTGGATTTTTTCCGTGTAGTTCATGCCACAATCAACTTTCTTACAAAGACAATGAAAGTTGGGGTATGAGTATTTGACACTCCCATACATTCGTGGTTAAATTTTGGTGCCGATTTGGATTACCATTTTTAAGATATTTAACTTTTAATTTACATGTTTGTACACTACATTTTTTAAGCAAATAGTTTTTGTTTGCAAGTAGTTCAGTTAACAGCTGTTCTTGTTAATAAATATAAATATTTCCTACTATCGTTTTAAAAAAACTACTATAATACGAGAAACATAATGACAGTCCATGTGTTGAAAGATCATCAACATATCGCATGTCATGTTTAAGATATCTGAATTTTAAATGATTCTTAGTCAAAAATTTTTATAAAAAGTTAGTTTGAAATCTGAATTTTTTAAAGGTATGTTGTTTACTATCGACGTTATCATCTGTATGATAACATTCAAACTGAGGGCCTAAAGTATTTTTAAATAATTAAAAAAAAGAAAAAAAAAATTGTTGATGGTTTTTTTTCTACTTACTTAAAAATGCTTCAGGCCTTCAGTTTTCATGTTAACGTATGGATGATGGTACCTACACTTATCGATATATCTTTAAAAAAATCAGATTGTAAACCAACTTTTATTAGAAACTTGAGAAAAACTTATAGCTGTTATAGCTATACTTTTATCTTTATTTTATAGGTTATTGTAGCTATTTTATTGGTAATTATAAGTATAATTGTAGCTGTAACTTATAGGTGTATTTATAGCTATACATTTTTGACTGAGTTTTCTTTGTTTTTAGTATACCTGTATAGCAGTAAAATTGTTCTCAACCTTCTGCACCTAGTTATAATCATCGATTTTTTTGTCAGTCTTATGATGTTAAAGTTTATTAGATTACTGAGATGTCCATTGATGATAAACAACATTAATTTTAAAAAAACTGTTTCACAAGTAGGTTGAAAAACACTGAGCAGCATTAACTTCCTAAGTAATGTGAACTCCTATTTTGAATTCTTATACTTTTGCATCATGCTTTGTCCCAACAGCTGATATTCGATATTACTTCAAAGCCAGAAACGAAGACTTGTTCGTAAAAGGAAATAACTTACTGTAGGTCAATAAAGTGTGTGAAATAAATGTAATCCAGTCTAAGGAGTCTAAATCAGATTTGTGATATCTGCTGATTTAACAACAAGTTATTTATATTATAATAGCCACTGCAGCTTGAACAAAATTACATCAAGAAAATTATATTAGTATTCCAATGGCTCAGTAAACTAGTTCTTAATTACTTTCGGTATTTTTTCTGTGTATCTTGTAATAATGTGTTGGGTTTGATGTAAGTTGATTTACCTAATGTATTACATTCTGCGTTTACTTTTTATAGGTAGAAAATAATCTACTATAACAAAGAATTAATTCTCTTGATAATATTTCTCTTTTCGGAAATGAGAGGATTAACGAAATTATTTCTTATGCCCAAATATCAAGCGACTTTTTGTTTATTAAAATCATTTTTTCAAACCATCTTTAGTTTATTAGGAACTATTTTTTTTTAACTTAGACTTTTTTTAAAAGTCTTGAAAAGTTTTGGAAAAAAAATTGATGTTAAATATTTTGAAAAAACGCATAAAACCATTAGTATTGGTGAAAAACTCATAAAGAATTTAAAATCTTAACAAATGAGAATTTGTCATGCGAAATAACCTAATTTTCAAAATTAGAAGTAATTAATATTGTCTATTTTTTATGCCTTCTTGTTTTATTAGTGAGAAATTATTTACTATCATTTAAATGTACCACCTTTGTACCTCTTGAGATGGTGAGTGCCTCTTTGCGGAGAAATAAGCTCCATTGTGTCCTCTTGACTGGAGTGTTCCCATCCGCGTAGTGGCTGAGAACGGTAACTTTCCAGCTGCTTGGATGAAATTGTATATATTACAACCTCAGTAATCTAGAGGCCAGGGTACTTTGTAGCCGATCATGGTCCATGGCTGCATAAAAATTTTTCTTACATTTTTCCGTGCCCTGAATTTAAATATTAAATGTGTTTGGCCGTAAGCTTGGTCGATTAATCGTTAAAAACATATTTTCAAACATTTTTTTAGATTCTTTGGCTGATTCAAGAAGAAAATTATTACCATCATTTTTCGTTGAAACCTTATAGTTTTTAAGTAAAAAATAGACCGTTTCGAAAATTTTACGCAATTTGTCCAGGCATTGCACATTTCTACGTTCAACAAGGCTTTAAAGTTTGCATAGTATTTTTCAAGCAAAGTGCAAAAGGTATAAATAAATATGGATCAAAATGACATTATCAATAAGCAAACGTGTACATGTGGTCAAGACAAAGTCGTAGAGCCAACTGACTGTTAAAGCGCAATGGGCATCAGAGCTCGCGTTGGTCGTGACATCCACCGTGAAAATAAGTATCTGGAAAAAAATGATTAGATAATAAGTTATCTTAGCGCATACATATTTACGAAGTATAGGCATGTTCGACAACATTTTACTAAACTAATGTGAAGTAAGTAGTTCATCATTTGAATTGGATTTTCTTCTAGCAAATTTGCATTTCTGTAGTTATTGCGATGCTTCCATTGTGAATGTGCATAAAAAGACGTCAATAAGAGAAAATATATTGAATATATCTTTTTACGTATTGGGATTTGAACTCTAGTCGTACGCACCGTCGTGGAAATAAGCGTAGCTGGGAGAAAATACTCTCATCCACTGCTCCATTCACAGTATGTGATGGTAGGAGAAATTTTTTCGAGGGAGAGAAATTTTTTTGAGGGAGAGGCACATTATTAAATGCGAGAGAGTCTCAATAGCAATGTAGTGTTTCATATGACAGGATTATGTTTACAAATAAGTGGATTTAGAATTACTCATTATACCATCATAGAAAGAATATCACGATCTGGAATGATTTTTGCTATCAAAAATGTTTGATGCATACCCGCATACTTTTGTTCACATAATTTTTTCTGTCTATGGCCTTCACCCATATTTTTCAAGCCAGTATTTTATCATGCTACTGAAATATATTTTCTCTACAAGTGTATTTTTTATGACCCGGAAAGGCATGAAATATAAAACTTCTGTTGTATGTGAGTCTATTAGAACAACCCTTAACACTGTACGAAATACGAAATTTTAAGAGAGACCACAGTGCTGCTTGTTTTTGCATATTCATTTTGTTACAATCTGTTGTGGAGACATCTACAAAACATTAGTTTGTAACGATTTCATAGCTAAAAAAACTAACAGCTGATGTATTTACTTTACGTGAAAGCTGTCACAGCCTTCTCTCCGAGCTTCTGAAATCAGCCTGAGAAGGGCGTTGATAGCTGAGTTTAAATCTCAGTTAAAAGCCAGATCCGCTGTTTTATTGACGCCGACATTTCACGATCCCCCAGCGTAGTATGCCCCCCATGATCCACGTAGCAATGGTTAAATTTTTTTGTGCAGTAGGTAACGTAGTGTAATAGAAATAGTTTTTTGGAGTTTTCAAATCTGAATTTAGAGAAAAAAATTGCCTTTAGTGCATAAGTACATAATTATGATACATATTGAGAAAACTGAAATCGAACACCTTTCAGTTGCCAGCACTGGTCCAAAAACATGGTAAGAATCTTATACGCCGGAAAAAGACGAAAAAAAAATGCTGCTGATGGCACCAATTGGTCGGGAGGTAGCTCCAAAAATTTCAAAAAACCATCAACTTTTGCTCGGAATTGAAAAAAATTCAACACTCTTTTTATTTTAGAAATCAAAAGTCGAAACTTCAATAGGTTGTAGCTTTTCGTAAAACGGCTCTACTAGTTTTTGCTATTTTCATCATTTTTTTGGACCATTGCTGACAACCGTTAATTGTTCTATTTAAATTCATTCAATTTGTATCATAATCATTTATTTAAGGCGATTTTCTTCCAAATTCAGAACTGTGCAAAAATTACTGTAATTTTTTGGTTACTCTATTACACCAATGTTACTAACCTCCTCTCTGATACTCGCTTCATTAAAACCACCAACCTACATTTTGCAAAATTCGATCGATCCACAGTAAATTTTTTTTTATTTATGTGAGACCAAATTTTCTTCACGAACCACATCAAATATATCCAAAACTTTTTTTTTTCACGTAAAAAATTAAATGTTATTTTATTATCATGAGAGTTAAATTTTTGTTAAATTAATTCAACAATTTGTACATAATTACAGTAATATTTATTATAATTTTTAACTTACACGATTGTTATTGCAAAATACTATCGGGCTATTGTTATTTTTATAACCATGTACTTACTATAAATACAGATGCAAATTTGTAAAAAAATTAATTATTAAGTATTTTGAGAAACGTTATAAATCATCTTTTACTTGAGTGATAGTTATCATTTGATGTAAGGATTGATTGGATACGTCCAAAATTTAAGACTGTGTTTCATCCATGCGGCTGTTCATGCATCTAGGGGAGGCGCTATGCTCACTATATAATTATACGTAAGAAAAACTTAGGTGCAGTTATGGACTCCGACTGGATACGAAAAGTACCCTCGCTCCTAGATTCAGGCCGGAAAAGTAAAGAAAGTTTCAAATCGCCGGTGCATAGAGGTCTGAGGGGAAGTCGAGAATAACGAATGCACGATCTGATGCTTCTTTACTTCTGGCCGCTGGTTGGATATGTTTTATTGTTCTCCCAATTGCTGGAACGAAAACTTATTTTGATTTTTTACTATTTAAGAATTACATCGGTGTACAGTAATACAATACCAGCAATATATGCAAGATTAGATACTCTAGCGTTCAGGGATGAAGTAATTGAAAAATATTTAGAATTAAAACATTTTCTCGACATCATGCGCTTCTGGATCTTGAATATCTATCGCAAAATTATTTATAAAAGTATTCATGACGTTTCCGAAAACAAGTAAGTTTAACCATATATGTATCTTGAATACAAAAGAACGCTAAAGCTGAAATGACTGACAACTTTATCCAATTTATTAGGAAAGTAGTTTCTTCTACAAAAATGGAATGCATTGTTGAGGATTTTCTAACTAATTTAATGTCATCATTATCTGGAAAAGAGTTTATTATTGATTATAATAATTTGTACCCCGTCATTGATGATTTCCAGGTTTTGGCCAAATTGTACCCTGATTTGTATCCTTTTTACATAATTGTTTTGTAATGTAAATTTAAACTTACATTAGTGACAAAAATGTTTAAAAGACCTATGTATTGTCTGAAATATTATTAGAAAAAAAACACAGTAAATATCAATAATATCAGGTAGTTTACGGAAATTTGTTCTGATATTTCTTTATATGGAATGGCATGACACTTAGAATTGAAAAACAATTATTCAGAAAAGCATTATTTTGTTTTCTTTAATTGATTACAACAGAGATCCTTTAAAATGTGAATTTATCATGAAATCTGTCTTTGTATTTTTTGATGAACCAATGTCCTTTACAAATTCTCAGGTAGCAACCACTACTTTGGTAGTTATCTTTTGTTATATTTTCAACAATTCTGAGTATGTACTGTTAACGGTTTTACAATTTATAGGATTTTCTACGTAAATTAAAACGTGCTTCGACTAAAGATAATTTATCAGAATCATCCAATGAAATAACTGCCACAAGACTGCCTTGTAATAATACAGATCCTAAAACCAACTTGATACAACTCATAAAGGAAGTAAAAGATATTTTTTCTGATTTAACTGAGGGATTTATAGAGGTAAAGTATAGTTTTACGTTATGTTTTAACTTTATGAAAAATTAGTTGATTAAAATCGTAAAATTCGTTACATGTTTGCAGAAATGTCTGGAAAACTACAACTACAGTTCAGAATCAGTTATAAATGCTGTTCTTGAAAATTCATTACCAACTGAGCTAATAAGTTTTTACTGTATGTCACCTGTTATTCCACCTCTTTCAGATGTACGGTAATTTATTTGATAAGTTTTTATGGAGATCTAGTTCATTTGAAGGAGCCAACACCCGAAAACGTACTTAGCGTATACGTGAAACTCTACTCCAGAAAATATGCTCCTCCCACTTTCGCGATATGTTGTTCGTATAGGTAAAAAAAGTGTGCGAAGCATCTTTTCTGCAGTAGAATGTTACGTGTTGGCTCCCTACACAGACTTATTTTAATAGTATAGTATTTAGATTTTTCGTATACCCATTGCAGGATTCTTACAAATTCTAAATGCCTAAAATCTCTATTATCTTTCTCTTAGCTATAAATGACTCGTTGTACCAGAGCTTTATTAAATCAGCCCAACGCTACGTAGTGATTAATAATGGTACTGAGACCAGAGAATATTCAATACATCTTTTTATGTACACAAAGAGATGTATTTAATGTATTATTCTCGGATTTAACAGAGAAAGCTATGTAATGTTCATAAACCTTCATATTTGTTCAAGCAAAATTCTTTTCTAGTTATAAGTTTCATTTCGAACCCAAATATAGCAATCATTTATATTATTGCAAATATTATCGATAATGTTAAGGAGGTTACCTATCGTTACTTGAAATAATAGTAAAATTTAATGAAAATTAGGAAAACCAAAGTTGAAGTTGTCCTGAATCCACACTAGTTTTTTAAATACTTGTAATTATACTAAATACCAAAAAATATAATGATAAAAAAAAGCGTATTTAACACGCGTTCTAATGGGCTAGTTATAAAATCATCAGTAAATAGTATGATAGAAATAACACATGCCAATGGAATGACAAGGATACATAGAAAAGTGTGTAAGGAATCATTATTAAAAGTTTCAACCCATGTCATAATACTATATCAAGAAGTATAAATAAAATACTACCATACCATAAATAGGCCAAATAAAAGTGTTATGGCAACATTGCATACTCAAATCTTGTAAAGACATATACTAACAATCGGCGTGAATTTCGAAATGCTGTAGTTTCACTGGTACTGTAGATATATGTAAATTTAATTCATTGTAAAAAATTTCCAGAAGAAAACAACTTACAATTATTGTCCTAAGAAATTTCAAGTTGTTATAAACTACACGTATTATGAATACAATCATACATACATGTTTATTTGAAAACCGAATTTTTATTGGAATAAGGAGTTGAGTACTATAAGTTATCATACTCTTCTCATTGTTACTATATTACTCGGAAATTGTAAGCAGTTGATATATAAAGTTTGTTTGAAAAACGTATGTATCAATCAAAGTTTTATGACAATCAAGGATTTAAAACTAATCTTGAATACTTCAAAATAAAAAAAAACTTATCACGCAGGTTATATTAATTAATACGAGCAAAATAAGTTTATGTGATGCCTTATTATACCTATGGCTTGTTTGTTTTTATTGTGTATGATTGACATGGTGTTGCCAACTCTGCATCGGTAATATAATTAGCTAGAAAAAAATCGTAGCTAGGCAAGATCATAATAAACCAAAAGAGCATTTACGAGTATGTGTATGTGTATAATATTACATTTATCTTTTCCAAATCTAAAGTTTGCATACTGTTAAGCCAAACTTTAATGATTAGGGTTCGTACAATAATTATCAAATAATGAGACAGAGGACAGAAGGTGATCATGCAGGATAATAAAACAAAAAAAAGTTTCAAAGATGTAAAGAATTAAATTTCCGTTTATTCCCCATGTATCCTAAATCAATACACCAGGCAATGTACAAACAGTATCAATGAGAGTTTGCAGTTTTTTATCCTTTCGATAATAGTATAATAACGAGGAAACAAACTTTTGTTTGCTATAAAGCATCACAAGAGAAGTCTAATTTCGACTTATAAAATAAATTCAACGAGCGCAAATTCAATGGTCAGTCGAGCGCATACAAAAAACATCTTTAATCGTACACGGCTCTACATTTAATTGGTAATCGATGTACAAAACATTCACTAAATAAAGAAAGTAAAACGAAAAAAATTTAGTTTTTTGTGGAAACGACACTATAGATAGATTGACCGTTGTACAATCGGTTTACTCATTTTCAAAACAAATCGATGCTCGAGTTTGCCGTTCATGTTATTGAATGAACTGACGACTTACAGTACACCTAAGGTCATTATTATCGCAAATAAAAACAGAATAGAAAATGCAACCGTCGCGGTTTATCTTATCAAGAGAATCCTTCTTACTTTTAATAATTTGAGCGGAACATAATTTTTCTGAATTCATTCTTATACTTACTTAATGCGTCGCATGGATTTGCAGAACGATGGGTCTACGCGTACTTACGCCCAATAATAATTATATAGCTTGATACCCTTACTAATTTTCTTATCATAAACTAAATTGATAAGGTATCACGGATCATCAATCTGATCAAAGAAAATTTGCACGTACCACACAAAGAACGAGAAGATAGGATATCGCCAGAAACACTATCATGGAACACAACAAGGCAATACACAGTGGAATAACATAAAATTACTTCCCTTACAACCAGGAGTCGATCCTAAGCCATCACTTGGTTGAGTCAATTAAGCAACCAGGGCTTTACGGTATGATCTAAATCGCTAGAACTGTCTAAAGAAAAACTTGCTGATCTAGAGGGGAACCTCACTTACTTTTTCTGCGACCACCAAGTTGCTCCGCGAAGTCTCGATCCTTTTCCCCCTCGATCATATTAGTTCAGATCCTTTCGCACCTCGATCCTCTGTGCTTGTTCCCTTCGACAATCAAGCCACACCCCATTCGCCGCGACTTGCCGCCGAAAATGATGCGCAATAATCATCAGAATAAAATTTTATGCATTTTCCCCCCAGAACGGTACTCCCGACTCGGTTTCCATACACACATACCCTCTCGCTCTCGTACGTGACCATTGCACCACATGTTAAAAAAAATATTTTCAAACTACATACAATCTACAAAAAGTATAAAAATGTAGCGATTGAGAAGAGGAGTTGCCGAGACCTCGATGGCAATATTGGTAACGCGCTTTCCCAGTAAGAAAAGAGTTCCAGGTTTAAGTCTTTGTCGAGGTGGCACTTTTTTCCAATTGCTACGTATGACAATTTTCTACAAACGGTAGTTTTAACTAAAAAAGTCGAGTTGCCTTGGCAATATCGTATTAGATGGGAAATGTCGATAAATTCAATTACTCGCATTTAATACTTACCCATCGATAAATTAGAGTAAATTCTAATATTCTTGCATACTACATCCAATCGTATTAGCATTTAAACATAAGTTGTATGCGTTTTATAGTTTTATTAAATTGTTTATATACCTTGTTATTTAAGTTTAAATGTCTTAAGATTTTGACTGATCAGTGGTATGAAAAAGGCACTACTGAATTCAGCGTGATCTTAACTTTTTATAACACATGTCTAGGTTCTAGACACTTTAGCGCTCGAACCTCCTTTGAATAACTTTAATGCCTATGATTTCAGGTGTAACTTGTCAGTCACAACCTACCTAAAACTGTTGGTTATAACAAAACAAATGGAATGTGCTCTCTAGCAATGTTTGTGATGGTATCGTAGCTATGATAACTGCAATTGATGAAAATCAATGCTAGTCTCACACATTGTAAAAATATAACATGTCAATAGTAATTTAATAATTTTAAGAGTGCTCCTGATAAACTCCCAACCGACCACTACTACAAAGACTTGTAAACACATACCACGATGTAAAATAAATTTTAATTAAATTGAAGTTATTGTTGTTCATATTTATATACGACAGACAAGAACGCACCGAGTAGACAATCTGCCGTCAGCTCGACTTTTTATGTGGTATGATGGCTGTTCACCAACTTCTCATTTTTTTTAGTGTAAAACTTCAAATTTTTAGAAAACCTACTTCAGTCGTATGCAGCTAAATTTAGTTCTGTCATTTTAAAAATTGTAAATTTTAGTTATTTGAAGTAAAAAATTACCTTTCCGTTATTACAACAACTTACTTATAAAAATGTATATATTTTCATTTTAGTAAGAAAAGATTTCTGACTGTGTGTTAAAATATAATAAAAAAACTAATCTGCCTTGATGTTAAACATCAGTATAATTTTTAAAAGAAAATTAGCATGTTATGTTAATATGAAATAATTTAGAACCATTTTACCTTATAGAAATAATCGTGTACGGAGGTAGCTGATGTATATGATGGCTTGATGTGATATACATGTAAAGGTGTGAGGGAATACAAGGGAGTGAAAAGCTTGGAAAGCCGAATGCTTGGTATTAGTTGCGTGGGAAAGTGTAGAGGGCTGGTAGAACGAAGCTATATTTCGTCATGTAAACACGTATAGAGGTAGCCCAGTAACTTGTTCTCGTAATACCCAGTGTGGGATTATATATACTCATTTAATTGCGTATCAATTCAGTATGGTTTATTACCGAACTTCTTTATATGGTGACGTTATACTTGTTTTATCTTTTTATTAAAATTATTTTTACTTACACATAGTTTAAGAATAAAATCCCTACACGAAACCACACATGACCATTTGCGCAGAAAATGTTTATTTTTATCCTCTCTTCATATAAGGTTGCAGAATCAGTGATATGATGGGAAAGGACAAGGAAATTAAATGGACCTCTGTCGCTCAACGATATCAATCGCAAGCTAAGAAGCTGCCGGACAAATATGGAGAGTAGCAAATTTTCTGATATTCATAGTATGTCGATATTCTGACAAATATGTGAAATCAACATATTAAGGGTATTGGATTTTTCATATACCAAAATAAAGAATTATATGTAAGAAAACGACTATATTGAAAAAAACGCCTAAGTTACAAAAGTACAGCATGCAAGCTGTGATAAAAAAAATATTACACATCAATAATTTTATCATTCGAATTCATCTAATATGAATTATGATACAGACTAGCCATCGTCAACTTCATTGTAATCTAAATAATTTATAATTTTAATCGGCAATTTACATCATCCAATCTGCAACAATTTAATACAGAAGATTTTATGATGTTTGTTGCCGTAAAGCCGAGGAATATAAAAATAGAAAAAATTAAATATAAATTTTGAAACTATATAAAATTTTGAGACATGATAAATGAAAAGCACCTAAATGTGTATTATTAATTATAGAGTGGTGAACAATAAGCACAACCTACAGCACCTGTATAGCACATGTGCCTAATAATCACCTCGCTATGGTGTATCATGTAATACAATCCTGAATAGCCTCTCTCTGAAGTGAACCAAGCTGAATCATCTCCACAAGATAGACTAACTAGCAGAGCAACTCGAGGTAACAGTAGACCTCGGTTTTTCGGCGGCTCAGCTTACTGCGTCGCTCTTCTCGTCGAACTCGTAGGTGAGAGGCGAACGGCGGACAAACAAGCAATGGGCTGTAAGACGCATTGTGACGTCACAATGACAAAATAAAATTAGAATAAGCCAAGGTATCGCATGAAAGAAAATAAGATCATTGCTAAACAATTAATTAGATGCCTGGTTTTTTACATGACATTTCTTTTTTTGTAAGGAAGAAAAAAATTTATCGTTTTTTCTAAGTTAGTAACCTACGGTTGCAATATAAACACAACCCACTGCTTCGATTGATGATTAAATATTTAATAAGTTATGCACCCAGGACATTAAGGCTAGCGTATAACATGGAATACGTTAGAGCTAAATGTTTGGAAAGTGAAACGTGTGTTCTTCGTATAAGTGGAAGATGGCCGCCAAAGTAGTACTAGAGGGCATAAACAAGTTTGATGAACTCAATTATCAAATTTGGAAGTTCCAGCTTAGACAAGTGCTAAAGTCCCTGGATATAGAGGCGATCATTAATAGTAGCGAGCAATTCAAGCATTTAGCTGTGGAGTTGTCAAAATGTTAAAAAGCTTAGAAGTTTTACGGAAGCCAATCTGATAATTATAAAAGAATCATTGATCTTGCAAGAAGCCCTGAGAGGACCATAGAGAAAACTATAGGGGGAGGTAGTAAAAAAAATAAAAATCTTACCAAAACAGTAGCTTCTCGATGCTACTACCTCGCCTAAAAAACGTACATTAGATAGACATTTAAGGTACAGTAAGACTCCACAGAGAAAATTGAAAGGTACAAAGTTAGGTTCTGTTTAAAAGGACACTGAAAGAAAGAAAGAGTAGACTATGTAGAGACATTTGCTCCTGTGTATGCCATTAATCCTTCTGTATTATTTTTCAGCACATCAGAATCTTGAAATATTGCAATTTGACATGAAGGCCATATTTTCATACGAAGGACTGAGTGAAAAATTGTACGTCGAGGTTTCTTAGAGACCAGAAGTGAATTCAGATGAATGGGTGTGTGGATTAAACAAGGCAATCTATGGACTAAAATAGGCATCGTATTGTTGGAGTAAACGGTTCCAGACATTTCATAGAAGGCTTTTGCTCCCTGCTATAATGACTGATCAGTGTTTAAGTGTCAAAGTGGCGCTAGTTTTGTGTATTTGGCATTAATTGTAGATGAAGAACTTTTGCTGTGTAGATACAATAATGTGCTAAGAATGATTATAGATAAATTAAGATAAGAATTTGAGACAAAGTATGTGTCGGATGGCATACTTATTTGGTTTCAAAAACAAAAATATCGAGCAAAATAGTCTTCATTTGTTAACCAATCTAGTAGATAAACTATGTGAGTAAGCACTAGCACATCCCCCCTTCGCTGCCACAGAGGCCTGATCATTTGGGTACTAGCGTCTGTCGCTCATAGCGCTGTGAGCGCGCTAAATTTTGAAATTTTCTGATGTGGATAGCAAGTCTAAATATTAAAAGTTTCAACTTCAAAAGCTTCTTGAATGTTGCAGGTGTGGAATTATAAGTTAAAATGTAAGTGCAAATGATAATGTAATGAATCAGTATTTAAAGTTTAAAGTGCAAAAATTAAATAGAAAAAATTTTTAGCACTGGTTTTTCGTGCACAACTTAAATGTGCGAAAGCTTGCGCAGCTTTTGCACGTGATGGATATATGCATTTTTCGGTATGGGAGTGCGTTGCATGATAATGTGGGATGTGGAGTGGTAGGAAAAAAAATTGTTAAACATTTTTGTTTTATTTTGTTTTATTTTGTTTAGTCAGTATATTGAAACAAAAAAAACGTACAAAATGATTTTGTGAAACATCTTATTCTTGAATTACATTTTCACAGCTCTTTATTATAATCGTTGTCGTCGTCATCAGCATCAACCCATTCCATTTTTAAGATAAACTTTTTCATTCGCTTGACATTATGAAGAGCACATAGATCTGTAGGCACCGTTGTGATGAGCATAAGTAGTAACTTATCTTGGGAGTTCAAACGGTGGATAGTCTGTCATGTCAGTGACTTTAAAGCCAAATCTTTCAAGTCGTTTTGTTTCAGATCTCCAATAAAAAGTATTTTCGCAGCATTTTCAAGATTCTCTCGTAAAATATTTCCCATCTCCGTGTACTTAATTTTTCCTGAGTCCGAGGTTAGTTCAAGGTAAAAATTTGTGTGTATACTTTTGTGATAATTTACGCCAGATAAAGGGTGCTTTAAAAAAAAATACTTGTGCATCTGCATCATTAGCACTAAGCGTAAGAATAGCCAATTCTTTGAGCACACAATCATAACCCGGTCTTTTGAAACCTTGCATGTTCACAAAATACTCTATTTTTCGATATTATAATATTTATTTTTTTATCTTTTCATAACCTTCATTTTTAGGACGAGACCCTTAGTTGGTTGAATACTTATCGGTGAGGTTTTTCAGCCAAGATTACTTATTATTTTTCACTTAATATTAGTAGTAAAATTGCTTGTATTCGGTTCATAAGACGTATTGATTTAAGTCTTATTAAACAAATTGATTTTTTAAACAAATACACAGTCTTTATCTTCCGATTTTTCTACAGATTTTGTTTTTTCAACCTTCACATCTTTCTTCTCGTTTCTCCACAAACTTTTCCCACTCTTTTTGTCGTCATTTATTTTCTGCTTCTTCTTTACTCCAACTGTTGCTCCGGCCTTTATCCATGATGTCTGAGAATAAACTGATGCTCGTAGAGCCTATGAACTAGCTGTATGTAGCTTTACATGAGTTTCTTGACATCCCCACTCATTGGACTATCCTAAAAGATACGGCCATGTAAAATTAAGCAATAAGCTGATGTATTGGCAGGAAAAATTGTCATGCGACTCAAATTCTAGCCTCACATCTACTGGAGCATTTTTTAATGACTCATTTTGTTTCGAACAATCAAAAACGATTAAAGGTATTCGATTGAGAAAGTGATGGTTGCTTAATGAAGGCGTACAATTTTTGCCATAGTATGAATTTTGAAAATTAGCATACATATTATATAGCAATGCATACTGATTAAGTGTCATATCGAGATTAAGATCACCATAAGGATAATGATGTGAATTTAAATAGAGTTTCACATTTCTTATATTGCAGTGATGAAACATGCTAGCGCTTTCGTTTTTCTGATTTTTTCGGTTTGTTTGAAAGGCTCAAATAACATAATGTGGCTTTTCCAACTGATAAGATGTTTTAACTGTCCAGATATGTTTTGATGTGCTAGGTAAAAGGGGATACTCATATAATTCCCAAGTTCGAAAACTCATAGGTACGAACTTATTTTTTTGTAGATAATTTAATAAACGAATTTTATGAGAATCTGACATTACCACATAAGGCATAAGCCACTCAAGCTTTAATATTACTATTTTAAAGTCTTTCCAAGTTGCTGCGGCCGCAGGATCAGCAGCATTGGCATTAAATCGAATTTGCGACACGGCATTTATATCGTTTCTTGATCTTGTAAGTATATGCTCATGTTTTATATTAACAGCTATCTTACGATAGTCTTCAGAAAAACCTAAAATTATATTCAGTGGAGGTATGATATTAAAGTAACCGTTATTGTCAGTAAAACTATCATCTTCTTCTTCAACGCCCATCCAACCCGCATTTATCACAGACTTTGTTTGATCGGGACAGAGCGATAGTCAATTTTTCATACGGGTTGTTAGTCCAGCATTTTTGTACTTGTCTACTTCTATAGCATTTATCTTATATACTGTTTCTTCAAACAAGTGGCAGATGGCGTTGTTTATTAATGCGGTGTTTGTTACTCCCGTATTTTCATCTGTTTTGACCAATCTTCCGTGAACATGTCAAGAACTTCTGGATGGTAAAAGACACAAGTCTTGATATTAAATTAAAATACGAATTTCATCGCTGTTGCTGTATATTGACGATGCATACGGCTGATAAGCATAAATCTCATAGTGCGCAATAGATTCGGTAAATTCGACTGGAGACAGAATACTTAGAATTTCGTCCATTTTGTGTACAACAAAAAAGTATCTAATTATGTTTCCACCAGGGCTTTTTATTTTTTGACCGAAACTTTTTATAAACTGTATGTTTTGATGAGTTAGTTTTTAACATATCAATCGTTTTCTTGGATGTCTCGTTGCTTTGATGGAATTTTTTTTCTGACATCTCAACGGTTTGTGAGCTCGTTGTTGACTGAGTGCTGGAGTGCATATTGAACTGTCTATGATTTGTCTGATTATAAATGATACCCATTATGGAGAGGGTTTTATGTGCAATCTTATTGTTATGACTTCTCCACGAAAATTGACTAAATCACCATCCTGATCTACAATGCGTAGTTGTGTATAATCAATGATACGTCCAATGATCGGTAAATAAATTATTTGTGAAGGAACTTTAATAATTTTGCATCCAGGAGGTACAGCAGGAAAAAATTCATAAATCGTGTGAACTTTGTGGCTGTTTATGTAAGCTCCACTCGTGATGTTACATTTAACTTGTAATGCGTTTATCTTTAGAATAGCTACTGGTAAGTCTGAAATATGAGTGGTATAATTTTTTAGAACTCTGAGTGAAACCTAATAGACGGCTTATAGAACCTTGAGGTCTAAAATAAATAGAATGACTGTACTCCATAACACTTCAAAGCGTATTATTGTTTGTTTTAATATCGAGAGTTATGTTGCAAGGTTGCTATACGTCAATTAAAAATGACCTACTATGTTCGATCTCATAACTGCCTGTTGGTAATACAATAACTTGATTGCTGACTTAAAATTTATTACAATTTTCATCAATATTTGGGATGCAGTTAAATGACAAAAGTTCTACTAAGCCATGAACGTAGCTATGTTTTGGCGATAACTCAATCGGTGAAAATAACTGTGCTTCTAACCTGTGCTACAGAAGAAGTACCAGAAAGGATGAGTATTCATGCTTTTTTCATGGATTTTCAAGTGTAATTAAGCGGTTTTTCGCCGTAGAAGAAAGTTATGTTTGTTTTAAAAAAAATAACCACGTTTTTGATAAGCTACCCAGTGAGTTCCAGGTCCATTCCTATAATCACGATTTACTATAGATGTCTCACAAAATCATGGACCATCAGCAGGTAAATTATTTCTCATGAATACCCTGAACATGGGGAATTTTTAAGATTCCAAAATATTTTATCAAATCTATGTTCGTTAGAGCCCGATCAGGTAATCTTATTTATTTGAACTTTTTTTGAGGTTTTTTTTTTCTTTTAAAACTTTTCCAGCGTAAGACGGTTTGAGATAGAGACCTTTTCCAGGGGTGTCAGTTTCCATGGTTTGATTATGTCTCTGACTTTCTGCTAGCTGTTTTTTGGCCGACTTAGCAGCATTAATGCTCTTCACAATTCCAGCTATTTCATTTGCCATACCACCGGTTGCACTCAAACCAGCAAACAAGGGAATCAAAGGTAAAGATTCACCAATCTGAGTAGGAAAGCGTAAGATGCGCGGAATTGTAATTCACTTTTTACCTCCCGATTTTTTAACTGCACTACGAGCACCTTTTAAAGCACTTCTAATGACATCTCGAGCATTTTTGCATTTAGTATTCATGTCTTGCGAGGCAGCCTTAATAACTGCACTTAAAGCACTACATTGTTTTTTCTTTGACTTACCCATTCTTTGTTTCCTTTTGTTAATACCCTGTTTTTTTCTCCTGCTTCAACCTTATACCAAATTTACTTTGAACCTTCAGAGCGCTGGTCACCAGGGTAGCGGCTGCTCTTTTACAAATACTCGAATCCAAAGCTTTAACTCTTTGCCAAGTCTTCTGAACTAACATTTTATCTGCGTCGTGTCTGGCTTTTAAATTTTGTCGATTCTTTGAGTATGCTATATCATGCTCTTCGCATGCTGCATCTAGATGATTTACTCCGGGGTCCCCTCTATCAAGACGTTTAGCAAGCTTAGTACCTTGACTGCAATACTAATAACCTGGAAAATGAAGTTCTACTGGTAAAGAATTTATGATTTTATTTACAAGACCGTGCCCTCTCTTACGATGCATAATGATGATTAGTCCTTAGAGGTTGGATCATGACGAATCGTTCGAGGAAATGAATAACGGATTTAAAGTAGACAAATTCATTGAGAAACAAAGAGTTTAAACTATGTAAGTGTTGTACTATTTCATTAAAAGATTAGTTGTAACTGATTATTCACACAGTATAGACATGGAGTTCAAAGAGCAGTCCATAAAATTACTAGTGCCTAATTTTGACGCTATTGTTAAACAAGAAAAGCGTTCGAATTGACATGGTGAACTGCTTTCTGAGAGTATTCTTGCGGTATTTTGCGGTCTATCTAATTGTGGTAAAACTAATAGCTTATTAGTTTTAATTGTGCATCTCAAGAGAGTTAGGTTCGAAAATGTGTACGTGTGTTCTAAATCGCTACATCAACCAAAGTACAAGTTTTTAAAAGAACTATTGGAGCCCATAGAGGGTGTAAAATACTTATCTTTCAGTGAACACGAACGTGTAGTCTCACCAGATGATGCCTCACTAAATTCTATAATGATTTTTGATGATATAGCCTGTGAAAAACAACATAATGTAAAGGCCTTTTTCTGCATAGGTAGACACAAAAATTTGGACTGCTTCTATCTTTGCCAGTCATATGCTCAAGTGCCAAAGCATCTTGTAAGGGATAATTTGAACTTTTTAGTTTTATTTTGTCAAGATTAAGTTAACTTGATGCATTTGTGCGATGATCATGTAAACTCAGACAGGTCATACATTCAATTTAAAAATTAATGTTCTAATTGCCGAAATGATGATAAACATGGATTCGTCGTTATAAACAAGGATAGGAAAACAAATACTGGTCGCTACAGAAAAGGTTTTTGTAATTTTGCCGTACATTTAGGACAGACCTAGTGCAATCGTTACAGTCTGTTGCAAGACATTGGATCATCATCATATATCAACAAGAGAAAGACGTTCTACGCCAGTTAGTGAAGGCGCAAGAGATGATTAAAGAAAAGTACAGACTGTTGAAGTTCGGAAAAAATGAGGCTGAAAAAGTACTCAGTGAAACTGTAACAAACCAAGAACAGACCCTTTAATGGAAATTGTTGCCGAAACAAAAAAAAACTACAAAAATAATAGCAATAATTATGTTACATATAATCATTTTTATAATAAAAACGATGAAGACAGTAATAAAGTTGATGAATTGAATCAACAAAAAAACAGAGAAAAATTCAGTGAAGGTGATTCAACATTCGAGTCTGCCATTAGTAAAAGTGATGATAATACCGATTTAAATCATACTATTCAAGATAAATCTCTTGATCCTTGTAAAGTTAGTAAAAATTTATCAAATAATTTTCATTCACAAACACTTGGTCAGAATTGAAAAGATTTATTAGATTTAAAGTATGGAATACGAAGAGAAAATAAGATTGAACAGCTTGATAGTTTGTCAGTAGACTTTGAAAATAATCGTATCAAAATGAACGATTTGAATTATCCAATGACTCCTGGAATAATGGAGCTACTTATCAAAAAGCATCTTAATGAATCTCTGTTGACACAGGAGGATTTTAATAAATACTACTTAATATCACAAACTTTAAGTGTTCATAGAAAATGGTTTTAAAAAAAAGAGCTATACGAACCCATGATAGAAATAAGTTTAGTAAAATTATTGCTCTAATGTTCGATCTTACGGTTCGTAAAAAAGCTGACTCATTGCTACCTTTTTATAAAACTACTTCTTTTTTTTTTTTTTTTTTTTTTATATATTGGGTTACTGCGACAGCCTATTGGCCCAGTCGCCGGGGCCACCCACTCACCACCTGTGTGGGGGTGCATTGCCACACCCATTAAATCTTCTCTTTAATTGATACCATACAAATCATACCGTGGGCACAGTAGAACTATCTCTGGTGTAACATACCTTGTCAGTTAAGCTGACACTATCTGCACCGGAGGGAAGTGCATCGGGTCAACTCGCCACTGTGTAGCGTGGGTCTGAAGCATTGGATCCAGGCATATTAGCATCCCCGGAGAAGCCCCATGTTTCAGGGGCCACTCCTCGCCGGTAAGGCCGGCGATCCCTGCCTGGCATCAGGCCCGCTAATCCCTACCTATTAGGCCCTAACACTGTTTCGCATTAACCCAGGCCCGAAGACCTGTGGAGCAAGGAAAAAACCCTGGAATTACTCTGAAGGAAAATTCCACGAAAAAACCCGCCTCAAAACAGCCGGGGTTACATAGGAACTTTTTCCGGTGAAAACAGTTTTTGAAAAAAATCTGCACTCACCGGGAATCGAACCCGCAACCCCTAGAACAGCGTTATATCAGTAGCAAGCACGCTTACCACTGAGCCAACGCCGCTCCTTTTTATAAAACTACTTGAATAATGCACCAAGTAGATTATATATACTGGGATGATCTCAATGAATTAGTAAATCATTTACGCTTATTAATAGCTGAAAAGTCAGCAGGAAATACAAGTTATGACAATGAAATTATATTAATCATCGAAGAGTTTCGTGAGGGAGGATATATACATTGATTCATGTAATTATTGTTTCAGTATCAAGATGAGTTTCGATGTATTCGTTGGAAAATTGATTGAAGTAATTAAAACGCTTGAAAAAGAAATAGATAGCTTTTGAATTTGTATGTACAGTTTGCAAAAAAAATTCCCATTTATTCTAGCTGATTCAAAAAACTTCAATCTAGATAATTAATGTATGGGGCAAATCGTTAAGGAACTCCATAAGGCAGCCAGGCGTAACTATCCTCGCCGAAAATTCAACATACGTGGCTTAGACGAGACTTGACAAGCAGACCTTGTAGGGATGCAGCGTTACGCCTATGAAAACAAAGGTTATCGGTACATGCTTATTGTAATAGACATTTTCTCCAAGTACCCATGGGTTGTACGTGGAAAGAAAATAACTGGTGAAGAATTAACTGCAGCAATGCATTTGATATTGAAAAAAGGACGGGTGCCCGTAAACATGCAAACTGATCGCGACGAAGAATTCTATAATGCAAACTTCCAAAATCTCATGCAGAAATATAAAATTAATTTATATTTAACGCATAGCAATCTTAAAGCGTCTATATGCGAGCAATTTAATCGTACTTTAAAAGATTTGATAGGGAAAAAATTTAGTTTGCAAGGCAATTATAAATGGCTGAATTTGTTACAAGCGTTAAGAAAATTTTGTAATAATAGAAAGCACCGAACAATTGGTTTAATACCAATAGATGTTGTGGCTGAAAATGAAGTTCAAATTTTAGAGAAGTTGAAAAGAAAATGTGAAAATAGCAGTAAGTCCAACCTTAAATTCTGAATTGGTGATAAAGTACGAGTGAGCAAAACTAAACAAGCATTTGAAAAAGGGTATACACCAAATTGGTCGACGGAAATATTTACAATCACACAAGTAGCAGCAACAAATCCACCAACGTATTATCTCAAAGATTATCAAAATCAACCCTGGAGGTTTTTACGAGCAGGAGCTACAGAAAACAAAGAATCCCGATGATTACTTTGTAGAGAAGTTTCTTCAAAGACGTGAAAATTAAGTTTTTGTCAAATGGTTGGGTTTTGAATCCAGGCATAACAGTTGGATTGATCAAAATAAATTATAAAAAATATCTAAGTAGAGACATTTTTTTTAATTCAGTATTATGAGAAGAAGATATGTATTTTAAAAAAATGAACACTTTTAATTGTAAAATATATATTTATTTATTTTTCATAACATTTACAAACTTACGTATATAAAAATATAATGTGATCACCATTGCATATTACGAACAATTTAAACTTATACACTGCTTTTAATAACTCATTAAAAAACTCTTTTTTTTCCAACAATACAGTACATGTCTTGTTAGGTAGAAAAATTTGGGAATCATCCACCAGTTCAGCGACCATCTTTAATCCATACTTTGTTTTCACTTTTTAAGCTCAGTCACTACGTAATTCTGCTCTGGAATCATATCAGTAACTTTCCTTGTTGAAAGGAAGTTATTTTTGTCAATCCTATTCAATGCTGTGAGGTGCATCTGTATCATATTTATGAAAAAAAAAATAATAAGCTTAGAGAATTATGCAAGTATTTTTCGCGAAAGCGTCTGTTCACTAACCTTTGATATTTCGTAGTTTTTTACACAAGGATTCACTTGAAGAGACACGTAGTAAAAAATATGTCAGCTTCCGTTTACTAAGTTCAATCCTACTTAAATCTCTGCTTGCGGGTACAGTGAGCTCGCCTAGTTTGGACAGCTCCTTGTCATGGGCTATCCCCTCTACTACCAGCTGTGATCCATCTGTCGACCCTCGCTCTACTAATGTTAGCTAAACTATCTGATTGGATCTCTCTTCTAGCGGTCTTTTCCCCTCATTGGTTGCTTCCAACTA
Organism: Copidosoma floridanum; assembly: GCF_036245765.1. Classification (NCBI taxonomy): domain Eukaryota; kingdom Metazoa; phylum Arthropoda; class Insecta; order Hymenoptera; family Encyrtidae; genus Copidosoma; species Copidosoma floridanum. Next base: position 5,460,693 of record NW_028321892.1, on the reverse strand, counting down.
CAGTTTGCTAAAATGACCCCACAGTAGGGTATCTGTACGCACTTAACGCGAGCTTTGTTTCACTCTTGGTTGGAATTTGATAATGACGTGATCTTATATTTTTTTGCTAACGCGTCATAATAGTCTTTTCACACAAGCACGTAATTTAGTCGTCAAAAGTTGTCGTAGCTTTCACAACGGAATTTTTAACGCCCTTGGCTTTTTTCACTGGATTTTGATCTTGTATCTTTATACTATACATTTTGCTCCGTAATCCAACGAATTCCAACATGACTTTTGCATAACATACAACTTTTATTAGACCAACAATTTTTTTACTGACAAATGGTAATTTAAATTCATTCTCTAAATAATAGTTGAAGGTATCGAATTCCTCAATATTTTTACGCATAACATTATATAATATATGTTGTAGATTATGATCGTCTAAATAAAAGTTTCCACAGGCACAAGTCTCAAAAATGGACAGTTTTTTAGAAAATAATTATTAAAGTTGCAGATTCTGCAAAGGTTAGTTTGACGGGTGACGTGGTAGAGTTAGTAAATATAGCTCATTCGATGTACAAAGAAATGATCAAAAATGGTAATGTCGAGTGCATCTTTACCATTTTTGAATATCATTAAGCCCAATATAAAGTAATTTAGCTCAATCAATAGTAGCTCATCGTCATTATTCTCTTGAATGGGAAATTGATAGCCTCTAGTATAAGAAAGCGCTTATCATAATAAACCGATAAACGAGTTTTATTATTTTTTAACAATAAAAAGCCGATAAATACTCAAACAAGTTTGTTAATATACGTGTCACAATTATTCTTGTACAAATAAATATGCTGACCCTTTTTATTTTTTTTATAAATTCTTTGAAGACTGATAACAATATTATTTTAAGCGAAATCTATTTTGTAATTCATTATAACTAAATAAATCATTTACTGATGATACATCTTTTTCTCGTTTTATGTCCTAATTATTTTATTTAAAATATTGCATACAGGTACAGTGAGCTTTAATCTCGACTCCTCCACCACTTCCTCCTCCAGTTTCTAAAACCTACTACTTGTACATCCTTCAGGATCCTGAACCTTTTCTTGTGGCAATGGATACTGACTCCCGTACACGAGATCATGTTTTTCTAAGACAAATAACCATTTCTTGTGAAACATAAAAGTACTTTTGTTAATACAACTTATCTTTAAAAAAAAAAATTGAACCATATTTTTTTAAGGAATTGTAAGCACTTTTTTACTATGCATTAGTACTAACATTAAAGTGATGTATTAAAAAATTATTTGAACTTTATGACAATTCCTGAAACAATAAAGATATTCTCATTTATTTTCGTTGTTCATAAATTAACTTTAATTTTATAACTCTTTTACAATTGTGAGCATGTCAAATAATGCATAAAGCATTATAAGTATGTGACTCTCAGTGTCAGCCCAAAGTGATGATTTAAAAAGAATTATCATATATAATAAAATATAAAATAGAAATTATATAATAAAGGAATTGTATTTCAAATATTATTTCTGTAAATTTTTCACTAGTATACGGACCGTTTAATACGGCATTTTCACTACAAACAAGGATCTATATGTACTTAAGGCTTTGTCTGAATCATTCACATCAAAATCACGAGTCCTGATATGCGCTTACTTATATAACCAATGTTCATCATTCGCGTACAAGAAATGAACCTCATCTGTCAAGTACAATATTCAACTTTCTGTGACTAACAACATTTGTTACCCAGCAGGGCAGAATTTTCTTTGCTACAGAAAACAATTCTATCGACATAGCATACAGTTTTACTGTGTTCGTAACCTGTAAAAGAAAAAACAAATGACAAAGTTTGAGGTCCGAGGTCTAGCGTTGTGTTCTATAATAAACTTTTTACTATTAAACAAACACAATTATTTTATATTAACTGTATGAGTCCAGACATTCAGCCGAACAATATGCCAAACATGTAGCCGGACATTTCGCAAAACTATAAGCCATACTTTTAGCCATACATCTAGCCGTGAATGCAGATCAACGTTGATCCATATATATTAAGACGTACATTAGGCCATGCCTTTAGCCATACATTTAGCCGTTCTTTGAGCCATACTTTTAGGCAGTCATGGTGCTTTACTTTGGGCCGAACTTTTAGCCATACTTTAAGCCATACATTAGGCAATACTTTGAGCCACACATTGTGCCATACTTAAAGCTATACTCCAAGCCATACTTTGAGCCACACTTTTAGCCATACTTTAAGCCATACTTTGAGCCATACTTTTAGCCAGACATTAAGCCATACTTTAAATCATACATTAAACCATACCTTGCGCCATAAATAGAGATGTTTTTTTAGCAATACTTTAAGCTATAGATTAAGCCATACTTCAAGCCATACTATGAGCTATACATTAAGCCATCTTTTAAGCCATAATTTGAGTCATACATTAAGCTATACATTGAGCCATACCTTAAGTCACGCTACGAGACGAACTTTAAGACATACATCAAGCAATACTTTGAGCCATACTTTTAGCCATATATAAAAACGAACTTTTAGCCAGACATAATGCCATACTTTAAACCATACTCTCTGCCATTTATTAGGAATAACTCAAAGCCATTCATTGAGCCATACATTTAGCCATACATTAAGCCATACTTTTAGCGATATATTGAGCCATACTTCTAGCCACACTTAAAGCTATACTTTTAGCCATACACAAAAACGAACTTTAAGCCTGTAAAAATGCCATACTTTCAACAATACTTTAGTCCATACATTAGGAACTACTTTAAGCTATACATTAAGCCATACATTGAGCCATACTATGAACCGTACTTTGAGCCATAAATGGAGCAATATTTTCAGCTATACTTTGAGCTACATATCAAACCATACTTTAAGACATCCCTTGAGCCATACGTTAAGCCATATAGTAAGCGATACTTTCAATTTTAAATAAAGCCAAACTTTTAGCAATACGTTGAAGCAAACTTCGAGCCATACTCGTAGGCAAAAATTAAGCCATACTTTAAATAATACATTAGGCTTTACTTTTAGCACTACATTGAACCATACTTTAAGCACTACATTGAACCATACTTAGAGCAATACTTGTAGCCATACATTAGGCCAAACTTTAAGCCATACTTTCAGACAGACATTGTGCTTTACTCTAAGCCACACACTCAGCCATACTTTTACATATACATTAAGCCATACTTCGAGCCATACTTGAAACCAGACATTGTGCCATACTTTAAGCCATACTTTAATCCATATTCTGAATGATACTTTAAGCCATACTTTGAGCCATACATTAAGCAAAACTTTAAGCTATTTATCAAGCCATACCTTCAATTATACATTAAGCTTAACTTTTAGCAATACATCGAGCCATACGTCGAGCCATTCTTGTAGACATACATTGAGCCATACTTAAAATTATACATTAGACCATACTTTGAACAATACATTGAGCCATACTTTGAGCAATACTTGAGCCATACATTAGGCTAAACTATGAGTCATACTTTCAGCCATACATATAAACGAACTCTTAGCCTGTCATAATGCCATACTTCAATCAATACTTTAGGCCATACATTAGGAAATATTTATAGCCATACATTAGGAAATATTTATAGCCATTTATTAAGCCATACATTTAACCATATATTTAGACTAACTTTAAGCCATACGTAGAGTTATACATTGAGCTATACATTGAGCCATACTTTTAGTCACACTTTAAGGCGAACTTCAAGCCATACATTAAGCAATACTTTGAGCCATTCTTTTAGCTATACATTAAGCCAAAATTTGAGCCATACCTCTAGCCATACATTAAAAATGAACTTTTAGCATGACATGATGCCATACTTCGAACCATACTTTATCCCATACATTAGGAAATACGTAAACCCATATATTGAGTCAAACATTTAGCCACACTTTAAGCTTTACTTTAAGCTATGCTTTTAGTCATACTCTAAGCTATACTTTAAGCTATACTTCTAGCCATATTTAAAATCATACATGTAGCCATACTTTATGCAACAACTTGAGCCATAGTTTTAATTAGACACTGTGCCTTATTTTAAGCCTAACTTTGAGCCATTTATTAATCCATACCTTAAATCATACACTAAGCTTAACTTTTAGCAATCCATTAGGCCATACTTTTAGCCATACTTACACCGATACATTAAGCCATACTTTGAGCCTTACTCTAAGCCAGTCATTTTGCCATACTTCAAACCATACTTCAAGCCATATTTTTAACCACACTTTGAGCTATACTATAAACTATACTTCAAGCCATACATGAAGCCATACTTTAAGCAATTTTTTAAGCCATACATTAAGCCATGCTTTTAACCATACATTAAGCCAAACTTTGAGCAATTCTTTGAGCCATACTTTGAGCCACAGTCATACACATACATTAAGCCATTCTCTAAATCATTTATTAAGCCAAACTTTTAGCAATAAATAAAGCCATACTTTTACTCACACATTTAGCGATACTTCGAGCAATACTTTAAGCCAGACATTGTGCTATATACTTCAAGCTGTACTCCAAGCCATACCTTAAGCTATACAATTAACCATACTTTAAGCCACATTTTGGGCCATACTTTAAGTCGTACATAAAACAATACTGTAAATGATACATTAAGCCAAACTATAAGCAAAACCTTGAGCCGTAATTCAAGCCATACTTTTAGCTATACATTATGGTTTATAGTATGGCTTAGAGTATAACATAAAGTTTGGCTTAAGGACGTTCGGTAGTGTAAGCGGGGGGAAACATTTGCGCGGTGAGGGGAAACCAGCGATGAATGAAGATTTGGCAACGTCGTACGGGTCTTAAATGTGTAAGTGTTCATGTACACGCATCAGGTGTCTCTGCACACTCTACACTGTCTGCTCGTCTGCTGCGTGCTGCGTCGGTTACGACAGCGTTCGTGTATCAATGTTTTTGTGATAAAGCTGTAAGTATTTGTTACTGATTTATTATAAAAGTGTAGTGAAAATGAATAAATGAGTAATTAGAAAGACTTGTAACAATTGTATTTCTATTTGTAGATTTAGTCTATCATTCCCAAAACAGTGATTAAAAATCTAAGTCAAAATAAAGTAGATTTTAATATTATTGTTGATAAATTTATGGAAGGTAATGATGGTCTAAGATCGTTTCTAATAAATGGGCAAAGCCCTTTAATCAAAAGAGCTACCAGTGTGAATAAAATACTTGAATTTTTAAATGACTTGACAAGTCTCATACAGCATGGGATGTCAGATAAGTAGGATGATTTCTAAGATGAGTGATTCAAACTATGAGCATGTGATTTTGTAATGTGCAAAAAAATTGTATCTTAAGAAGAAATAATAAATTTGAAATTAAAAAAAATAAATAAATAGCGTGTTATTAACATTTATTGTTTTTTATGGGAAGGGGTGGGCGTTCTGTACATACACTCACGCACACACGTAAGCTTGTATTTTATGCGTGAATGCATAAATATCTACAATAATATTGAGATATTTACTGATCAACATCCTGGAACATTTTGAATTTCCCGCCACTTGCGACGTTGCCGTTGCGTTTCGGTCGAGCTTTTATTTAATTTTTTATCTGTAAACGAATCAGACGATTGTCGCAAAACTTGGTATACATCAAATTAATAACATTATCTGTAACATATAAAAAAATTAGCCAAATTCACTGGCCCAATTTGCTTAAAACTGTGATTTAGTCAGTTCTCCCATAAGCGACAGTGTTAAAATGACTTAACTTTGAAATTCAATATCTCGAAAACGAAACAGAGGAACCTCTTTAAATTTTGACTGGTTTATTGTAACAACAATAAAAACGTCTGGTCAAAATTTCAGAAAAATTCGTTGGAAAATTCAATCACTACCGAACGTCCTTAATGTATAGGTAAAAGTATGGCTAAAAGTACGGCTTATTGGATTGCTTAAAGTTTGGCTTAATGCATGATTTAGGGTATAGATTCATAGACGGCTTAAAGTATGGCTTAAAATGAGGCACCGTGTCAGATTAAAAGTATGGCTGAAAGGGTAGTTAAACGTATGGCTAAATGTATGGCTCAAAGTATAGCTTCAAGTATGGCTAAAAATATGGCTCAATAAATCGCTAAAAGTATGGCTTAATGTATTGCTAAATGTATGGCTTTGAGTTATTCCTATGTATGGCATAGAGTTTGGTTTACAGTATGGCATTATGTTAGGCTAACAATTCGTTTTCATGTATGGCTAAAAGTATGGCTCAAAGTTTAACTTAAATTATAGCTACAAGTATGGCTCATAGTATTGCTTAATGTATGTCTTAAAGTTCGTCTTATAACGTGGCTTTTAGTATGGCTCAATGTATAGCTTAATGTAGGGCTCAAAGTATGGCTTAAAGGATGGCTCAATGTATGGCTTGAAGTTTGGCTTGATATATGGCTTAATCTATAGCTTTACTGTATGGCTGAAAATATGTCTCTATGTATGGGGCAAGGTATAACTCAATGTATGGCTAAATGTCTGGCTTAAAGTATGTTTCAAAGAATTGCTCAATGTATATCTCAAAGTATGGCATAATATATGGCTTAAAGTAAAGCAGAATGTCTTTCTGGAAGTATGGCTTAAATAATATGTTAACGTATTGCTAAAAGTACAAATCACTGTATGGTTCAGAGCATGGCTTAATGTTCGGCCAACAGCATGGCATGAAGGATGGTTTAATATATAGCTTAAAGTATTGCTGAAAATATTGCTCTATGTATGGCTTAAAGTATGGCTCAATGTTTCGCACAATATCTGGGTTAAAGTACATCTCAAAGTATTGCTAAATGTATAAATAAAATTATGGCTAGAAGTATGGCTCAAACTTAGCTTAACGTATAGCTATAAGTATGGCTCAAAGTATCGCTTAATTTATGGCTTGAAGCTCGTCTCAGAGTGTGGCTAAAAGTTTGGCTTAATGCATGGATCAAAGTATGGCTTAACCTATTGCTTAAAGTATGGCTGAAAATATGTCTCTATGTATGGCTCAATGTTTAGCTAAATAAATGGCTTATTGTATGCTTTTAAGTACTTTCTAATGTATCGCCTAAAGTATTGTTTTAAGTATAGCATTTTTTCAGTCTTACAGTTCGATTTTATGTACCGCTGAAAGTACACTTCTAAGTTTTGCTTACTGTACGGCTACAAGTATAGGTCGAAGGATGGCTTAATGTATTGCAAAAAGTATGATGTATGATTTGAAGTATGGCTTAATGTATGCCTACGAGTATGGCTCGATGTATGGCTCAATGTATTGCTAAAAATTTGGCTTAATGTACGATTTAAAAAATGGCTTTGCGTATGGCTTGAAGTATAGCTCAAAAAATGGCTCAAAATATGGATCAATGTATGGCTTTAAGTATGGCACAATGTATGGCTTAGAGTAAGGAACAATGTCTCGCTGAAAGTATGGCTCAAAGTACATGTTTAAGTGCTGCTATATGTATGAATTAAAGTATGGCTTAAAGTATGGCCTAATGTTTGGCACAAAGTATGGCTGGAAGTATGGTTTAATATATAGCTTAAAGTATGACTAAAACTATTGCTCTATGTATGGCTCAATGTTTGGCTAAATGTATGGCTTAATGTATGGCTTAAAGTAGTTTCTAATGTATGGACTAAAGTATTGTTTAAAGTATGGCATTATGACATGCGTAAAGTTTGTTTTTGAGTATAGCTGAAATTATAGCTTTAAGTATGGCTAAAAGTATGGCTCAATGTATCGCTAAAAGTATGGCTTAATGTATGGCTCAATGTTTGGCTTTGAGTTATTCCTAATGTATGGCATAGGGTATGGTTTAAAGTATGGCATTATGGCAGGCTAAAAGTTCGTTTTTATATATGGCCAGAGATTAGTAGGGAGATTGCTGACTGCAATGCTACGGAGTGTGCCCACTCTTTTCCAGTAGGTCGAGTGCCCCGCTGCGGCCAAGCGGCCGAACCAGGCACACATTTTTTTTTATTATCTGAGAAGTGCGGTAGGAGTATGAGAAGAGTGGATTCGCTTGGAAATGTTCATATAGGCGCATATTTCGGAGACGCGTGGAAGGGGTATACCGAATGTGCGCCTACGAGGAGAGGAGTGGAAATGTCGGTTATATAGCTGTTTATAGCTGAGCACACAGCCAAATTAAGCGACGACACGAGTTTTTTTCTTTTGAGAGTCTTTTGACTTTGCAACCGAGTACCTACATAATATGTCTATATTTAACTGACTTGCTCTAGCTCTGGCTTTAATGTTATCTATAAATCTAATTCAATTAAATTGTAGAACTAAATGCTCATTAATTATATACACAGACTTTTGATTTCAATACATTATTTTTCAACTCTCCCGTACTCTTAACATTCCTAAATCCATTTATGTTTTGAAAAAATATTTAGCTTCAACTTTTTTTTAAGGTTTTCAGTACAGCTTTAACCACTAATTTATTAATTTTACACATCCTAACTGCTGTAAACTTTAGGACAAGCTCCGAAGTAGATCGATGAACATATGTGACTTCGAAAGGGATATCTCTCGTTCTTCGGATAGCTAAGATGGTTAAGGCTTATGCAGCTTCGAAGATTGTTTTGCACTTAAGGGTTTAAATCCACTTCATAGTAGATATTTTTTTTTCTTCTTTCCATTGAATTTATCATTTTGTCTTCATTTTTTTTATTTTTGTTTCGTTAAAAAAGATGTGTATGTATATATATGACGGCAACATTTTTTTTTTTGATACATCAAAATAAATTAATATTGTTATTTTGATACTTCTTGTTAGATAAGCAATTTCATAATTTTATAATAATAAAAAAACTTTTAAGGATTTTAACATAATTTGTGTATTTTAAAACTCCTAAAAATTTATGAACATCCTTTTCACGATAAAAAAAGCCGTCCGTCTACTGCTATGTACTAAATGTTAAAATTCCATCAGTAAATGAATTTGATGAACACAAGAGAAAATAGTTTCGTAAACATTTGAAAATTGTTTGCAAATTTTCAACAAGGTGTTCTACTTTTATTTATTTTTAGACTGCCAGAAGAAGAATAATGAATGAAACAGTTCGATGAATAAGTAATAAAATTTATTCGGCAAGATTCTGAGACAAAACATTTTTTGTAATACCGCAGTATTTTGTTAGAAAAAAAGAAAAAATGAATTACCTTTAAGGGTGATGATTGTGATAAACATATTTTTAGGCTGTAGATTATTAAGGAAGTTTAATCATTTATATCGAATGCAGAAAAAGCATCGTAATACTTTTAACAATGATACCATCGGGTGAGTGCAAGAAAAAGTCTTTTTAGAGTAAAATTCAAGAAAGAGCCTTTTTAAATTTTCGGACAAAAGGAAGTCTTCTTAAACTAATAGAAAAAGCCTTTTTATACAGAGGTAGACTCGTACTGAGTTGTATTAAGCTGGCGTCGATTGGTATAATTAAGCCCAACGAAACGTCGCTGAAGATTATTCTTCGAAATTTTTGAGTTCTTATTTGCTCCTCACCCAGCTTTCAGTTGATCTCGTACCTCTGTACGAATCCACATATTTATTCTATACTGGAGAGCAAAACGAGGAGTTTAACAAAAAGACATCAATGCCTTTTTAACCAATTTGCTTACTTCTATTTTAAGGTAGTATTGTATATATTTTTAAAGATCAATTATATATATACACACATAAATGTAGTACCAACTTAAAATCGGAGAAATAAAAATTAAAGGCTCTTTCTTATATTCCGTTTGAAAAGGCTCTTTTACGCCTATTACTCTGGAAAGATTCTATATTATGCTAACGTGATAAATTATTTTGAATCAGGAATTATGAGAACTAAAAAGATTTTTTAACTACAAATTTATATATTAATCAAAACTGAGTCTGGGTCTATTTCTGCTAGCAAAAACTTCGATTAAGATTTACGGGGCATGTTCTGATATTTCATTGTTTTAAGAAATTTCTGAAAAATTTGTATACGTATGTTTCAGTATCATAAATAACATATTAAAATTTCAAAGAGCCTAGATTCACCGTTTTTGAGAAATAAAATCGCGAAGTTGGCCACTTACACACATGCTTTTAGAAGGACTTGTCGAAAAATGCACGTTTTTACTAATATTTCTTGATTTTTTTTAAGAATCTTTTAAAAAATTAATATGTTAGGGCTTATTATAGTTGAAATAAGTATACTAAAATTGGGGAAGCCTAGCTACACCGTTTTTGTAATATAACATTTTAAAGTTCAGTTACAACCTTACAAAAATACCTATGTAGTGGTACAGTCCGAGGCGAAAGATAGGTTAATTTGTTGTTTTAACGTTTGTGTTTACTTTCCTGGGCATTTTTCTGTTTGATACACCTAATTTTTAAATTATTTACCTGTTTTGTAAAGAATAATCACAACAAAGACATTTCTAACACGAAAATTCAATTTTTAAATTGACTGTACCACGACAACCCCCTCAAAATAGTATCAACATATACATTTGTAGTGCAAAATCTTTAAAAAATCTACAGTTTTCTGAAAAAAACGACTAATTATTTATTCTAGTTTTTCATTTTATTCTTAAAATCGTTAAGTATTTAAACTATCATTGTTTACTGTATTTAAGTGCATACTTCTCTATAATAAATTAATTCAGCTATGATTCTCAAAAATTAATATGTGGAGCTATGCATAAAAGCAACCTATGTCGCGTGGTTGAAGATACCGATAATACGACTGTTACTATAACTACAAAAAAAAAAAAAAAATTAGCTGCCTTGCGTTGTAAGTATGACTAGAGATGTTTTTTGATGGTCTATCTTATCAACTACAAACAATCGAATAAATTTATGCGAATTATTGTGTGTTGCATACAATGTAAAATTAATTGATCGATTGCGACAGTTGAAAGAGCAATTTAAATTGTAAAATTTTAATATTTTGTTCAGTTATTTATCTATAAAAATATTTATAGTGCCACTTTCAAAACAGAGGAAAAAAATTTTTGTTAATTTTTTTTAATATTTAAAAAGGCTAATTGTTTATACAAAATACAACTTTTTTTTTAAAATCCATACTTCAAATTACAAGTGGTTAAAACTTATATGTCTTGAATGAAAAAAGCTTTGTTCAGTATATGTTAGACTCTTTAATCTAAAATACGCACTATTTATAAAGACTAAAGAATCTACTTTCATGTTTGTATATATATATATATATATATATATATATATATATATATAAATATATATGTGTATTACGAATTCTGTCAATGCAATAACCACAAGGTATTGATAAGGAATGTAAATACAAGCTCAAAAATATAATATATGTACGTAGATAAATATTCACGTATAATTGGATGTGAGTTGTACTTTACTGTTAATGATCATATTTTATGTAATCGTAGTAAAAGTATGAGTTTTCTTCTGCTTTCGGCTTTTTTTGTCGTAAAAAGGATGTTCATAATTTCTTAGGAGTTTTAAAATACACAAATTATGTTAAAATCCTTAAAAGTTATTTTATTATTATAAAATTATGGAATTGCCTTGCTAACAAGAAGTATTAAAATAACCATATTAATTTATTTTGATGTATCCGAAAAAATGTTGACGTCATATATATACATACACATTTTTTTTTAACGAAACATAAATAAAAGAAATAAAGACAAAATGATAAATTGAATGAAAAGAAAAAAAAAAAAAAAGTATCTACTATGAAGTGGATTTAAACCCTTAAGTGCAAAACAATCGACGAAGGGGCATAAGCCTTAACCATCTTAGCTATCCGAAGAACGAGAGATATCCCTTTCGAAGTCACATATGTTCATCGATATACTCTGGAGCTTGTCCTACAGTTTACAGCAGTTGAGATGTGTAAAATTAATAAATTAGTGGTTAAAGCTGTACTGAAAACCTTAAAAAATAGTTGAAGCTACATATTTTTTAAAAACATAAATGGATTTAGGAATGTTAAGAGTACGGGAGAGTTAAAAAATAATGTATTGAAATCATATGTCTATGTATATAATTAATGAGCATTTAGTTCCACGATTTAATTGAATAAGATTTATAGATAACATTGAAGCCAGAGCGAGAGCAAGTCAGTTAAATATATACATAGCATGTAGGTATACGGTTGCAGAGTCAAAAGACTCTCAAAAGAGAAAAACTCGTGTCTTTACTTAATTTGGCTAAGTGCTTAGCTATAAACAGCCCTATAACCGACATTTCCACTTCTCTCCTCGTAGGTGCACATTCGTTATACCCCTTTCACGCGTCTCTAAAATGTGCGCCTATATGGACATTTCCACGCAAATCCAATTTTCTCATACCCCTACCGTGCTTCTCAAATGAAAAAAAAAAAATGTGCGCCTGGTTCAGCCACTTGGCCGCGGTGGGGCGCTCGAACTACTAGAAAAAAGTGAAAACACTCCGTAGCATGTTAGTCAGCAATTTTCCTTCTAATCTCTGATATGGCTAAAAGTATCGCTTAAAGTTTAACTTAATGTATGGGCTGCAAGTATGGCTCAAAGTATTGCTTAGTGTATGTCTAAGAGTTCGTCTCATAGTGTGGCTTAAGGTATGGCTCAATGTATAGCCTAATGTATGGCTCAAAGTATGGCTTGAAAGATGGCTCAATGTATAGCTCATAGTATGGCACAATATATGGCGTTAATTAAGGCACAATGTCTTTCTAGAAGTATGGCTTGAGGTATATGTTAGAGTATTGCTAAAAGTACGAATCACTATATGGCTTGAAGTATGGCTTAATGTTTGGCCCACAGTATGACATGAAGTATAGTTTAATATATAGCTTAAAATATGGCTGAAAATATTTCTCTATGTATAACTCAAAGTATGGCTCAATGTTTGGCACAATGTCTGGCTTAAAGTACAGCTCGAAGTATCCCTAAATGTATGAGTAAAAGTGTGGCTGAAAGTATGGCTCAATGTATAGCTTAACGTATGGCTCAAAGTACGGCTAAAAGTATGGCTTCATGCATGGCTTAAAGTACGGCTTAATATATGGCTCATTCTATTGTTTAAAGTATGGCTGAAAATATGTCTCTATGTGTGTCTCAAAGTGTAGCTAAATCTATGGCTTTAATTAAGGCACATTGTCTTTCTGGAAGTATGGCTTGAGGTATACGTTAGAGTATTGCTAAAAGTACGAATTACTATATGGCTCAAAGTATGGCTTAATGTTTTGCCAAAAGTGTGGCCTATTGTATGATTTAAAGTATGGCTTAATGTATGCCTACGAGTATTGCTTGAAGTATGGCTCGGTCTACTGCTAAAAGTTAGGCTGAACGTATGATTCAAAGTATGGCTTCATGTATGGCATAAAGTATGGCTTAAAGTATGGCTCAAAGTATGTCTCAATGTATGGCTCCAAGTATGGTTCATAGTACAGTTTAATGTATGGCTCAAGGTATGGCTCAAAGTACGGCTTATTGTATTGCTTAAAGTATGGTTGAAAGTATGACACAATGTCTGGCTTAAAGTATGTCTTAAAGCATGGCTTCATGTATGGTTCAAAGTATGGCTTGAAGTATGGTTTAATATATAGCTTGAAGTATGGCTGAAAATATGTCTCTATGTATAACTTAATGTTTGGCTAAATAAATGGCTTATTGTATGCTTTTAAGTACTTTCTAATGTATAGCCTAAAGTATTGTTTTAAGTATAGCATTTTTAGGCTTACAGTTCGATTTTATGTATCGCTGAAAGTACACTTCAAAGTTTTGCTTACTGTGCGGCTACAAGTACAGCTCGAAGGATGGCTTAATGTATTGTAAAAAGTATGATGTATGATTTGAAGTATGGCTCAATGTATGCCTACGAGTATGGCTCGAAGTATGGCTCAATGTATTGCTAAAAGTTTGGCTTCATGTACGATTTAAAAAATGGCTTTGCGTATGGCTTAAAGTATAGCTTAAAAAATGGCTCAAAATATGGCTTAATGTATGGCTCAAAGTATGGCTCAATGTTTGGCTAAATGTATGGCTTAATGTATGGCTTAAAGTAGTTCCTAATATATGGACTGAAGTATTGTTTAAAGTATGGCATTATGACAGGCTTAAAGTTCGTTTTTGAGTATAGCTGAAAGTATAGCTTTAAGTATGGCTAAAAGTATGGTTCAATGTATTGCTAAAAGTATGGCTTAATGTGTGGCTTAAAGTATGGCTCAATGTTTGGCTTTGAGTTATTTCTAATGTATGGCATAGGGTTTGGTTTAAAGTTTGGCATTATGTCAGGCTAAAAGTTCGTTTTTAAATATGGCCAGAGATTAGTAGGGAGATTGCTGACTGCCATGCTACGGAGTGTGCCCACTTTTTTCCAGTGGTTTGAGTGCCCTGCCGCGGCCAAGCGGCCGAACCAGGCGCATATTTTTTATTATTATTTGAGAAGTGCGGTAGGGGTATAAGAAGAGTGGATTCGCTTGGAAATGTTCATATAGGCGCATATTTTGGAGACGCGTGGAAGGGGTATACCGAATGTGCGCCTACGAGGAGAGGAGTGGAAATGTTTGTTATATAGCTGTTTATAGCTGAGCACATAGCCAAATTAAGCGACGACACGAGTTTTTCTCTTTTGAGAGTCTTTTGACTCTGCAACCGTATACCTACATGCTATGTATATATTAAACTGACTTGCTCTCGCTCTGGCTTCAATGTTATCTATAAATCTTATTTAATTAAGCCGTGGAACTAAATGCTTATTAATTATAAACACAGACTTTTTATTTTAATACATTATTTTTCAACTCTCCCGTACTCTTAACATTCCTAAATCTATTTATGTTTTGAAAAAATATGTAGCTTCAACTATTTTTTAAGGTTTTCAGTACAGCTTCAACCATTAATTTATTAGTGTATGATTCAAAGTATGGCTTAATGTATGCCTACGAGTATGGCTTGAAGTATGGCTCGGTCTATTGCTAAAAGTTAGGCTTAACGTATGATACAAAGTATGGCATAAAGTATGGCTTAAAGTATGGCTCAAAGTATGGCTCGATGTATGGCTCCAAGTATTGTTCATAGTATGGTTTAATGTATGGCTCAAGGTATGGCTTTATGTATGGCTCAAAGTACGGCTTATTGTATTGCTTAAAGTATGGTTTAAAGTATAACACAATGTCTGGCTAAAAGTATGTCTTAAAGTATGGCTTTATGTATGGTTCAAAGTATGGCTTGAAGTATGGTTTAATATATAGCTTAAAGTATGGCTGAAAATATTGCTCCATGTATGGCTCAAGGATGGCTTAACGTAGGGCTAAATGTATGGCCTAATGTATGGCTTAAAGTATTTTCTAATGTATGGTTCAAAGTATGGCATTATGTCAGGCTAAAAGTTCGTTTTTATGTATGGCTGAAAGTATGGCTTAAAGTTGAGCTTAGTGTATGGCTACAAGTATCGCTCAAAGTTTGACCTAATGTGTCGTTAAAAGTCTGGCTTAATGTATGATTTAAAGTATGGCTTTATTTTTGGCTAAAAGTATGGCTCAAAGTATGGCTCAAAGTTTGGCCTAATGTATGGCTTAAAGTAGGGCTAAAAATTCGGCCTAAAGTGTGGCTCAATGCATGAGTTAAATTAAAACACCATGTCTGTTTCAAAGTATGGCTGAAAGTACGGCTGAATATATGGCTCAAAGCATGGCTTAATGTACTTCTTAATATATACGGATCAACGTTTGTCTGCATTTACGGCTGGAAGTATGGCTCAAAGTATGGCTTATAGTTTGGTCAAACATCGGGCTACATGTTTGGCATATTGTATGGCCAAATGTCTGGACTTATACAGTTAATATAAAATATTTGTGTTTGTTCAATAGTAAAAAGTTTATCATCGAACACAACGCTGGACCAGTGTTGCGATATACCCAAGACTTCTCTTGGGTGCTCTTGGCTAGTAGCGCAAGCGCAGAAGAACCATGCTCTCTCTCTCTCACCAGACAGGTAGGAGTAGGGGAGCTTCTTACCTAGTCTTCAACTTAAGCTCCGCCCACTTCTCACGACTTAAATATTACTTTTGACTCTAGGTCCCTATGGCTCTCGATGGTCGAGTGGGCTAGCTGTTTTGCCAACGCATGACTCGTAGTCGGGTAATCTTCGATTCCTGACTATGGCACTTTTTTCTTTCTTTTTTAATATTATTATTATTATTATTATTATTATTATTATTATTATAATTATTTTATTAATATTATTAACATGAAACATCAGGAATATAATTAAATGTGCAATAAAAATTCTAAAATTAGGAGATACTATTTCCTCACCACCTTGCAGTAAGTATCGGGGCGCGTTTTTTTTTTTTGAAAGAAAAAATTGAGAAATAATTTTATTACTAAGAAAGGAGTGATGAGGCTACGACTCAAACGAAAAATACGTTGAAAAAATTTAGTTATTATAAAAAAGATTAATGAATTTATGAGCAATTTTTTTGAGTAAACTAATCATACGAAAAAAATAAAATACGTTAATTAAACTGGACTAAAAAAAAAAATATCAATTATAACTGTAATTTTTTCTTTTAGTGGTATCCCCTATAGGCCTATTCCACTAATGATGATGTCTGAATCGATATCTTAAAAAAGCAATTAATTTAAAAAAAACGAGAACAGAATAATGAAACTTAATTTTAAAATTAAAAAGTTATAACCTACTTCAAAGCAATCATCGATTCAGAAATCTACTTGGATACTGTAAATAAATATCAAATTAATAATTTTATTAAATAAATAAATTACTATATTACTAAGCAGTCTTTTTTAAGTGACTATCAACGTTACTCTTATAAGCATCAACTATTTCGTACGAACACTAATAATACATTATTTAATGAAACTTCACTTTCGTAAACTTCTTTGGATGAAAAAAAAACTTAGATTTTTAATTAATACTGTAAAGTGATTTAAATCTAATGACTAATTCAAATTTTTCACAATACACTTATAGTGTAAAACTAAGTAAATAAATAAATTAATGAAATTTTTTACATATGATTTTAATAAAAGTTATTTCTTATCTAAATATGACTTCTTAAATTTAATTTGCAATGAACACAAAACAAAGCAGTAATTACACCATTTCTATTTATTTAATATATAGCTTTAAAAATAAACAAAAAAATTTTAAATCTTCCACGTTATCATGAAAACAGCTAATAATTGATTTTGCATGAAATACATAAATTATTGAACACATTTGAAACTAAATTATTTAGAAGTTAATAAAAATTTAAAAACACTGAACTGATTACAAGTTGCCTTGAATTTTGATTTCTGGATCGACTGCTGAATCGCGTTTATACATTTTTGAGTTGAATAATTCAAGATGTTCTTTTGAGATTTTGAAATTGATTGCATTAATACTTCGAATTGGAAAATGAGATCGAATAAAACAAATCGCGTTAAGTAAACTAATTTCCATTTTGTTCCGTTTTTTAGGTTTTGTATCTGTAACAATCGAAAAAACTCTTTCCGCTTCGGCGTTAGAATGTGGAAAAGATAAAATTGCTTCAATAAAAATTTTTAAATTTGGGAACTCTAAGTTTTTATCTTCTAAGCGTGAATCAATAATTTTCTTCCAAAACTCATCTATTTCAACATTGCAAAAAGTTGAATGATTTAAATCAAAACGTGATGGCAGCTGCAAAATTTCTCTCTTTAATAATTTAAAATCAATATCTGAAAACGGAAAGTAAGTCTGAAAGTCGTCAATTAAATTAGGATTCTGACTCCAAAATTCACTATTCAAGGCATTTGTAGGTTCAAGAAAATCAAGTGTTCGAAGCATACCGTCATTTTTAAAATAATTTTTTTGAATTTCGTTGAAAGCAGTCACATAAAAATTCAAGCAATTTTTTCGAACATCCACAGCATCCTGTTCTGAAAAACATTTTAAAATATTGTTACAACTATCACCAACAGTCACATCCTCTATGAGTTTAAAGTCTTCATCTGCGTTTACCTTGTAATTAAAATTTTGTGTTAGTTTTTTTAGTGCTGCATCGGTGAGGAAATTAGAGCCCATTGCTACTAAAACTTTTCAACATTTATTTCTTAATTTATAAATGACTTGTTTTTTAGTTTGAAAAAATGCATTAAATTTATTAAAATCAAGTAAAGTATAGTGTAAAAAATGCAAATATGCTATCACTGAGTTATCACTTAATAAATTATATATATAGTTGGGTGAGCTTTTTTTTTCCTCATCGTTACTTTCAGCATACTTCTCATGAGATTCGAGTAAGAAAAAGGCTTTTAAAACTGATAAATTATCAAGTACCCGGTCAATACAATTATAAAGCGAAAGCCATCTTGTGCTGGCTAATTTTAAAATTTTTCTAGTTGAAGTTTCTTCAAAAATTTGAAATTCTTTTAAATTCTCGCATCTCTTAGAACTATTAGAGAAGTATTTAGCAATCGATTGTAGCAAAGTCTGGCAATACGATGGAATTTTGGCACAACTTTTTTTCGCAACCAAAGCTGAACTATGGCAAATACAAGGAAGCAAAATTACATCAGGGACTTTATTTTTTAAAAAGGTAAAAAAAGAATTTTTTGAGCCGGTCATTATACTAGCATTGTCGCATGCCAAACTTGCTATATTGCTGAAAGGAATTCCATGTTTAATAAAAAAATGTTTCAAACGCTTGAAACAGTTCTTTTGCCCCACACAATTTTGCATCTAATTGAATTAAATGTAATAAATGAGAAACTACTTTACCCGTTTCATGATTGAAATATTGAATCGCAACGCAAAAAATTTTTTTTAATGTAATATCTGTCGATTCATCAACTAAAATTGAAAAACTTTGATTTTTAAGGGTATTAACTAGTTTTTCAAATTCACAAGCGCTTAAAACATTTTTTATCAAACTTGCACATTTGTCCCTTTTCATGCCCATTTGCTCTACAATTTTTGGTTTTTTGCAGAGCTCCTGTATAAAAGGTATCAAGTCATTTACAAGATGAATTGGCAAGTTATGTTCTGCTATAAAGAGGGCTACTTTTAATTCAAACTCTTTAATTTGAGTAATTATATCATTAAAAGGAGAATCATTAGGTGAATTAACTTTTTGTTTTTCAATATTCGCCCTAGTTTGATGTTTTTCTGTTGCAACATGCTTGACTAAATCTTGCCTGTTATAGCACGTGATGTTTATACTACAAAAAGAACAACGAGCAGGTTTTTCCACATTTAAAACATCATGTAAAAGCCAATCTCGAACCAAAGGATCTACTAACCACGCTAAAAAAAAAATGCAACTACTCTTATTTTTTTTTGATGCACCAACATCACCGCTCTTTTTTAATTTTCGCTTGGAATTTTTATTCGCACTGGAAGACATGATTTTAGCTTTAATATCACAATATTCTTTAATAAGTACAATAATAAATGCAAGCGCGAATTAAGTGAACGAAAATTTTACTCAACAGTATACTCAAGATTATACTGGGCCAACAGTTGATTATTACCCACGTATCACGCCCAATAGACAGTAGTAAACACTTACTAAATTAAAAGTACACTAAACTACGTTACTAATGTAATATATCAAAAATAAGCACGTATTACTTAACTTCCTTGTGATATCCGGACCTGCTTCCTCCAAAGGCAGACGCTAAAAGAAAGAAAACATAGTTCTCCACGCTGCAGTAGAGTATCGCATATATGTATACTTGAAAAACAACGCATGTCGCGAAATCAAAACAAACAACCTTCACGAAGGCTTCGAGTGAGCCGCGATTTTTACGCGCAGCTTTTGTTTTTACGCTGCCTGTTGGCGCGCTTCTTTTTCTCATGCCCTGTAGTAGTTGATGATGACTGCTCTGCTTTTGAGGATTCTTAACTCTTGACAGATATATATTGTTGTCGATGAACATATAAATCTTGCCAAGAATTGTAATGCACCAGAGCATAAATTGCCCATGACTGAATCAGAGTTACTCCAAATTTTATTGAAAAAAAAACTGCTCATTAATTAATAAATCTTTTGATAATTACTGAATTTTTTCAACGTATTTTTCGTTTGAGTCGTAGCCTCATCACTCCTTTCTTAGTAATAAAATTATTTCTCAATTTTTTCTTTCAAAAAAAAAACGCGCCCCGATACTTACCGCAAGGTGGTGAGGAAATAGTATCTCCTAATTTTAGAATTTTTATTGCACATTTAATTATATTCCTGATGTTTCATGTTAATAATATTAATAAAATAATTATAATAATAATAACAATAATAATAATAATAATAATAATAATAATAATAATTATAATATTAAAAAAGAAAAAAAAAAGTGCCATAGTCGGGAATCGAAGATTACCCGACTACGAGTCATGCGTTGACAAAACAGCTAGCCCACTCGACCATCGAGAGCCATAGGGACCTAGAGTCAAAAGTAATATTTAAGTCGTGAGAAGTGGGCGGAGCTTAAGTTGAAGCCTAGGTAAGGGGCTCCCCTACTTCTACCTGTCTGGTGAGAGAGAGAGAGCATGGTTCTTCTGCGCTTGCGCTACTAGCCAAGAGCACCCAAGAGAAGTCTTGGGTATATCGCAACACTGCGCTGGACTTTGGACCTAAAACTTTGTCATTTGTTTTTTCTTGTACAGGTTAGAACACAGTAAAACTGTATGCTATGTCGATACAATTGTTTTCTGTAGCAAAGAAAATTCTGCCCTGCTAGGTAACAAACGTTGTTAGGCACTGAAAGTTGAATATTGTACATGACAGATGAGGTTCATTTCTTTCGCGAATGATGAACGTTGGTTGCATAAGTACGCGCATATCAGGACTCGTGATTTTGATGTGAATGATTCAGACAAAGCCTTAAGTACATATAGATTCTCGTTTGTAGTGAAAATGCCGTATTAAACGGTCCGTATACTAGTGAAAAATTTACAGAAATAATATTTGAAATACAATTCCTTTATTATATAATTTCTATTTTATATTTTATTATATATGATAATTCTTTTTAAATCATCACTTTGGGCTGACACTTAGAGTCACATACTTATAATGCTTTATGCATTATTTGACATGCTCACAATTGTAAAAGAGTTATAAAATTAAAGTTAATTTATGAACAACGAAAATAAATGAGAATATCTTCATTGTTTCAGGAATTGTCATAAAGTTCAAATAATTTTTTAATACATCTTTTTAGTGTTAGTACTCATGCATTAGGAAGTTCCTATAATTTCTTAAAAAATACGTTTTCATTTTTTTATTAAAAGATAAGTTGTATCAACAAAAGTACTTTTATGTTTTGCAAGAAATGGTTATTTGTCTTAGAAAAACATGATCTCGTGTACGGACGTCAGTATTTATTACCACAAGAAAAGGTTCAGGATACTGCAGGATATACAAGTAGTAGGTTTTTCAAACTGGAGGAGGAAGTGGTGGAGGAGTTGAGATCCAAGCTCACTGTACCTGTTAGCAATATTTTAAATAAATTACTAGGTTATGAAACGAGAAAAATATTCATTATCAGTAAATGATTAATTTAGTTATAATGAATTACAAAATATATTTTGCTTAAAATAATATTGTTATCAGTCTTTAAAGAATTTATATAAAAAAAAAAAATAGGGTATGCATATTTATTTGTATAAAAATAAGTGTGACAACGTATATTAACAAACCTATTCGAGTATTCATCGGCTTTTTATTGTTAAATAATAATAAAACTCGTTATTCATCGGTTTATTATGATAAGTTTTTTTTTATACTAGAGGCTATTAATTTTCCATTTGAGACAATAATGATAATGAGCTACGCTACTATTGACTGAGCCAAAATAATTTTATATTGGGCTTAATGATATTCAAAAATGGTAAAGATGCACTTGACATAACCCGTTTTGATAATTTCTTTGTACATCGAATGAGCTATATTTACTGACTCTACTGTGTCACCCGTCACACTACCTTTTGCAGAATCGGCAACTTGTATAATTATTTTCTTAAATACTGTCTATTTTTGAGACTTGTGCCTGTGGAAACTTTTATCCGGACGATGATAATCTACAACTTATATTAATTTTAGACCATTTGACCGGGAACCAAAAGTCCATTGAGTTGCTGCGGGGTCCTTTATATGCAAGTTTTTTTGACAAATATAGTACACTCAATTCCACATATATCGGTTTTTTGATACAATATATCAGTGCGCAATAATTGTACAGCTACAAGATCTGCGTCAAATATGTCGCAATTATGAAATCTCGGTCGTGCAACGTGAGCATCAGCACTACATCTACTCTTATACTTATTGACAAGTTTAACATCAATGCGTATTTTTCCATACACAGCATTGTGGAATAACTTACATAGCATCTTCTCAAACTTATTTTTCGCATTTTGACGCTTCACTGTTGAAGTCTATATATTTTTTCAACTATAAGCTTTGATTAAACTGTAGTGCTCTATGAATTGTTGTTATACAGAGCCCATAACTTACAGCTTGCTTAAGTGCACGATAATGGATCACACAACGTTCTTTAATATACAGCGTAGTCATTAATTTACTTTGTTTAGACCTTGGAGGTGGCATATGCTTCGCACGGAATGGTAAATCCCTATGAAAATTGTAGGAAGTCTTGGGATATTTGATATTATCTTCGAGTATATAGCTGATTTCAGCATCATCTGCCACATTTAAAATACCTAATGGGTTAACGTTTTCGATCGATCTAAAACCTACGAAAGGTAATGGTTGAGTCATGGCCCATCCACATAGATTATTAACATCATAATACATTAAATATTTTTCATCCCTGTTGGCTTGATAGTCTTCTTTCATGTAGGGGTTATTAGCTTTGGCATATCGATTGCAGCATTGGCGTATTCCACTTTGTATGCCTCGCTCTGTAAATAAAACTTTCTTTATGTCAGTCAACAATTTTAGTTTAATCTATAATTAAAATAGTATGATAATTTTAACTAATAATTTAAATGTTATTATTTAAAATAAACTTATAATGAATACATCGTAACTAACAAAAGTATCAATTACTCACTTTTGTATATTTTAGCATAGCGTCCCAAGTTAAGCCAGGTGTTGTGTAGTAATGAGCTGGGTCTAATTGATACGTCTCAATATAATTACAACGAAAATTTTCGAATATTTCAGCAAGAAGCTGCACGTCAGTCTTTAAATATAAATCACAGTACTGTCCGAGAGTATAAATTTTAAAAGTATTTCAGACATTTTTAGGATGATCGTACTCTTCGTTAGTTACATGGGTTTTATGTAAGCTGCTGTAAAAATCTTGTTTTGATAAAAGTTCATTTTCTTTCAGCTTTTCAAGAGAAGAAGTATAATCATACGGGTATACCCTTTTTCTTTTCGCTAAATTTATCTGCGCTATTGTATACTAACAATCTCTAGAAAATACTTCTTCTAGTATTTTTAGTTCGTCTAAATACGATGACAATTTTTCAAGAAACGTGGCCATAAATTTATAGGAATCAATAAATTGACGATTAATATCAGTACTCTCTACGTATTTTGTGAACGAAGTATATTTTTCTTTTGTCTGCGGTAAAAGTTAAACTCTTTCGGGGAAACACTTGGCTAGTTCTTTTAGAAATAAATGTGAATTATAACTACTCAAGTTATGAAAAATTATAGGTATTATTCTTGAGTCTTGATAGCTTATATTGCTTTTGTTGTGGGCAGAACCACGATATCTGAAAATTAAAAATTATATTTGACCAGCTAAAATTATCATCATAATAGATTACACTTACTTTTTAGTAAAATGACAAGGACCTTGAACATTTTGCATCATTAAAGCTAATGGGTTGGTCACATATATGACACAAAAATACTTTGTCATATTTAGTTTTTTCTTTAAGAGTTTGAGCAATCATTTTTAGTGGATTTTTATATGATTTTTCCAGCTTCAGAGCAAGAAAATGAAGAGCTCGAACAAGCCACTGAGCAGGTATCTCTTCGTCTTCTTTATTTTGTCTATAGTTTTTATATTCTGATTTACAATCGTCATACGAGTACTTGATAAAATAACCAATACTTAATGCTTTGTGACAAAAGGTACACGGTTCTTGTGTGTAAAATTTTTAAACTCAAGCATGCTCATATTATTTCTGTTAGGTAATGTAATTTTGCTCTTGTTTAAATTTTTACAATCAATTTCGTGTGCTTCCAAGTTTTTCTTAAACCAAAAATAGCGAAGGCAGCGATCATATATATTTGCTGCATGTTCATGTCCAGATAACTGCTTATGTACTAGACGAGATAAATGTTTTATCCATACGTAATGATATTTGTACTCAATATCATCATTGTAAATTATTTTATTTGTATTATCTTCTTCTTCACTATCTAGATAAAAATTTTTGACAGTTGAAAGATTGACGTGATTTTCTTTTTTTTTAGCTGTCAAGTGACAAGGAAAAATGTCATAAGTGATCCTTTTTTTTAAGCAATATAAATTAACTGAAATATTATTTTGCTTTTTGAATTTAAAATTTTTTCTAGTGAGTACAGGAAATGTAATACCATTAATATTCAACTCATTTTCATATTGAATATAATTAGAGGCACGATTTGGGTTTTTTTTCAAAGCATGTTTTTTTTTTATATAATTTGGTAACTCAATAAAAGAGCTGCCTTGCATAGGATTTAGTTTATTTATGTTTACAACTGAATTTAAAATCGAGAACAGAGACCAACGAGATTCTTTTATCTTGAAAATCGTCTAAATTTTTTTATGTAGGCTGTTGCACATTCACCTTAAAACACTCATTTAGATTGAAGTATTGAAATATTTTAAATCAGCATTCTCAACACCATCTTTAATCATCATATATTTAGCTGCTAACACTGTATTTGCTTTCAATACTTGATGAATCTTAAGAGACTGTTGAATTCGCTGAATAAATCTTTGTTTAGTATCTTTGCGGAATTCTTGTACATCAAAATTTACAATTAAAGCCGATATGATGCGATTTTAAATGCAGTATTTACATCACCTAGATTTACAGATTGAACGTTCTTAATATTGCTATGCCTTGACCCAGAAAGACTTTTTTATTACTCCCTCGTACAAAAAATTCTGGTTTATTTTTCAAAGCATTGACTGCTGCTGCCGCTTCTTATTTACTATCTGATGTAAATACTTCAGAATCATTCTTAAATATTTTTGTTGCCTCTACTACTTCCAAACGATTGTTAAGTAACTATATAACCCTTTTTAGTAAAACCACAACAAATTTTAGTTTTTGTTTTTCTGACGTTGTCAAATTATTTCTTTGAGTAAGAAAATCAGCATCTTTAAGAATTGTAAGGCTAACGTCCAATAGTCTCTGTATGTGAAATGTATTAAGCCGTATCTTTAAAATATTGAATAGTAGCCATATTAAAATTCTCTTGAGGAAGTTTACTAATGTAACGTTTGTTTAGAAGTGAGCTGCTGAAGCTAATACAACGCCTAAAATCCTGAAAGTGTTTAACTATGGCGGGAGGAAAAAGGGGCTTATTTCTGATTGGACAGAGATGGGACGGAGAGGGGGTGGACGTGTATGTTTTAAGTAAATTATGTGACGTCTTGTAGCGATAGGATTTAGTCGTTTGGTTGTGCTTAACTGCGCACCGTCAATTTTTTTTTGGAACGAAGTTCTTTCTGGCGCGTGCTTGGGGGGCTAGAATTTTAAAAACGACAGATTTTCATGAAACGGAAGTCGCTTACGAGAAGTTTCTTCCTCCTAATTTATTTTATTTCCCCCTTTACCCCATCACCCTTCTAATTTATTTTATTTCCCCCCTTACCCCGTCACCCTTACCATCAGCCCCCTACACACATCCCCTCACCCTTTCTCTTCCAACCGTGTTGTCTCCTGCACACCTCCTCTCATCACTCCCCGTTGTGCCTCGCCCCGCCGTCCCCCCTCACACTACACCATCAAACCACATACACATTTTTTTCTTTTACAATTCTTTAAAAAAAAAAAAAAAAAAAAAAAAAAAATGGACTTTTCAAAGAGATTCAAATCGCCGACCTCTTACTTTCCAGCCATAGCCCATACCTACCTTGCTATGAGCAGGCCCAACATAGGAGGATCAATTACTCCATCTTATCTTACAGTTTGTAACTTATTTTTCATAGAAATTTTTATTTAATGTATATTAATTCATTTGGTTTAGTTATAAATTAAATAAATAAACTATTTACGTAATAAAATGATTTTTTTTTTAAATGTTTTAAAAAAAAATGGGCAATTAGTATATTTCAGCAGAGTACCCTTCCAATTCATTAATAAATATTTATTTCTCTGTATTCAATTTGTTACTTTTACAATAAGTAAATAATTTTTTTACAATTCTTTCATATTTTTCAAAATTTTCAAAAATTACAAAAAATTGTTTTGTACTGTGCAAAGACATTGATTAATTTTTTTTGTACTTTATTCTTTTATAATTTATCTATTCGTGATTAAAGTGATTTTTTGACTGAAGGTCGTTCTTCACATAGTTTGTCAGGGAAAGTTCAGAGAAATAACAGGAACGCTAATGTGTACAGTAAAGCTAGGAATTCTTATTCTTATGTAGATGCATGTATGTATGTATGTACATTTTTTTATGTATGTACTCGTATAGATGCTTTCACGCACACCTCATGCCCTTTTTTTAAATTTATTTAAAATTTTTTTTGTGGGTCTATTTGAAAATTTGCTTGCATAGTGAGCATAAAGTTAAATTAAATCCTGCATGCACTATATGAAAAATCAAAAATACAAATATGTACTTCATGAAAATAAAAAATTGAAATTTTACTATTTTCTACTGCTGCTACCACCATATTGTCATTCAGCATTTCGGGTTCTTATGGTGCTACCTCTACGATACAATCCCTAAAACTTTCTGGTACCGCTATCACATTCCTATCCATTTCGGGTGCTGATGATTCCAAACTTGTAACAAAATTATTTAAGGCTCTGCGCAGAAGACGTTCCTGGTATCTTCTGATATCACTTTCGTTTTCTTTTCCACCATGTTTATCTAAAAATATTAACACGTTTAACACTACATTTATAAGAGCGTAAAAGTATAAATAAAACTAATTAATAAAAGAAATGAAAGAAATGTAAATGATTAAAAAACTGTGTATATAATTTCTACGGAAAGAGTAAAAATAAGAAAACTCGATTGCCATCATTGCTGCGTCTTAAAATAAGAATTAGTGTAAAGATGTATGGTATGAAAATTTGTGAGGAGAAAACAAAAAAATATTTCCGAATACAGAAAAGAAAGATTTAAAGAAATACCTTGAAAAATGAAAGCGTTGACCCATGCAATGTACTCCTTGTTGGATCTTCCACTGGTGCTGATGTTAAAGTGTAACTATGGCATGAGGTAAAGTTTATGGGCACTCTCCTTATCATATTGTCTAAGAAGTGCGGGATTTTCGACATATAGCAGAAAATATTCTGTATATGGTAGAACGGATTCGATTTTCCTCACTTTGCATAAAGTAGATTGAGGGACCAAAATTATTGTCGTCCTTTCCTAACTTTCTTATTGGTTGAAGTAACTAATGCCAGGAAGTGGGAGAATGTAGTTTAGAAATAGGTATGGTAAAAAGGGTTATTGTGCTCTTTCTAGAGCTTCTTATTGGCTTAGACAATTATTCTAGTATTGAAAGAATATAAGTAAACGTAAGAAGGAGTACGTGCAATGCAGCTTCTCTCTTTATACTCTATGTAAAACTTCAATGTCTTACAAAGGCGAGTTGTGCTCAAAAAACATCAGTCTGAAAAGTAGTTTCATCGTGATCAAATATATCAAGTGAAAATCTCAGTCTCGCTCGAAATGGCGCATATACATTCGATGGAAGAATCTATGTGTGATGTTGCATGGATAGAATTGAAGGATTTGGCTTCTTTAACGAACGTAAAGTTCGAACGGGATTCTGATAAAGATGATCATTTTCCTACCTGATGAAACGGAAAGGCAAACTATCAGAAAACCACCGTCAGATACAGCTACCTTTTTTGGTAAGTACATATTTGAATGAAAATTGAAATCATAAGTTAAAAATCCTGATTTTTAATATTTTAAGACTCTAAGGGTAATTTTCTTACACTTCCTCCACAATCGCATGGCTCTATGGTTGTCGTTGTAGATAAATTGCCCCAATCTTTGGCTTCATTGCACTCGAGAGAGTTTGAGACGCTCACTGCAGTAAAAGCCAATTTTCTGGTATCAGTGTCAGCAGTCGATCCATCGGAAATAACTAGCTTTTCGAGTAAGTATTTATTGAAATAAAAGCTAAATTTAAACTGCAATACTCATGATAATCCTTATTTGTTATATCTTTTAAATTTTGAAGATGATTTTATCCGTTGCTCCCTATGATCTATATGTACTGCTGAAACGGAGAGGCAAGTACAATTACTATCACCGTTGCCATTTCATGAGTTATCGCCATCGATAATGAGAATTTTTTTCGGTGAGTATTCTTTCGAAAATTTTAATGGATTTAGAGTTTTTTTTCACTTTTAACCAAAATAAAAATTTTTTTTTAGAGGATGAGTTCACCATTTCTTCACCACATTCTTTTTTCATTAAAGAATCGGGGACACTAGCAAAATCTCCAACTTTTTCACATACACGAGAGTTTGATACCCTCAGCACGGTCGAATGGGGATCATCAATTGACTTGTCAGTTGTATCGTCGATAGGTGCAGTCATCGATATGTTGATTCCTACTGTAACTATATCTACAACATCCCCTATCCTAACCTGCTCAACATTGTCCGATGCCCCCTCAATACCTGTTGTGGATCTTGCTACAACACCTGATCCCTTAATATCTGTTGTGGATCTTACAACACCTGCCCTAAGCTACTCAATATTGCCCATCATCCTTGATAATAGTCCGGAAATTTTGTGTGAAATGATATGTACAAAAGGGAAAAAAAGACGCCAGAGTGCTCTAAGTAGACCAAAAGAGAAAAAAGTATGTCATAGGCTCTCATTTTACTGAAATAACTAATCAATAAAAGGCTGTATAAATGTATTATACTTCAAAAATATGATGATTGACCAGATCCTTTCGTAAATTATGCGTATTCTTACATGTCCAGTTTTGTAAGTGTAGATTTTTTTCGTTTCAATGTACTGATTAAACAAAATAAACCAAAAATGTTTAACAATTTCTTTTCCTACCACTCCACACCGTACATTATCATGTAACGCACTCGCTAACAGAAAAATGCATATATCCATTACGTGCACAAGCTGCGCAAGATCTCGCACATTCAAGTTCTGCGCGAAAAACCAGTGCTGAAAATTTTTCTATTAAATTTTTGCAGTTTAAACTTTAAATACTTATTTATTACATTATTATATGCGCTTACATTTTAACTTATAATTCCATACCTGCAACATTCAATAAGCTTTTGCAGTTAAACCTTTCAATATTTATTACATTATCATTTGCTCTTATATTTAGACTTGCTATCCTACATCAGCAAATTTTTAAATTTATCGCTCTTACAGTGCCATGAGTGACAGACTTCAGTACCCGAATGATCAGGCCTCTATGGCAGCAAAGGGGGGGATGTGCTACAACTGTCAAGTGGTTTTAGCACAGCTGTGCTAGAACCGCCATAGTTTATCTACTCAATCTGATTACACTCAAAGGATAGTGCAGGTACTTAATTTCAGTTAAGCGTACCTCAGTACAGTGCTAGCTGACCCTGGCCAAGTTTTAAAATTTTCTGATGAAGGAATGAATGTAAACATTTCGTATTGAGAAGTCATTAGCTTTAAACTTTGCCAAAATTTATGTTGAAATGGTAAAAAGAGTAATTAAATACATGGGTGGTATCACTAACTATGGAATTGTCTATAGTTTCGATGATACTTGTGATTTTGATATATATGCATATCGTAAATTTAACTTCGTTGATGATAAAGATACTCGTAAATCTATAAGTACGTGTGTATTAAAAACTGGAAATGCACCTATAACATAATTCTGAAGAAGTTAATGTGTGGTTTCTACCAGCTCCACCAAGCCATATTATATTTTTGCAAGCATGGCATCTAAAGCCATAATTTAGGCCAAGAGACTTGTTGAAAAACTTATGTATAATCATATAACTCCTATTTTATGCATTGATAATATTGTCTTCCGTCAGTTCAAAAAATTTCTTTCGCACAACAGAAGTAAAAAGAACAGAAAAAATTACATGAATGTAGAAGTACCATTTGATTAGGAGCTATGTAGAGTCAAGAAAAATAAGATTATAATATGTAAACACGGTTAAGTAACTAGCGGACATTTTGACTGAAAGTTGACATTATGATCATTACATTAAGTTACGTAAATATATCGGAATTTCGATAGTGTGCGATTAGAAGCAGTAATAAAAATGGTTGTGCACTGTGACTGCTAGTATACATAATAGCTTGGTGTAATATGTATGTATGTGTAAAAGAGTACAGAGGAGTGGAAAGGTTGAAAAGCTGAATGCTTGAAATTGGTTGTGCGGTAGAGCACTGATTGCCAGCAGAACGAAGGTATACCTCGTCGAGTAAACACGTATAGATATAGCATAGTAACATATTTTTGTAATACCTACTGTCTTAATAAATATACACGTATAATTGCATATCCGTTGAAGATAGCATATTACTAAACTTCCTTCTAGCAACACAACCCACTTTATCTATTGATGATAAAATCTTTAAGAATGTAAATTAATTTTCTTCAGCACTTCTGTCAAATGTTAGCTTCACACTTATTTTTGGAATAAATCGTATTATTTATTACTTCACTATTTCATTAAAACAAACCATTTAAAGTAAAATAAACTATTTTGAAGAAAAAATTTAATTTTTTTATTTTGCGGGCTTAGTTTCTGTCTATTGTACAGCGCGTTATGAAGTAATAAAATAAACTCTCTAGAATAAACAAAGCCAAAGAAGCTATTACGTGTCTTCCTATTTTGCTTGGACAAAGTTCGCCCTGTTCAAATAGGTAGGAAAGACCGATGCGCAACCCATTTAGCGAGAATTTCATGGAAAGAGAATGTCAACACTACTAAAATCGCTAATTCTTTTGAGATTCCCCATTTTCAATATGTAATTTACAATTGAATATTAGTATTATCAACTACTAAAACCAACAAAAATTTTGTTAATATTAGTAGAGCTTGTGTTGTTTTATACATATACGATGCAAAAATTAGATTGGCAAAATAATCAAAGATTAGCGCATCAATTATGAGAATATAACTGTAATAACGTAATTAATACGTACACATTTATATACTTCATACATACTTCGCCCACACTTTAACAGCACAGATAATACAATCTTGACTATAAATAAATGAATCTACTACATGTAGAGCATGTACGCCTTACTTTTAGTCTGACAAAAAGCCTTCTCTCGGTAGTTTGCGAGATCGCTCACAGATTGCGTGAGCGATATGTAACAGTGGAGGGTTGGTTATGGTTTGGCCCAGTGCTCACTCTAGATCACCTGTGCTGCTCCAGGATGTAGGGAATCTACGTATACTGAAGACAAGAGGACTTTAGTACATAAAATTTATCAAACTCTTTTCATTTTTACAGGTATTACTACTCTGTTAGGCGATTAGCGTTGGACCGCCTATACCTATTGATGCACAAGTACACTTGCTTTGCACTAGGGGATATCCCCCACTACTCAGCTAGTTATATTACAATATCCCTACAAAACTATCCCAAGTTATGACCTTAACTTACAAATTAACTTAGCTATATTGCAGATTACACAAGCCTTAGAAAAGTTTACGAACAGCGGGTTTAACTTGTACATAATCTTATCGTAATTGCCACAGGCAAGTCTGGCAATGTCTAATAGAAGTTACAAACAATAATTCACGCTAGTTACAATCATAGTTTAAGATAATACGCATATATCTCACAATGTAAGAAGTTAAAAATAAATGAAAAAAAAAAAAAAAAAAAAAAACAACAATTTTTAGGTGCTACTTGAAAGACTAAAAATAAAGTACATTTAGTCTTATTACTAAGGGAAACTTGTTTTTGGACATAAGTTTTTAATATATATTTAAGCTCTGTATGCTGAATAGTAGTGGAAAATGATTCAGGAAAAGCTAAAGGTCGCAAGTCATCAGGTACAAAGTGAGCAGATTTTAGCTGCTCTGAAGAGATGATTTGAGGATTAACGTTAACATCTATTTTATAGTTGAAATCAGAAATTCTTTCCAATACTTTATGTGGACCAGAGTAGGGTAGAGATTTCTTGACTGGCGAAGCTTTTGGAAAAACATGAGAAAAAGTTTTTAATTCTTAAAAAAAGGCATGGGGCTTATGTCTAAAGGCCACCCAAACGGGTTCGACATTTTGCATATGCACAGGAAATTCCTCTAAGAAAATCTGAGGATTTGGAGTGAAATCATCTAGTAACCAAAATTCCCCAGGAACTGAACAAAGACTTGAACACTTAAGATTCAAACTAGGCATCCTGATCTGTAGTGATTATACAAGAAGCGCCAAAATGAGCTACCTAAGTGTCAAAAAAAACTTGGCTTACTGAAAGAGCAGACATATCTTTTATTGGAGCTACCTCCGGCTAACGCGGAAATCGATTCATTATAGTTAAAAGATAACAACAACGAATAAAATTAAGTCTAGGGACCTAATATAAGGACTACGAACTATACTAATAAGGACTTACGAACTGACCAGGACTATTTTTGACCTGACCGGAAATCTTAGAAACTGGGCAGTCTATATAAGTTTTGCACCAGGTCTTAATATCGTGATACATCAAGGGCCAGGCATATCTCTATCTGATGGTAGTGTCCGTTGGGTGGGCAGGTATATGGAATAATTCAAAAACATGTCTACGAAGGGGCTTAGACATGTAGAAACGTCAAATATTACCAGAGACATCACAGAAAATTTTATGATATTCCTGGCCCCCACTCAATGGCTTTGAACTGAAGCGAATATTTCACCGGGTCTTCAAGTAGCTCTATTAATTAAGGATCAACTTTTTGAAGCTGAGCGAGCTCAAGAATATTAAAATCAACCGGAAGACGAAAGAGATCTACACGAGACAGGTCATTAGACACTTATTCATTTGCACCTGCAAGGTGCTTAATAGAAGTTATGAATTGAGAAATAAATGTCAACTGTGTATATTGGCAAGGAGAAGCCTTCGCAGCCCGCTGTTGAAAGGCGTGGGTAAGAGGTCAGGATGTGTAATTCTCTACCCTCAAGAAAATACTTAGATTACTTGGTTCATTTAAAGTTAGTAGTCAACTCCTTATCGTACATTCCATTATTCAACTGAGTCAGAGAGAATTGCTTTAAAAAAAATTCTAAGGGTTTCTAAACGTTACTCTGGAACTGATCAAGCAGATCAACCGTGGTGACTTTCGAGAAATTAGTTATTAGACGGGTTTCTGCAGAAAAAGAGGGAAGATATAAAAGAGCGACATTAGCTGAATCGTGCCTAATTTTTTCAAAAGCTAGCTCAGCCTTAAAAGTTCAAATGACCTCACGTTAATTATTTTTGGTTGATCCATAAAAGTATTCGTTTAATGGGGCAAGAATTTCAGCTGCGTGAGAGAGGCAACAGCGATAGATATTAACAAGATCTAAAAAACGGCGTAATTGCACAACCGTCTTGGCCTTACAAAAATCGATGACCGCTTGGACGTTATCACCCGAGGGTTTAGAACCGTCCTTGTTAATAAGATGACCTAGAAAGGCAATTTCAGATTTTAAAAAATTACATTTTATTCAGTTTAACTGTACGCCAAAATTTTTTAAACGTTCAAAGACCATGAAATGATTTTTAATATGCTCTCAAAGTAAAAAAAAAAATTAAAACATGATCAAGAAAAACAAAGACAAATTCTAAAGCACTAAGTGCACGATTTATAAAACGGTGAAAGGTTTGACAGGCGTCTCTCAACGCGAAGAGGACCACTAAAAACTCAAACAGCCCAGAGGAAGCTATCGCAGCTGTATTGGAAACATCCTTAAGAGTGACAGAAATTTGATGGTAAGCCAGAAAAAAGTCTAGAGTAGAAAAAATCGATTTACCATGCAAGGTGACTGAAAAATCATGAAGATCAAAAGTCGGATACCTATCAGACTCAGTCACACGGTTTAATTTACGAAAGTCACTGCAGATACGTCAGGATCTGTCCTTCTTACTAGTTCAATGTAAAAGACTAGCCCAGCGACTATTTAAGTGTCTGCAGATGCCGTCCTGGACTAGTTTTTCAAATTCTGTCTTATCGGCTCGATATTTATCAGGATTTAAACAATAGGCATGCTCTGAAGCTGGGAGACCTTTAGTGATAATGTGATGGAACACATTAGGCGAGCTCAGTTTGATGACAGGCTTCCGTCCAGGTACCTTAGGAAATTAAGAAAGAAGCTTACTAACTTCATCGCTTGATACCACACTTACTGAAAATGGTAAAACTGATTTGACAAAACACAGTGTGGACGCATCAGAGTGAGGGTCGATTAATCTATGCCTACGAACATCAACTAAAAATCCG
Organism: Copidosoma floridanum; assembly: GCF_036245765.1. Taxonomy (NCBI): domain Eukaryota; kingdom Metazoa; phylum Arthropoda; class Insecta; order Hymenoptera; family Encyrtidae; genus Copidosoma; species Copidosoma floridanum. The sequence continues at coordinate 5,426,056 of NW_028321892.1, read as the reverse complement.
AAGCTATCAAGCAGATCCGCGCCGATACTTAAGTATGGAACTGCAGCTACACAAAAGTTCCAGGTTATTGGATTGTTAAGGTGAAAATCCAGGACCAAATCAGTCTATTTAACATATCCACACAATTTATTTAAAATTAAAGATGGTTTGACATTCAAAGATTCTTGGCCTTTAATAACTTAGCGCAACCTCGCTTCTGCTGAGCTACCGAAAGTGGATATTAGTCAAGCTTTGATCTGATCATAAATTTTAGCTGGGTGAGGCTCTAAAACTTTTAAACCCTGAATCGCCTGAAGGCCATCCAGGTTAAGCTTAGTTGTGGTATGATCAGCTTTGGTAACTGAGCAAGTAACACTAGCGTAACGATGTGTTATTTCAACTGAAAAAAACCACGTTACCGGATTATTGCGACAAAAAGCTGGAAGCTTAGGCTGTTTAAAAATTGCCGAAACTATCTGTAAATTATTTTTACAGGTACGATAATTTTGAATTTGGCTAATCTGAGTATTCTAGTTCCACCTAACCAATCTAGTTCAGCTTCAAGCTGACTAATTCTTTAAGCTTCAGTAGTCATAATAACCAATGTGAAACCTTACAAGATTTAAAGTAAATGATGTTAATGACTCCAATAACAGCGGGTAGGACGAAATGCAATAAATACTGACACCAATGGCTGTTGCTGTTAAAAACTGTAATTTATTCCCCTGACGACGTTTCTCTCCTCTTTGGGAAGGAGCCTTTTCAAGTCCTAAGTATAAGTAATAAATATACAATGCGAGTAATTACAAGAGGTATCACTAATACAGTCATCACATCTGAGTAAACGAATATAATAAACATGTAAGGAATATGTATAAAATATTTATAAAATAACAATATAGAAAACTTACAAATACGTTTTTCTGTTTGAAAAATCAAACACGTCCATACCCAACGAGGGCACTACGTCAGATGATTAACAATACATGAAGTTTGATAATGCAGAGTATATAGGACGGAACAAGATATAGTCAAACATTACATATATAGTAATGGAACGAAACAAAACACGCGAAAATATGATTTACAAAGAACTACATAGTTTGTTATTATTTTATTTTAGTAGTAAATGGATGTATCTTTTAAAAACTTTATTGAAATTATCACAGTCTAAAATTCTATTAATACTGTCTGTCTTTTCAATAAAAACCATTTCAGACAGTAATCTTTTATAATAGTTTTGTTCCTTATCGACAATTTTAATTTCATTTTCATTAAAATTAAAAGAGTGCCCTGTGTCAAGCTGGTGCTGGTATAAAGCTGACTTGTCACGTTTGTGTTTTACATCACTTGCATGCTCATTTATTCTAATGCCAAGTCTCCTAAGAGTCTGGCCAATGTAACAGTAGATACAGTCAGAGCAATCTATTTTATAAACAACTTTCGGAACATCAAGCTTTTTTATTGGATCCTTGCCGAACATATTATGGAAAGGCAATTTGTTATTACTCTTAAAAATAACTTTGATAAAATGTTTGGCACAGAACTTCTTCAACTTATAATCCAACTGACGGTTGAAGGGCAAAACCAATGAGCCAATTACTTCAACAGAATCTTTGATATTATTTTTATTATTAATATTTAGTCCAGATCTTAACAAACATAATCTTTTTTTGATACAACGTTCGATAAACTGTGGAGGGTAATTGTTTGCTAATAATACTGTAAAAATGTATTTAAAATTGTTAGAAAAATATTGAGGTGAAGAAAGTTTAAAATTTTCATCTACCAAATGAGTAACTATAGATTTTTTCTGTGAAATTGGACAATGCGAGTAATAATTAAGATAAGAACCAGAATGGGTGTTTCTTCGGTACCAATTGGTTGAAATAGAAAAATCGTTATTTACCACCACGGTCATAATTTTTTCTATTTCAACCAACTGGATTATAGGTTGAAGAAGTTCTGTGCCAAACATTTTATCAAAGTTATTTTTAAGAGTAATAACAAATTGCCTTTCCATAATATGTTCGGCAAGGATCCAATAAAAAAGCTTGATGTTCTGAAAGTTGTTTATAAAATAGATTGCTCTGACTGTATCTACTGTTACATTGGCCAGACTCTTAGGAGACTTGGCATTAGAATAAATGAGCATGCAAGTGATGTAAAACACAAACGTGACAAGTCAGCTTTATACCAGCACCAGCTTGACACAGGGCACTCTTTTAATTTTAATGAAAATGAAATTAAAATTGTCGATAAGGAACAAAACTATTATAAAAGATTACTGTCTGAAATGGTTTTTATTAAAAAGACAGACAGTATTAATAGAATTTTAGACTGTGATAGTTTAAATAAAGTTTTTAAAAGATACATCCATTTACTACTATAAATAAAATAATAACAAACTATGTAGTTCTTTGTAAATCATATTTTCGCGTGTTTTGTTTCGTCCCATATACTCTGTAATGTTTGACTATATCTTGTTCCGTCCTATATACTCTGTATTATCAAACTTCATGTATTGTTAATCATCTGACGTAGTGCCCTCGTTGGGTATGGACGTGTTTGATTTTTTAAATAGAAAAACGTGTTTGTAAGTTTTCTATATTGTTATTTTATAAATATTTTATACATATTCCTTACATGTTTATTATATTCGTTTACTCAGATGTGATGACTGTATTAGTGATACCTCTTGTAATTACTCGCATTGTATATTTATTACTTATACTTAGGACTTGAAAAGGCTCCTTCCCAAAGAGGAGAGAAACGTCGTCAGGGGAATAAATTACAGTTTTTAACAGCAACAGCCATTGGTGTCAAGATTTAAAGTAATGTGCATTCGTGAATGCAGTACCAAATTATAAAAATCGAAGCTTGCACCTATGTAAAAAAAAATTTTTGCTCCAAAAGACGGTAAAATTTTTCAATAAAATAAATGAATATTTTAAAACGCTCGAAATCTCTATTCAAAATATTATCTGGAATTTATATGCTCATTAAAAGCTTTTTTTCAATAAAAGACTCAAGGAAAGAACATATTAACTAGTTTACGAATTGTGCTACTATATTTTGCACGAAAAAAATAATTGAACTTGTGGAGGCAACTTGAAAAATGAAATTTGGGGTCAACAGTTTGGTGAAAATTAAACAACTCTATAAAGTAACCTAAACTTCACGCTTTGTTCAATTTCGCAAAGTCATTAGTTAAAAATCAATCAAAAAGGTGAGAAATCAGTACTCGTAGAGAGTTGTCCAGCAGTCCTCACTGGGTAGCAGCATGCAGAGGTTGACATCACGTCAAGATCACCAACGTTGAGGGTTGCCCCTGGTTTTGCCTAGTGTTGCTCCTGATCACCTGTACTGCTTCAGGATGTAGGGAATCCACCTAAAACTAAGACAAAAGGATTTTAGTATGTAGCATTTATGAAACTCTCTTAATTATTACAGATATGACCGCTGTGTTAGGCTGATGTATGATTTTACTCATACGAGGTTCAATAGATAAAATATTATATTTTCATAGCATCTCATCGTTTCAAAATATTTTCACTCTTAAATAAGGCGATTTCTTAAGTTTAGCCACATTCACTGTCATTTAATAATACCCCATTTTAGATAAAGTGGTACAACAAGATGTTTTTCTTAAGCCTTTTATTAGGTACACGCTACTGAGAATGAGTATGCGTATACATGTGATAGGTGCGAGTGTAAGGTTGAATATTTTATTACTGTAGAAAATGGTTTTAAAACAATCCAAAGATTTGATGAAACTAGATAGCCTAGTATTGGTCAGCCTGACAGCCCGTGCGTCGTGCCTAGTCCATACGCTGTACCTTTCTTATTTGTATAATATGTTTTTTTTTTATTGTTTATTTAATATTAAAACACTAATTGAAGCAGCGCCTAAGTACAGAATATTCTTATTTCAAGAATAATTGCACCATGCTTGATACATTGCAGTAGAATTATGTTGTTTAAAATATTGTTTTTTAATTTGTATATCTACATTTAAAAGTTGTATGCTACAAAAGTATGACTTCATACTTAGGTATCCGAGTACACTGACTTTTTATTAAAAATCTACATAAGTAATTTAATAAACTTTCTATTGTTTGCATACTCACGTGTGTGTATAATACACACATTGACTAATAAATACTATTATTTGAATAAAGTAAATTACCAAAATTTTTTTGCATGCATGGCAGATTAAAGCAAATAGTCAATATTGATTCGTCGGTTTTTTACATGACGTAACCTCCAAATATTAAATAATATGCCATATCTTACGAAGGAATCAAGATAGACCAAGAATAACAATTTTTACGGGTTTCCAAGAGGAAAAAAAAAACAGTACGGTACACAAAAAAAGGCGTTAAGTGGAAATATAACCTTAAATTTTAGTGTTTTTTATATTTCTCTATAAAGAAGTCAAGGTAGAAAATTTTAGAAAAAATTTGAGCATGTTTGCAAAATTATTAATAACGTGTATAATGTGTTTTTCGTTTTTTTGACCAATTATAACCCTGAAAATTTTTTAAAAAACTCAAAATTGCTAACAGAAAGATAGATAGATGTACTAAAACTAATAATTTTCATTCGTGTGCGTGTATAAGCAATTTAAATAAGCAATTCTATTTTCAACAAACATTATGTCAGTGCACTGAGCACCATACTGGACCTTTATAACCACAGTCTAAGTACTAAACACTTGTTGGAACACACATTAATAAACATATTTACGAACATCCGTAACCTCTGATCCTTCACTTTTTCATTCATAAATTCTCATTATCTCTGTTAATTCATACATATTTTGATTATTTTCGAAGTTATCACTTCTGCAACGTATCAGATGTGACTCACTTCGTTTTTTTAAGTTTAAAATAGAAGTAAAATATCATTAGTGCAGTCACTCTACTTTACACAATGAACAAAGAGATAGAAGAGTTTTCTGACTGTAATCATACAACGTAAGATTATTTGAGGTTATACGTAGATATAAACCATATTGTAAAGCTTACGTTCTTGATAGTTATCGTTATTACTGTCTATGTCTAACATTTCAAAGTGAAAAACTCATTTATGTATGATTAATAGTGTATGGAGTCCTTAAAAGTCTGGCAAGTCTGAAATTTTCTGTCACCGTAGGCTCTCATGACGTTCTTTTTCATCCCAACGGCTTGCAGACAGTGAATAGTCTGTTAATATTTGGATTGCGTATGGGGGCTACCCCTTCTCTCTCGTTCTGTTCTGGGGTCTTACGCTGCGCCGCAAGTCAGTTGCGCCTTAGATATATGCCTAGCTTGGTCTTAGGTGTCTTAGTAGACATCAGACTGTATTTTGGATTAAAACTTAATTTTATTGTATCAAGCAGTACTTTTCTCTGAGATTCCCTTCTCCGAAGAGACCATGTTAACGGCAGAAGTGGAACTGCACAACCGACCCGGATAACCGGATCTTTCTCTTTGGTCACTTATTTCCTCATTCGTGACCCCTATTGACTTCTAAGAAGAAGAAAGATGCACACACTATAAATTCTGGAACCACATCGATCGTCCAGGCGGCTATTCTTCCCCAGTAGCTTTTTTGAAACTTTCGATGAACTTTCGCCCAGCATATAAACTGTGTTTATATAAATGTATGTACAAGTTTTTAGGAGCGTGCGTGAGCTTGTCAGGCAACCGTTGTGCGTTTTTCCAAACTGCTTGTGGTTCTCGCTTGTGTTTACAGCTTTTGAGCGCGTTGAGAATTCTGCTGCTTCTAGTGTTTTTATGGTTTTTGTTAATCATAACGTTCTCCCAACCAAGTCACGTTTTTTTCTTTAAACATCTTTTGATGCATGAGTTCTTATGTAATACTATTTTTCTTCCTCTTCGTAATTTTTACTAATTATAATTTTTTAGAGTTATTGTGTCAGTGTCTGTCTGGTATTTTTAGAAAAATTAGCCCTGCTCGTGCAAGTTAGACCGTTTTCTTGTTTACGCTGACATAATATTTTCTTCTTTGTACAATGTGCATTGAGGAATAGTTAAGGGAGTTGCTTACTGAGTTGGCATCCACTTATGCTAAAATAGTGAATTTGCAAAATGATTCTTTAGGTGTGGAGGGAGGCAGTCAACCTCTTTCCCAGGTTGCTGCTGCACGAGCAACAAAGATAGCAAATTTTATTAAAACCCTCAAGTGTGGTTTACACTTGCAGAAATTTCATTAAGAAATGCTGGCATCACAGTTTCTCTAACTAAAGCTGATTGTATTGCTAAAAAACTAGATTCAGACACGATTTTGTGAATTTTAGATTTACTTAACTCAAGTCCAAGCTCTGCAGATTTGTACGAACGAATCGAATCGCGAATTTCGTCGACCTTCGGTGGGTCTTTAGAGAAGCACCTCCGCCAATTTTTGGGTAATCAGGTATCTTCAGAAAGTAAACCCTCCTTATTACTTAGTCGCATGCGTGCCTTGGAAATTGGTTGTGGAGACGAGGTTCTTCAAATTATTTTCTTAGAGCAGCTTACACCAGATTGCCGTGCAGCCCTATCGATTTACAGCATAATTTTGCTCACCGAGCTCGCGTCAGCCACTGATCCATTTGTAAAATCCCTGGCTTCTAATAGTTCCCATACCTCGTGTTCAAAGTTCAGGAACTTATTTCGAACTCCTCAATTCTTAACGCGATTGAGCGGTAACTTGTCACTCAATGCTCAACAACTTCCCTCTGAAATGGGTAAGTACTCAAGGTGCAGTAATAACCGTCTCTATAGTCATTCTAATTTCTGCGGTCGTAATCTCAATCAGATGGGTAATAACTACTCAAATCGTATAGATCAATTCAAGGCTATCACTGGTAATAAGTTGTGCTCAATATGTTCTGAGTACGGCAGTGAGGCTTATTTCTGCTGGAGTAATTGTTCCTGGAAGTCGTCCACTTCGGGAAACTAATCTCTCCTCCTTAAGTGGAGGCTTCAAGAGAGGCGTCTTCTAAAATCAAACGCTTCCATGTCCGTGAACTTGCAACTGGCAAGACTTTTTTATTTGATAATGATGCAGAAGTCTCGTTACTGCCCAATACCAATGTTGGTGCTAAACCATCTAGTTTTAAACTTTTTCAGCAAATAACTTGATAAGTAACACTTATGAGGAAGTTAAACTCTGTCTCAACCTGTGTCTTAAGCGTCTGTTTCCTTGAAAATTTCGTACGATTGATGTTCTTAGCCCGATTCTTGGTGCTGACTTCCTGAATTTCTCTGGTCTTATTATATATTTACGCAGACGTAGGATCATCGATTTGTACTCTAGTGCGGTTTCCATCATGTGTTTTAGGTTAGCTGACTGCTCCTCTTAGCTGAGCATTGTTAGTCCTATTTCTTGCTACTCAAAAATTGTTGCTAACTTCCCTAAAGTCACAAGAAGAAACTCTTTCAGCTTATAGCAATCAAGGATATTTTACAATTTACTGAGAAAACAAGTTCTCCGATTGCTGAATTTTGGATAAATATGGCACTTGTAGGTACTCCAAAAGTCCTTGAGCCAGTCTTACTCACATGATGAAAAAGTCAGATGGTACTTGGGGTATTTGCGGCGATTATTGTCGTTTCAATGCCTGCAGTGTTTCTGACAAATTTCCAATACCTTATCTTTATAATTACTCTATACTCCTGTCAGGTAGAAAATTTTTCTCTAAACTTGACTTAGTTAAACCTACCAAATTCCAGTAGCTCCTGCATATGTTCTCAAAACTGCTGTGACAACGCGTTTTGGCTTTTTTAGTATGCGTTAAGGCCTTCTGGTCTCAGGAACGCATCTCAATCGTTTCAAAGGTATATCTGCCGTGCCATTGGAGATTTGAAGTTTGTTTTCGTCTATTTAGATGATATTTTGATTTTTTCATCTTCTATTGAAGATCACAAAAAGCATCTTCGTACAATATTCAATCGTTTGAAGCAACATGATCTTCGGCTAAATACATCTTAATGTGAATTTGATAAGGCAGAGCTTTTTCTTCTTGGTCATCTTATTGATCAAAATGGTTCTAGATCCAGTCTCGAGAAAGTTCAAGTGATTTCTGACTTAACTCAGCCTGTAACTATCGCTCAAATGCGTAGATCCTAAAGTCTGGTTAATTTTTATCGTCGAAGCCTTCCTTATGCTGCTTTTCTCAAGCTTCACTCTACGCGTACCCTTATAACTCCGAGAAAAATGACCAACGAATCATTGAATGGTCTTCAGAGGCCATTCAAGCTTTTGAGAGAACAAAATCTGACTCAGTCAAGGCTTGCTAACTCAGCCATCCGTCATCGAATGCTATTACCAGACTGGTAACGGACGTTGGACCACAGACATTGAAATGCCTGAACTGGTAGATCATCAGCAGCATGACACTGAACTTAAGGGACTTGATTCTTCGACTCGCTCTCTCAATATTAAAAGCATTGGTTTTAGTCATGATCATAGTCATTTTTTTTGCGTCTGGACCAGAAATATTCACCCATATATTTCTAAGACTCTCAAAAAGTATCTCTTCAATCTCTTTTACTTTTCAGCGCTTCATGGTCCAAAGGTCACTGACCAGCTTATCAGACAACGTTATGTTTGGCCTTCCATGCACCGTGGTGTCAAAGCTTGGTGCAATGGCTGTCTCAACTTTTAATAGTCGAAGACTTCGTGCCACGTGAAAAATGAGCTTGCTCAATTTGCGGTGCCTGATGATAGGTTTCGCTATGTCCACATAGACATTGTAGGCTCCTTGAAAACCTGTGAAGGTTATTCCTTTCTTCTGACAATGGTTGATCGTTTTTCTCGTTGGCCAGAAACTATTCTTTTTAAAGACATCGAAGCTTCCGTTATTCTTCAATGTTTTGAAGACACCTGGGTTGCTCGTTTTAGTGCTCCCAGATACCTGATTATAGACTAGGGCTCTCAATTTGAGTCAAAGATTTTCAACGCTTATTTTTCTTCTATCGGTTGTCAGAGAAAGATAACAGCAGCCTACCATCTGGTTGCTAATGGTCTGATTAATCGTTGACACCGTTGCCTTCAAACTTTTTTAATGTGTCACAATAATGCTAACTGGATCAAATTACTGTCGATAGTCCTCTTGGGCCTTCAAACTGCTGTTTGGAATGGCATTACCGCTTTACCAGCTGAATGTCTGTTTGAAACTTTTCTCTGTATCCCAGGCTAATTTTTCATTCTGGATGATTTCTTCGCCGATCTTCAAATCTTCATTGAGAACTATCGAGAGCACATACGTGAATTGAGACCAGTTCCTGAGACTCACTGTCATAAACCTTCCTCCTTCTTCTTCAATGATTCATACTCTTGTTCGCATGTCTTTCCTTAAACTCTTGCTCACAAATTTCTCAAACGACCTTACACTGGTCCACACAAGGTGATAGAGCGCGTTTTCGATCTTGATTTCAAGATCGACATTAATATAGTATCTAAGGTTGTTTTCACCGAGTTGCTCAAACCAGCTCATTTTCTGCCGGATGACTTAGTCTCTCCGATGTTTGATCTATCAGTTCTTTGTATCCAGCCTTCAAGGCCGATTCCAATTTTAAAAATTTATCAATCTAAAACGAATACCCTACAAAATAGTATGCAAAAACTCTGTTTTTCATGTTAGTAGTCCTAAATAGTTCATCAATCTTTCCTTTAAGCTACAAGTTGACTTAGTCCTTGTGAGTCCTAAAATGCTGCAATTGTGATGTTAGTATTCACTTTGAGCATCAACTCACGCCACTTAATCTGTAGTTATAAAAGCTGATGTACTTTTCGTACCTTATCCTGTAATCAGGTTGCGTAATACTTTAACCCTACGTTTTTTGTCTAAACACCTACGAAGTTTTTATTTGTATTTGTTTAACTACGTTTCTTGGAAAGGAATGTGTGAGGACAGGAAAATTTTAAAATGGAACTCTGTCAGTACACATCTTCGTGGACAATCAATAAAGCTGTGAGAGAAGGTTTTTATAAAATGTTAAACAATAAAATAAATATTGAATATGCTAAAAAATATACGTCTTACTATAAGAAGGCTTTGTTATCGCTGTCAACATAAACAGTGCATGGTGTAATTGCAAAAGTAATTTCTTTTATGGTTACATAGTTGGAAACATGTATTTAAAACTAGAAGTAATAAGTATGCTTATTTAAAAGGTTTAAGAGTCCTTAAAATGGTAGTGAGTAACCATTTAATAGCACACATTTCTCGGTCTCTGAATGTCCACTTCGATGAAATTTATCAATGTCTGAACGTTTTTAAAGTTTTCAAAACATGATGGTATAACACTTTGAGAATGTTCTGGCAAAAAATGGAGAATCTTGAGTAACACTGATCCCAATTTCTTTTTTTTAAGAACATCAAATGTGAGTATAAACTTTTCCAATATTTTTATCAGACGTATTTTCGAGGAAAAAATTTGTATCACTCTACAATTTAGCGTAGGCTCTTGGGGAGGTCATTAATTCTATTTTATTAAATGGGCCTTTGAAAGGTTCTTGGAATTATTTTTTTTCTATCAATTCTTTTTAAGAAACGTACTTCTAACTAGGACACATTTTTTACCTGCTTTTAAAAAGTTTTAGTTTATTTGAATGTAATTAAAATACAGTTTAATTACTGATGGCCACAGTTAGTAAATCAACCATTTTAAGAGTCACTTTCATTAAATTATTTCAAGGTAGTACTGTTGTACATAAATGTACCTTTAAAATTTGGATGAAATTTAATAAGTTCATCGGTATTAACATGCTAAAGACTCATTTTTAATTTTGTGAACCTAGGATTCCTGAGGAAACGTTAAAGACGTTTTTTATTTTGGAAATTTAACATGCACCCTGCTGCAATCTCGCCTTCTTCATGTATTTAATTATGTGCAGAGAAAAAACTACCTACATGATCTTGTAAAAAATTTGTACAGCGTAAGCCTAAAATCTGAAGAACATCATGCAACTCTGAAAACATCGATTAGGTACCTGTAAGAGTTGAAATAAAAGATTTAGTAATAAAAAATACCACAAGTAGCGGAAAGATGACTACAGTAACTGCAGTGTGGCAACCCCGCAGAATAGCTTAGAACGTGCCTTTTGTTTGAAATATTTACAGTTTAGTACTTACGAGACTTAAAGTAATCTAGCTTCGCCAGATTTGACAAGTAATGTTGTAATTAAATAATTAAAGATATGTTAGTAAATACGCGATTATACGTGAGAATTCATGGTGGATAATGTCTTAAAAAGTTATTGTTAAAATTATATATTTTTAATATAAAAGAACATAGAATTTTGAATAAAGAACATAGAATGAAATGTAACATTTTATTTTTGATTAATAATCACATACTTATAAAAAGTTATGAACAATAGAAAAGTGTCTCATTAATGTAATTAGTTTGTTTTATATTAACAGCGAATACGTTTTCTGAATACATAGACAGTTTTTCCAAGATTTTTTTAGTTTTTGTAACTTTTACTGATCCGTTTGCATCTTCTCCGAATAAATCTGAAAGTCCTTGAATGTTTTCTTTTTGAAAAGCATCAGAAATCATATAATGTGTAAGTCCTGCACCAACTAATTATTTTCTTATACTCAGGGATAAACAATCGCTTACAGCGGTTACATTTTGTGAGTACTTAATTTTTCAATACTAAATTTTTCGTTCAACGTCATTCCAAGTAACAACAGTTTGGTGTAAATCAGTATTCTTGATTTTTAGTTCCTTTACAACTTGCTGTCACATTATTACGTCATGTAGAGCATCGTGTGCTTTATGACAACAGATTATATTGAATTGTTGAGCTCAACTCTCTAATTTTTTGCTGCTTTTGATGGTTTTTCCAGTGATTCTTCGTGTGATACGAAGAGTATCACAAAATTCGTAAACCAAATTTTGGAAATGTTTTGTCATAAAAACTTTATCGATAGCAGCCATCAATCGTAGATGGTCAAACTCACAGGTATCTGCTGTTAAAATGCACGGTTTTTTAAGCGAATCTTGGAAATCGTAAGAGGTCAAAAAAGCTTCGGGCAATGAAAATGTAAAGACGGGTTTTCCATGCAATTGGAGTACACCATCTGTAAGCCGCAAGCCTTGCACGTCACGGGCTTCTCGTGAAATTTTTTGCCATTGCCTAATACATACAGAAAACTCAAAGTCATTATATTTAGCAGTTAACTTCAGAATATCGCTTATTTTCGAAAGTCCTTCTGTCTCCAAATCAAAAAACACAAATATTGGTTTTGAGTTTAAATTAAAAGTTGCGATGGAGATCTATTCCATTGCAACACCGCATTAACTAATGTTACTTTCGTACATAATACCTTTTTCGGCTTCTCTTTTGTTTTTCAGTCCCATTTTTGACTTCTTTAAAGGTAATCTTCTTAATTTATGCTACGCGTTACAAACTTGGCATACATAACTTTTTTTGCGGAAGGAGAATATTTACCTGGTGACAAACTTAGTTTTCCAGTTAAAGTCAAATATTATTTTTCACCAATATTTTTTTTATTAATTGCACTAGCTACTTAAATATCACTTGACGCTGTCTTGCTGTACAGTCTCGTCTTAGGTGCCTTGCTAACAATTCTGTAATTAGACAATTTTGTAAATAGACATTAAAAAATATCTATCAAAGCATCGAATACAATTTCACTGTAAAAGCCATTGCCAATGTTGAAGTGCACATAATTTTCTTGACGAGTCTGGCACCAATCTCCACAATCGTCGTGAATATTAAAACAATAATACGGTATATTTTTAATTACACTTGTCATTGCTGTACTGTTTTCTTGATTTTGAGATACGCAATATGTGAAACATTTTTCAGGTACTGAATAGCAACACTGTCCAATTCTTTATGACTTTTTTGAATTTTGTACAATGAGCTTACAACTACTTTGGTTGTATGATTTTTGTTACTTTATTTAGAAACTTTATGATTACAAGCTTGGTGCACTGCATTAATCGAACAAAAATCATTGTCAGGTATAAATATTCCAACATGTAATTTGCATGCTACTAATATTGGGTGGTTTTTGGTCAGTAATACTGCAGCTGTAGCTGTAGGCTCCATTGCCTTTGCACTAACTGTAAAGTTGCATCTACAGTCATGGGCTTTTTTAGCATGACCACTAACACATTTGGCACATTTTCTGTTCAAAGTGACAAAGCCAATAACTTTTTTGGTATTGTAATCACCTTAAAGCAGCTGTGCCAGATAAGCTGTCGTATGTTCTACCTGTGCCACGAGTGAACTATCCCATGTCGAAAGATGCTGCAATTCGTACAATACTTTTATTTGTAATATTTGGTAGGCTTGTATCAGAAGAAATAAAATAAAGGTCCAAGTGAGCGGGCCTGAAAAAAGGACAATAGCGACAAAGAGTTGTAATGGATAGACCATCAGATGTGAAGAAAACAATTTTATACATAGTTGTATGAAACATTTAATCTCTTCTATATTTCATACTCACACTATAAAGGAAAATGGTTATTTTAGCTCAAACATAGAAAATCACTAACCTACTGAATTCATTAAAAATCAAGTTTATCTAATTTGATCACACAATGTATAAAAATCAGTATTGTTACATTGTATTTTATTTAAAACAATCATTGTTATATAATTTGATATCGTGGTAAGAAATTAAAAACAAATTTTTTTATTGTATGTTATAATAGAAGATGCAATGTTTCTCCCGATATATATATAAATATATAAGTAGTAAATTTTAGTATGGACACTTTTGCTATACTTACAATAGTTTTTTTATATCCTCAGCATTAGCTATAGTTGATCGATATGTGTGCCAGTTCATTGCAGGAATGTTCAAGGCAGCAAGCACTTTGTTTATATGAGTATTTCCTAGTCCTCTATTTATGAACCCTGGAAGTACAAAAAATTATGTATTGAAAGCCTTTATGCACTTTCAAAGTGTACATTAATAATTATAACATCTGTGGAAAATTACAAACCTGTAGTGACCTTTGTATTCAAGTCATAATAATATTTTTTCCTGAAACGTGAAGTACTTTGTCTGTGCAAACTTTTCTCACTGTTTGATAGATACCGCATTTTACAGTAAAATTAGATGCTAATCCAGTTCGTTTCTCAACTTGAACGTTTGTCAATGACAATGTAGACTTGCATCCAAAATGAATAAATTATTCTAGAGTTTTCATGTAAACAATTCGTCTGAAGCCTGAAAAGTCTATACAACCCATCTATGTCTATGTATTTACTTATCTATAAAAATAGCGAATGGTGTTGTCAAGTCTAGATACCATGTTACTCATACAAGGTGAAGTACTCATTTGACTTTGTCAGCATCGACAGTACTACCTTAAAGAAATACTATTTTATTTTAATTCAACAGTAAGACAACAATCATACAGCAGTATTACTACCACCGTTTATTTTTTGTAAGAACTTACTCTTCCAGCTTATAAAATGAGCCTGCACGTGACCCTGATAGCTAAATTACAATTTCAATCGCTGCAAATAAATTATCAATGCTATAAGTATAAATGAGTATTTTGCATGGGGATCGTACTGCCAGCGCTGGTTGACAGCCACTAGCTAAACTTGAACTAGTCCTACACCTCTCATCTGTAAGCGCCCATATTTTGATGAATGTTTTAAAGAAAAGAGTTTTTTTTTATTATTTTCGTAGTCTTATTAATTTATGTATGCAAAAAATCGCGCAGATACGTGAAAGGCCACACTTTACCCCACTATTTACGGTCACTTTAATTTTTCAGAAGACTATGAGAAATTATTCACTTAAGGATCACTTACTATTATGTGTTAGCACACTACAGTTTAAAATTTTCTTTATTTTTTATGACATCTTAGACAAAACGTGATAATTCAATGTCTTAGTTGCGATAAACGAATACGTGATAAAAAAATTTTTTATATTATAATTCTTCTCAAAGCTGTATACTTCCAAAAATTATAGTTTATGGTTTTGCAAGTTAGCAAGAAATAAAAATTTATTGTGATAAAAGATGTAAATAAAAAAAAACTTAGTGTCTATTCGCACAAAAACGCACCGTATATCCACGTAATTACGTGGATATAGTGGATACACATGCGCAGTGGGTAACTCTACTGTCCGGTACTTATAGGGTCCAAGTTTTTTTTTTTTTTACGAGCGAGCGAAGCGAGCGAGGCGCATGCGTGTACGTGGATATAAGGTGCGAATAGACACAGCGTAAAAAAAAAAAATAAAAAAGTACACTAAACAATTAGTACTACTGTAATAGTTGTACAATTAACATACTAATACAGTAATTAATTGTACAAAAAGTAATGGTACAGGTATTGTTAAAATGATCAACTCTAAAATGCATTACCGACATGTAAAGTAAACGTGAATAATAAAAAGTGTCAAATTATAAATAGGGTGTTTTGCCGCTGTAGTGTATCATAGGTCATTATACAAATGCGTTACGCCAACAAAGCCAGTGGTTCTATGTCAATGATAAAGATATCATCAAAAAACAATTGCCAAATGATGCTGAGGATCTTCATATTTCATTTTTGGATCAAATTGGTGGTATTTAAAAGAGTTTAGTAAAAAAAAGGGAAGTTTGATTATAGAATATCATAAACTAAACCAGAATTCTATAAGTAAAATAATGATGTATGAATTTTATAACTAACTATTCATGTTCAATTCTTATGAATTATAATAGATTCATTCAAGAAGTCCAAAAAGAAGAAGTGAAATCTCCATAAAAAAACTAACTTTATTTGAATGTGAAAGGTTCGGCGAGTTTTATATCCATGTTTAGTATCCATTGATAAAAAAATCAAGATTACAAATATGAAAACCTAATACAGATGTACATGATACAGTAGTTATTTTAATAGCAGAAACCACCATAATATCAAGTAACTTCTGTGAGATGTATAATATTTTTAATGTTACTTATTCAAAAAAGTAGTCAACGAAATCAAAGAGCGTCAGTTGCACTTTGTGCCCGTGATAAGAAATGTTACTTTTCCGACTTCGGCCATTTTTGAGAGGCTGGTGTGCCCTCGGTAGGAAAAATAGGATTTGCCATTTAAGTGCCATCGCTCCGTGGCTACCTTACGTCCTTCGGGCCCTGCTTCGCAGGTCCCTGGGGCCTCAAAATAGTCCTGGAGACGACGGCACTTATCCGAGGGAAACTACGATACTTTTTTTGAGTTTTGCAATAATTGTAATAGAGATTTAGAATAATATTTCATAACTTGACGATTTTTTGTTGATTTCATTATTTTGTAAATATTTAATTTCGTTTTGTGAAATTTTGTATTTACTCAGATATCATGGTGTAGATATTTCTTTTAATATTAAATCCTTTTTGAGGAGTAAGAACTCTTTGATGCAGCAATAAACCTGATTATTTTTTGTTGATCCCATTACTCTTAATATTTTTGATTTCGTCAAATACTTCTAAATAAGAAACATTAAACATTTTAAACATCTTCAAAAGGCCCTTGATATTATCATGGTTTGTTCTATTGATGATAACTGTATCACGTACCACTGTATCAGGTTATTATTTTTGTAGTCCTGGTTTTTTTTTCGATGAATACCAAACAAGTCAATCTGGCCTAATCTTCCACAATAAGTAAAAGTAAAGTTGGTTTATATATGAAATCTTCTTTACAACAAGAATGTGTGGTTTTAGTGCGTGTATAATTCATGAGTCTACGATAAAATTGAGAAAAATAGCGTCGATACTGCACCAGACAAAAATATGACTCCAAATTTCATGTATCTGATTGTCAAAGCAATACAATATGGTTTGCTTGTTTACCTTTACTATGGTGTACGAAATATACAATCTCTCAAATCACTTTACGCATGCTTTGTAATAAAGAATCTTGACACATTAACTTTTAATAACAGTCGTACAACCCTACATAAATTTTATTTATTACAATGAACAATTTTTATAAATTTGGCACTGTAAAAAAGGCTCGCTATTCAGCCAGCGTTGTAAAAAATTACTGACCAACGCTGGCTGTTTTTAATCTTACGGGGAACACAATGTGGGAAAGAAGTTCCTTTAGTAGTATGGTGATAAAAAATTAATATCATATACGTTTATTACAACAAAAATCGTGTCATCTGATAATTATAATACGTATCACTATCATTCTGTGTTATTTTTATGTAAAATTTAAACTGTCACGTGAAAAGAGAAAACATTGTAGTCATCATTAAAATAATAAATAAAAAACATTCATTTTGTGATATAAGAAATAACTTTGCCGACGATAGATTGATCAGCGAAAAAATTTAGTTGGTGTCCCTAACTACTAGGCTATTAATCGATTAGACAGAGGTGTTTGTAATACAAAAATTGGTATTACTGTGTATTTAAATGAATTTATTTATAATGTATATTTAGATCGTAACAAGTGATGGCTAGGATGCTAAACACTAAGCCATCGAAGCTTCTTCTTAAATTTTTATATATTAATACATATTTTGTTGACATAATTTGGTTCTTGTAGTTTTTATACTTATTTTATGAACTTTTTAATTTTTTAAACTGTCATATCTATTTTAATGTGTTGATGGCTTGAATTAAATTTTTTAAGGAAGCTTCAGCAGCTATCGACGTAGATATCGGAAGGCAAAGATTGAATATTTACAATAATAATGAATTTGATGTTATAACTCAAAGTTCTGTAAAGTCGTCAAATATTCAGCAAGGACAAAGGTGAGTACTTTTTTTGAGTATTTGTTGCACTTGAAACAGTGAAAAATCAAGTGTTTAAGCATCTATAAGCGATTGATTGAATAATTGGATGGTATTTTACTTATTAGACAAATAATTTTTTTTTTTATTTTTAAATATTATCAAAATTATTTTATAAATTCCAAAAAAACGCAACATTTTTTTTATTATGTGTGATTTAACATTCAACGTTTGCCAGATGCATGAGATTAGAGGGAATAGTCTAACCCATCGAAGTGCCCATAGTGAGCAAGCTGGGCGACTGAGTCCTTGCAGTAGTTGTAAATTCATCGCAAAACATCTAAAATCAGAAGCTCCAGTTAAAATATTTCTGATCACTAAAATTCTAAAATTTTGCATCGGTAGTAGTTTAGGTTTGGACCCATGATCATCAAGAACAGTTATTTTTGTGCACGTAAGTGCCGGGACAGAAGCCCGATCTCGAGCATACACGAGTGTTTGGCTCTGTAGCTTACATGCACGTGCCCAAGCAGTTTACCTCAAAATTCGATGCTCGGTCCCAGAAAGTCTACTTGGTTGGTTATGATGGGAACTCGTCGAACTACAGATTTTACTGCCCCAAAACAAAAAAAGTAAAAGTGTCTAGGAATGCTACAGTAAAAGAACAGTTCAGTTTTGTCGATGAAAATGAGTCCGATGAAGAGGAGGAAGAGATATCATTTCCTGCGCAGAACGTCGCCAAAAATAACCTAGAAGAGGATGACGAAGTTGTTTGACAACTGTCTCCTGTCCAGGAGCAGCCAGAGCAACGGCGACAGCTGTGAAACAGAGAAAGTTTAAAGGCTCCTCAGAGGTACGAGGCAAATATACATCAGTGCGACGTGCCCGAAAGTTATCAGGAGGCAATCAATGGACTTGACAAGAAGAACTGGACTCGGGCTATCAACGAAGAGCTTAAAGCTCACACTAATAACAAGACGTGGGAGTTTGTACCGAGAACCCAAGGAATGAACACAATCGACTCAAAATGGGTCTTTGAAATCCTCAACGACGAAAATGGGGAGGCTCTGCGCTATAAAGCACGTTTGTGCGCAAGAGATTTTCAGCAGCGGGAAGGCATTGGTTATAACGAGACGTTTTCACCCGTGGTCCGGTACGATTCATTGAGAGTACTGTTGGCCAAGACTGCATACGAGGATCTCGAGATGAGGACGTTCGACGTGCGCACGGAATTTTTGTACGGTGATCTCGAGGAGAATATTAATATGGAAGTGCCCGAGGGAGTGGAAATTCCAGAGCAGTACAAAATAAAGTCAGGCAATGTTGTGTGCGTGTAGCGAAAATCGTTGTATGGGCTAAAACAAGCCCCGCGCTGTTGAATAGAAAATTTACAAGTTTTTTAGGTAAGTTCGGATGTAAAGAAACTGAAGCAGATAAGTGTATCTTCGTCGGAAAATCTAATGGACATATATTTTATCTTGCGCTTTTTGTAGATGACGGATTAATTGCGAGCAAATCGTTAGATGTATTAAATGAGATACTTCGTTATCTTACACAAGATTTTGATATTACCATCGGCGATGCAAGTTCGTTCGTGGGATTAGAAATAAATCGCAATAGGCTTGAGAAAAGCATTGTTATCTCACAGAGTTCGTACATAAAATCTATATTACAGCAATTCGGAATGAGTGATGCGAAATCAGTAAGCGTGTCCGTGGATCCGAATGTAATATTGAAGCCGGTAGAGTCGGAAAGCGAGGTAATTAGCGACAAACCGTATCGCGAAGCCATCGGTTGCCTTATATTCTTAGCTACGGTTTCTCGTTTCGATATTTCGTATGTGGTTAATTTACTGAGTAGATTTATAAACAAGCATAATAAAAATTACTGGCAAGCTGTAAAAAGAATATTTGCTTATTTGGTCGGAAGTATTGATTTTTGTATTAAGTATTGTCGTGGCGGAAGCGCATTAAAATTGACAGGTTTTTCAGATTCCGATTATGCCAGTGATATTGAGACGAGAAGGTCAACTTCGGGCTACGTATTTTGTTTGGCAAACGGGCCTGTAACTTGGTCTTCTCAGCGCCAAAAGCTAGTCACCCTAAGCACGACAGAGGCAGAGTATTCGCCGCAGCAACAGCTGCTAAAGAGCTGATGTGGTTAAGAAAACTTACGAGCGGCATCGGTAGTCAATGTGAGAAAGGTACAAATTTGTTTGTTGACAATCAAAGCGCGATTAAATTGAGCAAAAATCCCGAATACCATAAGAGAACCAAACATATTGACATCCGATACCATTTCTTACGCGAAAAATATGTAAGCGGCGAAATCTGCATTGAATATGTACCATCAGAAGTACAGAAGGCCGACATGTTTACAAAGGCTCTCCCGCGAGATCGCTTTAAATGTCTGTGTAGCAGCATAGGTTTAGTTCATATGTGATGTATCTTGAAACGAACGGCGAAAGTGTTAATGTAGTTCGTTTATCCATACATACACATACTCAAAGTCTTTACGCGTGTGTGTGTATTCATGTGTGAATGAATATTGTATGGCCCTCTGTGCACTCGCAGTTAGTCTGCTCTATAGTGCTGCCTTGTTCACACGCTGTATATACTTGCATTGCCCGTTTACGACTGTATTCTTAATATACATTAAATTTTTCATTTATTAATTATAAATATTATCAGTATTTCATTCTCACCTCACACACCTATATTCCTTTAATATAACACGTATAGACATAAATATGCAGTAAGAACACACAATAAGCAACGTAAATATAATTTAAAAAGTTAGTTTTTTTTCCGTTATTTTGACTTGTATTATTTTTTTATTAAAATATCCCACCACTCTCCACTGACCTCATTCGTACTTCAATATTAACTTTTAAATATTTTATTTTATCTCTTTTTCCACAACGCCTTAGTAGCAAGTACATTGACTTTACACATATGAATAATTAATAGTTATTGCAGTTATATCACTCAGAGTAAATTCATAAATAATGATTTACATAAATTTTATTTCAACTTACAAGCAAGTATAAAGTTATTGGTGAGCTAAGCTTTTTTTTTTAATGTTGGTAACAAATTATGTCAAAAATTTTAGTTTCTTATATATGTTTGTATGGCGTAATACGAATACATACATAAATTAAAAAAACACTTAGTTATGCAGTAATACAAACCGTGTAAGTAGTGCCCTATGAAGGTGACATAGAAATCGAAGGTATTCATGTAATATTATTCAGTAAAAAAATATAACGCACTCAAAACCTTCTGATTGACAACAGCTTAAAAACATATCTTTGAAAAAATTTTCAAAGTTAATAAAATATACAAAATTGAAAAAAAAGTTTCATTACTATTAAAAACCACGACGTTGATCATTCTATCTGATAGGCAGTGCAAAAATAACATATGTTATTCGAGAGTTTTGCTTTATTTTTTGGGGGGCGGAGAGTGACTGTAGGGGTATTAAGGAGACTGAGGGATATTGTGGTAAGCCCTAACTAAGTCACTACATAATATGTATGTGTGTGCGTGCGTACGTGTGTGTGTCCTTATAGAATTAAATACTTTTTGTGAGTCATGGCACTAGCTCCTCCACATGATACGCCCCCCTAAACGTTAGCCGTCTGTATAAATTAAGGGGTACACGCTTTATTATTCTGATATTTTAACCCAATACTTTTTCAGCGTGACATACCTTGTTTTTCCCCTCACATGATTTTAAGAGGCATCTAAAGTTCTCCTACATGAAACTTTGCTTCATATTTGATTTGCTAAGCACACACATTATTATTTAATAAAAACTTTCACTCCTTACAATATTTTTCTTTCTATCGTATTCTCTGATATCTTGACCTAATAAATTGTCGGTGTGACTTGATTTTTCTCACATTTACTTAGCTTATACAAACTGAAATTATAACTTATTAGAAATGAAACAGGAATTATAATTATAATTATAATTATGTTAAATGTTGTGTATATGTATATTCTCCACTCACCATCCTTTTTTTTGCGTATGACCATTGGGCTGGCCCATGGAATAGACAATAACCTGCATATACCACCCTCGAATCCGTTAAACTCTTTTTTCGCAATTTCAAACTTGAGGGGGAAAGTTGGCAAGGTCACTCACAAACAGAAGGCCTGGTTATTATTATGTGATCTTCAAGAAATCTCTTACGATTTTTGCTGTGCGTGAATTCAGATCAACAACCGTTATGTTTGAAAATCTGCTAGTTCTATTGTTCCAAGAGAGAAAGTAATCAAGTTCTTATCCAGCAAGCAATAGCCACGTAGATCAACAACTGAGCCGTATCTGTAGGATCCGCGTCTATAATGCTATATGGAACATTATCTATAGTGAATTTCTATTGTATGGGACGATAAAGTTCTAAGTCAAGTGCTATGAATGCTTCGTCGAAGTTATGTATGACTGTTTTGTTCGCAGCGTATAATTTTTTTTTCCGTCAGAATTGTATGTACCTTCATGTCAGTTGAGATCACAGAAAGATCATCGCCGATGTTCGTGAAAAAGTTTTTACCAGACTACTACCATTTTTGTCAGTCGACAGCACGACAGGTGACGAGTAAGTCAACCAAACTTACGAATTCTCGCGTACCTGCGCCTGATGAGGCTGACGCATATTGTCAGCGAAACGTTGCGCATCAATAAATCAACGCAGAAAATTTAAATACACTTTACTTGTATTTATTTATTTTCTTACATTTCGCCCCCAACGGATCACTGATCACTTTGAATTTCCATACTACCATTTTTATTCGATTTGCTGTGAAGTACGTTAAATTTTTGGGCTAATTTTTTTACTTACATATTGTATAAGTACGAACTCAAGAGAATCTTATCTGTTATTGGAAATATCTGAGACACATGTCTGAAGAAAACTCTGCTATTCTATCAGCTGCAAGGGCTTAGTTTTTTTTTTCTTTTTTTTTTTTTTCGGGTAACCGCAACAGCTCTCAGGCCAAGTCCCCAGGACCACCCTCTCACCACCTATGCGTGGGGGTGTATTGCTGCATCCATTTCCAACCTTTTTTCATTACTAAGTCACGAATGCAAGCTAGCACATCATCGTCCAAAATGGTCACAATATAATATTTTTTTGTTGCATCCAACGATATATTTGATCTATGGAAGTCGTGTCTACGAGCAAAAACCAAAGTGTAGATTCCACTGACATAAACCGTGGGATCGTCGTATTTCTCGTGGCATGTATGTGTTGATTTTTTGTATCTCTCTATTTTGCTTTTTGTAATTCGTTTATTTGATGAATTAATATATCTATTATCTATATCTTAGATTTTTCCTCTTTAGATTTTAAATCATCTTTTAACTTATGTAACGCTTATTTAATAAATTAACGACTTTTTATTTATCATCGATCTTCATTTTATTCGATAAAAACGTGTTACAGCTATTTCGGTATCATGGTATCTTTTTCAGACGTATGTACTGTAACGAGGCAAAATGGCCTCTATATTCCAAAATGCTCTCGCTGATGCAACGTGTATACAAAAAGCAGAAAGTCGAAGCTTCTCCGAATTTATTTATTTTTCGGGAGCTGTATACACGCTGAGAGGAGGGGACGAGGACGCCAACGGACACACAGTTGAGCCGCAGAGACGCAGCAGCGCCAGCGAGAAAGGACAAGAAAATGCGAACGCCACTACCGAGACGCAGCAGCTGCTAAGTATGTTGAGAGTGACTGCGAGAGGAGATACGTGGCGGCAGCAGTGGTGGCGGCCATTGCTCGAGCGGGAGATCGTGAGTCAGTCTGGAGTAGAGCCTCGAGCTGCACGCTTAAGCGTGAGCAGCGAGAGCTTCGGTGATTTTGCGGGGTTTTGTGGCGAGAGTTGAGAGAGAGATTTGATTTGATTTGAAAGCTAATTTATTCATGCCAAGGGCATTACACCCGAATAGCAATTTTTGAAGTACAAAGATTTTTTGATAATGTTATTATCGACAGTATTAAACAATAGTTACAGAATTTTTACAGATTTTGATTTAGTTTGAACGGCGACAATTTAACATAGCAATCTATACATACGAATAACGAATATATATATATTCGTTAATTTACATTTGGTCGCACTTAATTTTAGTTTCATTTACAGTATACCCTAGATTTGAAAAAGACAAGTAATAATTAATCGTAACAAAATATTTTCAGTCTTGCCATAATGACTTAGTAGAGCTTACAATCTTAAACATAAGCGTGCTTAGTAGTCAGTCCCCCTGTTTTTCTAAATGAAAACGGTAAAGAGTCGTCTTGAAGACGTTCAGCGAATCAACCTGCCTAATACTTAGTGGGATAGTATCCCACAACTGCATAAGTTTCTGCGAAAAGGCTGATGCGTATGACGATAGCGATGCAGTGGGAATCATAAATGTCGGCCGATCACGACGCGCTGAACAACGGAGCCCATCCGCAAATCGAGGGAGTAAGTCGAACAAGTACGAAGGCTCACCCGAGGCCAAGAGTTTATAGGCAAACACAGCGAGAAAGTACTCCCTTCTAAAGCTTGGCCGTAACCAACCCAGCCTTTTATAGTACTGAGAGAGTGATGCATCCCTCCTCAACCGAAAGATGTACCTAACAACAGTATTAGACAGACGATCGAGCTTGGTGGCCAGGTACCCTGAAAGACCCATGTAGACTAAGCAGGCATAATCGAAGTGGGGAACAACAAGACTCACAGCAAGAGCAGCTCTAAGTCGGGATGACAGAGTGCCACCCCGATACCGGAGACGATACAACACACCATGTACCCTTGAGCATATTGCTGCAACGTGGGCATTCCATGAAAGGTCACTCGACAACGTCACCCTTAAGTCCTTAACCGAACTAACAAGTGGAATCACCTTCCCATCAGCCAGCAAAGGAGGTATGGCGTCAACGTCAATTCGCATTAAATTCTGACAAGTAGTCAAAAGCATAGCACGCAACTTTCCAAAGTGGAGCTGAAGACCAAACTCAGATGCCCAGGCTACAACCCTCCCGATATCCTCATTGAACCTGCCCACAGCTCCAGCAATCTCTGAAGGCCTGCATTGCATATACGCCTGCAAATCATCAGCAAAAAGTATGCCCGTACTATGAGACAGCACCGCCAAAATAGAATCTATAACAATTAAAAATAAAATTGGTCCCAAAGAAGAGCCCTGAGGCACACCCGACGTACATGGCAGAAAATCAGTCTGCACCCCATCCAGCCCAACAACGGCCTGCGATCGGTCAGACAAGTACGAGTGGAACCACCTAATAGCGTCCGGAGAGAAGTTCATCCTGCTCATAGCCTTTAGCAGGACCACATGGCTGATGGAATCGAATGCACGCCTGAAATCAAACAGCACCAAAATCGTGACCTTTCCGGCCTCCATCCCAACGCGAACATCCTCCGTCAACTTAAGTAGAGCTGACTGTGTGCTATGGCCCCTCCGGAAACCCGATTGCATGGGCGAAAGGAGTCTCTGACCCTCCAAGTAAGCCACCACCTGTCGCGACACAAGAACGTCCAGAACCTTCGCAAAATGCGCCATATTCGCAACAGGACGCACATCAGAAGGGCCAATGGGTTGCGCAATCTTAGAAAGCGGCACAATCACAGACCGACGCCAAGGTGCAGGATACCTGCAAGATTCAAACGAGCGATTGATAAGGCCGGTGAGGAACGGCACAATTGCGGCAAGAGAGCCACGAAAATATGAGAGGGACAGCCCATCCAAGCTTCTACTCCGTGAACGAACCATGCAATGTGCCATCGCCTGAGACACGCCCACAAACGACACCGGAGCCAATGAGAAGCCGTCAGGCCGGGCACCGGCATCACCCAAGATACCCTCCAACTCCCACACGGTGCACGGCAAGTGAGTACAAGACATCGCCGAGAAGTGCCGGGACAGCACCACGGGTGAAATAAAATGCAAAGGTGATCGCTGCGAGCCTCCAACTATTCCAAATCTACGGAGAATACTCCATCGCTGGGATGGCTCCCGTGCACCCTCCAAGGCACGACGCAGATACTCTTCTCGCGCCTCTCTTATGTCTCGCTTCAGGGCCGACCTTAGACCCCGATACCGCAGCAGACAGCCAGGATCACCTGTGCGGCGAGCAATCCTATACACACGATCACGCGCCCTACAACGCTCACGCAATTCCGCATTAAACCAGGGCGCCGGCCTACGACGCTGCCTCCTCTCCACCAACGGTGCATGAATATCCAGAGACGACCTCAATACCTCCTGGAAGTGCCAAAGTAATGTGTCCACGTCCACACCATCATCCACATCGACCCTTGCCAACCCCGACGATACCGCAGCCGAGAAATCCTCAGCCGAGAAGTGTCGAAACTCACGAATCCGTGGCAAAACCCTCACCGATGGCTCACTCAAAGCGTAATCTATGTACAAATAATCGTGACCGTTGATGTATGGAGCATCAGACGACACCACAGACCGCACCACTTCACTTGAATTTGTTACTATCAGAGAGAGAGAGAGAGTTTTCGAGAACGTGCGTTGAGTGTTGAGAGAAGAGAGAGGAGTGTGCGTGCGAGGTTAGAAGCTGTTGTGTTCTCCCAGGACGACGAGGTCTCCAGGTCGAGGACTACGGCCGCTGAGAGAAGAAGTAGAGAGTAAAAGAGAGAGAGAGAGAGAGAGAGAGAGAAGAGAAAGGGTTAAGCCGCAGGACGAACGACCCGCTCGAGGACGCCGGACGACATCGCGCCTGGTTGGACTCGCGGACGTTTGACCAGGAGGTGAGGCTAGAGAGAGAGAGAGAAAAGTAGTGTGTAGCATAGATAGTGCGAGAGAGAGAGAGAGAGATTGTAGTGTAGACAGTGTTAAAGAGAGAGTCTGGGTTGACGAGACGAGGTGTACAAGAGACCGCGAGGTGCATGCTTGGGAGTGCTGCTATTGTTCGCGTGTTTCGTCGTGTGTACGGATAGATAGCAGAGTTGAGAGAGAGAGAGAGAGAGAGGCATCGTCGAGTAGAGAGGAAGAGAGAGAGAGAGAGAGAGTATAGTAGTGTGTGAGATTGAGGATGGAGTGTGAGTGTGTGCAGAGTAGTGTGGGTCGAGGACGAGCAGGAGCCTGTCCTGGTCGAGGACGAGCTGGACGTGGTGTACGTGCGCTCACGACTCGCGTGGTGCGAGGTGGAGTCGCTGCAGCGCAGTCCAGAAGACGAGGTGAAGCATTGTGTCGTGTATTGTGAAGAGAGAGACTGTGTATTAGTGTTCAGTGTTTAATAAAATAAATAGTGAAAGGTATTTGTTTGTGCGTTAATTATTAGTTCTCCCCGTAGAACGAAAGAACTTCCGTGCCAATCCTCCTTTTTCAGGAGCAGAAACCCAAGAGGTGAGAGGGACAACGGTGACGAACGTGATTGAGATTTGCTAATGCTACGTCGGCGCCTCTTTTCATTGCAGATCAAAAATCAGTGTTACAGTACAACAAGACTTACAAATAATATATTACGCACCAAGGGCAGGAAGTATGGCCTTCCCTCCCCAGTGTGAGTTGCCACCTGAGCCGAAGGCGAGGGTAAAATATACTCAGGAGATGATGCCGCACCTTCTTCCTAAGGCCCGTATACCATTCTTTCTCTTCCTTAGCTGAAAATACGATGATTTTAGGGGAAAAAATGCAACATAATCTTTCATGTAGAAATCGTTTTTACTGCTTATAAGGAAAAGTATTTTGGCATCCTCTGCAAGGAAATTTCAACCGTGCACAAGATGTCAAAATACTTTTCCTACGAGCAGTACATGCGATTTTTTACCTGTAAGGAATGTTGCACTTTGCTCCCTGAAAACAGGGAATAAAGTTGTACTTTCGTCGGGGGTATGAGAATAATAATAAGTCAAACTTTTTGTAGTAGGCCTCTAAGAATCGACTCATAGGATTTTGAATTTTTTATTGATGATTTCTAAAGATTAAGATGTTGTAAGAAATATCCTAAAACATTCAAAAAGATCCTGAAAATTGTAAGGCATGTTCAGAATCATAGTAAAATTGATAACCGTATCATTTGCAGAAAAGTAATTCAATTTATTTATTAAAAAAATCAGTTTTTTATAAATAAACGACTATTAAATTAACTAATTACTGATTTTGAGGTCAAATTTTCTCTAATATTTGTCGAATTCGTTAAAAATGTCTTATAATTTTTTTCTAGGCAAAGATGGAGATTTTTTGAAGGTAGCAGATTATGAGGTCATCCACAAAAAAAGCGTTGGTATGATCTTTTTCATTGAGGTGTAAAAGTTTGAGTAAGTCGCTTAAAATACTAGCAGCCCTGCCCCTCCGCCCGGCTTCACCCGAGACTCACTGAATGGAACACCGCAGTGTGTTGACACGTAAAGTAAAACGTTTTGAGTTTAAAATTTTACATCTATTTCAGAAGCTTCTCAGAAAATCTTCTTATTAAAAATATATTTATATAAATCCATGCAGTTTATTTTGTCAAATAATAATCTGTAAAAAGTAAAAAAAATATAATTATTCTGAAATGTCCCATGCGTTTCTTACACCAAAAAATATTTTTTGGCCGTAAGGGGCCGTTGATTCGCACTGATGATTGACGATGTCTTTTAAAAGAGAACTAGACTCGTTGCTGTAACAGACGCATATCTTGAACAGGAGAAATTTCCGTAGCATGTCTATTAGCAGCTGCTATTCTCATTTGAGAATTTTGAGTTTCACGATCGTTTAAACTTTCATTCAGTCGTCTAGATGCCATGGACCTTGCGGCAGTTGTCTTGCGAGACAATCTCGATTTTGGTATTTTGATGTCAAAATCCAATTTCAAAGATAAACTGTAAGTAATCGCCAACAAAATAAAAAGAAAAATATAATTTGAAAATAAAATCAAAGTTAAATAACCAACAGGTAGTAGACAAAGAAAATAACGAGATTGTAGGGAATTGAAAGAAGTTTTAATGCTATAAAAAATTTTAATTTGGACTTTAAAAAATCAAAAAAAATGTTGTGGATAGAAAATCAGACAAAACTTTATATTTTATACATTTTAACTATCTAAATTGGAAAAACAAAACACTTCTCACTTTGAATGGAGGAGATGCTAAGAAAACGAATAAAAACTATCAAATTATAGGATTATTACGTATTCAAGGTTTTTTTCACACCATATAGACACTGTTAAGTAGGAAAGAGATTAGTAAGGAGGTAAAGAGGCTCAAGAACGATGAAAATTTCATGAGATATAGTATTTTATGAGATGTGTTATCACTTAATATTGACTATGTGCTGATGTGCGTGTCGTACATCACTAAAGTCGCTACTAACTTATTCATGTAACTCCATAAAATAGATAACGGGATAAGCTTAGTCAATGTAAATTAACATTGAAAAAAATTACTACTTGCCCTCTAGTGGTCAAAAATTAAAACTCCCTTTCAGAACTGTTTTGCAATTAATTTTCTATAAGGAGTAAAAAACATTTCTATTAAAGTTATCGTTAATTTTAATAGCCTATGACACGTTAGAAGTTGTAAGTGAACTTCTTTAAAAATTCGGAATCAATTGGTTTAGTAGTTTTCGAGATCTTTGCGAACATACAAACATACGCTGTCTCTTAATAGTAAGATTGAAGAGTATTGGTAAGTTCACGGTTTTCTGTGTAAAGGCTTTTATACAGTGGGTATTCGTCTAAGTTTCTTTGTGTTTATGTCGTGTACCCTTTTTATGAGTAGAATAGTTACATTGTAACTACAAGAAGTCTTTTCCAGCTCATAAAAAAAGGCTTTTGATCCAAATGGAATCGAATACTTTCTCTAATATATTCAACAAATTGCTATTATCTTGTAGCTGTACATATGTGTTTGGATTTCGTGCAATACTTAATATTCGAAGGATTCCAAATAATTTTCTATGAGATCTGGTAACTGCGTGGAAATTTCTGCGATGACTTGAATAAAAACAGGACAAAGAAGGGGTGAGAGCAGAAGCTATAAGGGCAATTATATTGAAATCGATGATTGGCTTAATTGGTCAATGGAATCGGCTCTGTGAATAGTCCGGAGGGGGCCGAGAGGACGAGCCGAGATGTGCTGAGAGCATGAGAAGAAGGAGAGAGTTAGTTTTGAAGGCTCTAATAAGTCGTCCGAACTACCGTGACGAAGAAATAAGTAATTTCCGCTTATCAGATCCTATACGGCTGAAACCGCAAGGCTCTTTATTTGAAGCATGAAACCACTAGTTGTTTACTTGATCAACTGAAGGGTGGCACCGGATCAGCCGAAAGGACACTTGATGGACATTCTCTCACGACGACTTCGGTTGGCCTTTTTCATTGCATTCCCAGAGTGCAATCTCCGTTTACTAATTACACCTGCAGCTCCTGCTATCAAATGTTCTTCGTATTTCCGATGTATTTTGACTCTTTACTTTGTTGTGACTACTTATTATTATATTTTAAACATCGAGTGAATTTCTGTTGTTTTCCTTTTTTTGTTGTTTTTTTTTTAATTTTTATTATTTTTTGTGCCGTTAATTTTTTTGAAATTGAGGCACTAAATAGTTGAAAGATTTTGCAATTTATGATGTAAAGATTTACTATATAAGGTATGTTGTCATTATTAAAGTAAGAAAATAAATTACTGTGTTGGTGCGCACGTTAATAGTTTGTAAAAAAATTCGTCAAATTCAAAATCGATTAAATCGAAACGGTCGCTTGCGAGTAGAACTCAATCTCGCTAACATAAGTTGCGGTAAAAGCGATCGTGCACTTTGTTTACAGTTGGGAAAAGATTACTCTGTGGATTTACGTACTATGTATCTTATATCAAATAGGCTTATATAAAAAAATTACGGACCTTTAATATGGCGCTAAGTTGACTGGATCGACTGTAACACTTCGTATACGTGTGTACTAAAATGGTCGTTGATTTGAAAAAAAAAAAAAAATTTTTTCACCCATTAAGGGTCAAAATCAGTTGTATGTATCTAAAAACTTAAGTGGAGACCTTGCATAGTATAATCGAATACTTTTTTCTTGTGCCTCAGAACACACAAAGCTTTTTATTACGTTGATATGTTGAAATACGTTAAAACACTTTATTTCGTGTAAAAGCACTTGAAATTGATAAAATAAATTTTAACATACTATTTTCATGTATTGTTGCATGATAAATCAAGTAGTATCATTGATTTTTACCGAAAATGAGAAAAAAAGGTTATAAGCAAAAATTGGTAGCTAACAAAAAAAATGAGAAAAACAGACAAGCAAACGTATCCCTAATTGAAATTTATTTTCAGTTTCACTACTTTTTTAAAACAGTTATATTCTAAATGAATCGTACTATATTTTAAACATTTGAATTGGCATATTTAAGTTTGACAAGAAAAAATACTTTGCCTTACTTTTATATTTGCGAATCTTAGGCCTAACGAAGTAATATGAAACTTTTAGATTATAAATATGATCGCAGGCATGCATGGCACGTTTATCACAACTTAGTTTTTTTACATATTAGTTAGTAACGTAAGCATACAAAAGTATTATTATACTTAAAGATTTAAAAAACGACTTGCTCGTAATATTTTGTGCGAGGAATAATGTTACCTAAAAGTTAGTGTTGCTACTAAACTAAAATAACTATGTATGGAGACCTGAACCCGCTATTAGCATGTCACCTCGCACGAACTACTTGTGAAGTGCACTAAATGAGCTGCTTAGCATGTGATATATATTACGTATGTATAGGTATTAAGGTAAAATAAACATATGGTGTCACCTGACTGATTGACTAAAGAACTCTCGTGCTACTCATGAAATACTTTTCCAAAGCACAATTTTTTTATATTATTGTAGTCCAAAATCCCATTTTAATTTCCCTATAAAATTCAAGTCGCATTAAGCACACAATAAATCATACTAAGTAAAATTGATAAACTCTCTAAACTAATTTTGTAGGTCACGTGATTCACTGTAGTACTCATAAAGTTTGTGCGAGAAGGTGCCATCAGTTAGATCAGGTTCTAATTCGGTGTAGTCTTGTAAAGCATAACAATACGTAGCATACGATAACCACTGTTGAAAAGTAACCATCATGGCTAATCAAGTTAGATTTATGTCACAACATTTATTTTAGTATCTAAAACACATATTAGTCAATTCACCAAACCTTAAACTTTTGTGTTTCTGAGTTCTTAAAAAAGACTCTTACATTTTTTTTCATATCAATTTAAATGAAAAATATATTGTAGTTACTTCTACAAGAAACAATCATTGTACACAATTTCAACTCTATGACTAATCGCCTTTTTTTTTTTTTTTTTTTTTTTTCATAGAAATTTTAAAGGCAAAAAACATAAAATTCGCAGTTATAACTTGAGAAAAATTTCGTACTTTTAACAATTTCATGAACTCAGCGCGCGATCAATCAGTCTTAAAATGCTTACTTTTACTAGTTGCAACTTTTCTACAAGAGATATTAAAACTTGACGGTGTGCTGTTAACAAGAATAATTTATACTTTTATTGTATACATTTATTAAAGGTTATTTAAACTTTTATAAATAATGCCAATAATAAAGCAAAAGTGAATCTCTTATAAAGAAGTTTTTTGCGAAACAGATGGTGCAAAACACGGAGAAGGTAGCAGCAGCTGTCTAACGTTTAAAAAGACACTAGACGAGGCAAAGAGTTAAGTGCCTACTTTACACAAATAGAGTTAAAAAGGATGGAAGATAAATGACCATTGCAGACCCAAGCTACGCTGACTTGCTTCAGCTATCAGCAAAGGGAAGCAACGAAAATCGATGTTTCCGTTTACGAAAAACAGCAGATGACTTGATGTAATAAAGAGAAGGCAACATCACGACGGTTACGACACTTTGAGAAAGGCCACGTTAATGGTCAACACTCCGTGGCCCTGGCTCGAAGTATTAGTGCGAAAGCAGATGCAAGGCTAGGTGTCCCAGGAGATAGGTCTTGCTAGTTAAGTAGGTATTCAATCATCATCGAGAAAAACAGTGTTGCGAGAAATAAGCATTTATTGGGTTACTGC
Organism: Copidosoma floridanum; assembly: GCF_036245765.1. NCBI lineage: Eukaryota > Metazoa > Arthropoda > Insecta > Hymenoptera > Encyrtidae > Copidosoma > Copidosoma floridanum. The sequence goes on along the minus strand of NW_028321892.1, from coordinate 5,393,299 downwards.
AAGTCCCACTCACGAAAGGAGTTCGTACCATCTTCTATCGTGCATTTAAGCATTCTGGACGACCTTGGATAAAGGAAAAAAAAATGATAATAATAATTATAATAGTGCAAAAAAAAGTTAAAATAATAATAATAATAATAGTAATGAGAATAATAATAATAATAGTAATGAAAATAATAATAATAATAATAATAATAATAATAATTGTAACAATAATAACAGTAATAATAACAAAAAAAAATAAAAATGTCCATAATAATAGTAATAATTATAACTTTTACGATCGTTTTCTATTTTCATAAGGTGAACGATCATTAAAAAATTACGATTTAACTTAAAATATCATTTCTTTGAAAAGATTATATAAAAATAAGTTATGATAATTGTTGTTTTTAACAAACGAATCCTATTTTTTATTCTAATTTTTTTTAACTTTCATTATATGGCTGTTGTTATGTTTCTTATTTACAATTAAGAGAACAAATTCGGTAATTTTTTATAATTGTTAATAAATATTGTTTTTGCTTATTATTTCGGGTAATTAATTTGTGACACCTCATGTCATGTACTTAATAATTATCACTTCAAGATACATCATTACATTTCCAAATTATGAAAAGCAAAAACTCAGCAATTTCCAACCATCGAGCAGTACACCTGCAACTGTGTGTAATCGCGTGACATATAACTAACTTCTTTTAAAACAAGCTACCGTCACACAGCTTGAACTACGCGTGCGACCTCCAATAATCTTACGAAGTGGTTATCTTACAACATTAATTCGCAGTGGTACATCCAAGAATATGAATAATAAACAATTTCAACATTCTTTACTGCGTATGTCTACAAAAAGTATCATGCACATTTTCAATAGCAACTTGTACTTAATGTAAAATCGGAGAGATCAGCAGTTTTCATCCTTAATTAATGTGTAATTATTGCCCTGCGGCTGTGCTTGTGGGTCAATTGAGAGTAATTAGGTTAAGCTCTGATTCATCTTTCAGATCCCTGTCCTCCTTAAATGCAAGAGTATAAGAACTCCTTGCACACAACAATATTCGCCTTTTTTTTGCATCAAGTGATTTCAAATAACTATAAAAATTAGAGAGTAAGTTCTGTTGTGTCTTTAAAGCGAATGTAAGACTTAGTTTGGTAACTACGCCGCATGTTAGAAGCATTACTACTGCATTACATAAGATATGAATTAAAACAGTAGGTAAACGCAAGCTCACGTACGACACACTAGCACTACTGCACACATACTATTCGGTAAAACCTAACACAACATCGCTGAGATAACGATTAAAGGAGGTTCGACCGTTGATCTTTTGACGGATTCGTCGTCAATTGCGTGGCTAAAAAACATGGTTTGTGTCTGTGCAAAGTGTCAAGTTGTCGTTTACGTGCTTTCCGTGATTTTTCTTTTCGTTCTAATATTGTTGGTGTGCTTGTAGTAATTGTCCCCTTTCGAAAGCCTGGCTCTTTTTTAATGTAGCGTTATTTTCCGTCTGCTGGCCCCTGTGAAATTGACCCTCTTTTAACTGCAACTTCTCGCACTCGTTTCGATCTATTATTGCTTGTGGCGGCGGCGAATTGTTTTCGTAGGGCTCCTCTGATTCAGAGTCCGCATCGCCGTTTTCTTGGCTTTCTGTACTCATATCTGAACCTTTTTCACTATTTTCACCGAAATATCGTTTTTTTTTCCGTGTTATAACGTTCGAGTTTTCTAAGTCGGTGCCATGGATTTTTATTTTCTTCGAATCACCTTAAATTCTTTTCTTGCGAGTTGCCCGTACTTTAAATATGCGCGCCGATGGTCCGTTGCTATTGGCCGGTTGTTCGTTCTCTTGTTCGTCTGCTAGCTAGTATAGCTCTCGGCGAGGCCGTTCGGGATTCTGACGCGTCTGCCGCGATGATAAAGAGTTTTTCCAAGTCTAGGGCAACAAGCACTGGTCCGCAACACAGTATTTCGATTAGAGTTTTGAATGCGTTTTCTTTGTTGTAACTCCACGTAAATTTTTTGCCCTTCTTTAGTAGCATAGATGGGAGTCGAGCGATCTTCGCATAGCCTTTCATGAATCGTCTATAATATCCGGAAAATCCTCAAAATTGTTTTACCTTTTTTGCGTTTGTAGGACGTGGGTATTTTTTGGCTGCTTTGATCTTCTTAGGTTCAATCTTTATTTGTCCATTACCTACGATATGGCCCAACACCTTTGCTTCCCTCTTCAAAAATTGACACTTCTTGGGTTCTATTGTCAAGTTTGCATCTGCCAATCGTTTTAATAATTTTGTAAATCGCTCCTCATGCTCTTTAAGATTGGTTGCAAAAACCATTATCTCATCAAGATAAACCTCGACCTCATGACCTTGCAAGCCTGCGAGTGCTAGCGCAATTGCCCTTAAAAATGTGTCCGGCGAGTCTTTACACCCCATGGGAATTATTTTGTATTGGTAATGCTCGTCCAGCCTCGAAAATGCCGTTTTGAGCGCGTCATCTCCGTGCACTTCAATTTGAAAAAATCCTGACTTGAGATCGACTACTGTAATGTAGCACGCAGATGCTAGATTATCTTGAATATCACTTTGAAATGGTAATGGATAGCACGATCCCACCGTGACTTCGTTTAGCAGACGAAAATCTGTGACGACCCTTACTCTTTTTTCGTTATTTGGCCCCGGTTATTTCGCTCCTATCCAAGTGTTTGAACTGTACGGGGAGGTAGATGGTTCTACTATCCCCTGCTCTAGCATTTTCTCTAGTTCTGTCTTCATGTGGTCTCTGATCGACGGTGGGTATCTGTACCTCTTCGCAACTATTGGTTTATCTGTTGTCGTCTTTATTCGGTGTTTGACAAGATGCGTTGCTTTCAGAGGTTCTCCGTCAAGGCAAAATACGTAAGGGTTTGACTTGATCAGTCTTTTCACATGCTCTATTTCTTCATCGTTGCAACCGGCTGTGTCTACGAGTTGCATTATTTTGTCCACCCGTTCCAGTTTCCCCAGCTCCTCTCCATCTCTCCAAAATTTTTTTGTTTTTTCTTTATCGTAGTTTATTTCTCCATTAAATAACATCATCACTGCTTCTCCCAAACTTTCAACATTGTCCCCTTCAAAGTCTGAGAGCTTCCGGTAAATGTCTTCGTAATTTAGCAGCTCCACTTCTAGAACAGGCACATATCTTATCTCATCACTCATATTAAAACATTCTGCAACTATTTTCCCGTTGATATTTCTCGCTATAAGGTTCCCAAAGAATATTCCCTCCTCTTTCTCTTAGAGTGGTATCCAGCCAATTTCTGCTTTATTTCTATCATTTTTCACTCGGGCATAAATAATTTGTTTCGATCTTACAGGAATTTTAAAACAATCTGGCTTTAACAGTGGTATCTCTTCATCTTCTAATTTAATCATATTCTCGGCGGCGCTTATCCGGCCCCGATATCGCTTATAAGTATTCCACCCTATGATTCCTTCCGCGTCAATAGGGAAGTCATAGGGGACAACATGTAATGTGCACTCCAGCCCTTGTAACTGAGCCTGTACTGTGCCCAATGTTTTGCGTGCTCCGTGAGTCACGGCAATAATAGGCACTCGATACCTACTATCTATGAGCATGTCTGTGCTAAGAAAATTTTTCTTTATAATCAAAATCTCTGCGCCTGTATCCGCATAAAAAGTCGCCTTTCCATTCTTTAACTGTGGTCCCCGTAACTGGACCGATGGTGGTATGTGCCCTGTTCTCGCGAGTTTTATAGTTTTTTTGGGAAGCTGCTTCATTTTTTCGTCACACTCTGAAAGCTTGGGTTTGTCATTCTCTGCATGTGTGTCCGGTGCATTTATCCGATTACTTTTTTTGCGGGCCCTCCTACTTTTCCTCGTACGTCTGCCCCCCTGTTGTGTAGGAGTGTCTTTGCACTCTGCAGTGTTGCATTCTATGCTTCCCCGCACTGCGTAAGTACTCAGACTGTTGATGCGCGATTCTGCCTCCACTAATCTTTGCTCCGACCCTTGCGGCCGCTCTCTCGCACCTTCTTTCTCGCCGGACACGCTTATCTCCGTTTCTTTCCCTAATTCATGTTCGACGTTTGGGGACCATGCCTAACGATTTGCGAGTTTAAAACTGCCGGTGGATTTGTTGTGCTGTCAGGGGCGTATACGCTGTTTTCCTGCTGCTATAAGCCCCTATCCTGTGGTGGCCCGTTCCTAACCAAATCCCTAGTATAGTCGTCCCTGGTACCCTGATTTTTATAGCCGTTTCCATAGCTGTTTAATGTATCACTGCTGTCATTATTATACGAATCACCATAGCCGCGGTTGCCATAATAATTATTATCCCTAGGATTGTAGTGATTGTACCTGTCATTGTTATAATTTCTATCATTATAATTGCTATTTCTATTGTTATAATTGTTATTTTTGTTATTTCCATTATTGTAATTGTTGTTTCTGTAACTGTAGTTGTTATTCCTGTTGTAGTAGATATTATTCCTGTTATGAGGCTCTGTTGGGCCGTTGTCATAGCCCCTGTTATAATTACTATCATTATAATTGTAAGCAGGGTCATTTCCGTTCTCGTAATAATAGGCGTTTCTATTGGTATTGGTATTATCTACGGGTTGGTTATGCCCCTCGTTTCGCTGTCTCTCCTCCTCCTTCCTGTCTTGCTTACGCGAGCGACAGTCTCTTGCATAGTGTCCCGGTCTCTAATAGTAATTGCAGTTTCCCATTAGTTCTCTCCCGTCATCTCTTAGCGTTTTTCGGTCGGTTATCACCGATAACAGTTTTCGGCATTCTTCGACTGAATGCCTGGTTTGGCCGTCGCAGTATACACAGCGTTTTACGTTTGCTGCTGCTGCTGCTCCTTGCACCCTATTGGTGGTTTTTTTTGTTCTTTCTCCTATATTTGCCAGATTTACTATTGGCCCCCACTCAGTTGTTGCTTTATTGTGTGTGGGCAGTGTACGTACTGGTATAGCATGGCGTAAGCTAAGATCGCTCTCTATTTTCAGTGCCTCTATAATTGCGTCGCAGGGGGTCCTTGGGTTTAAACATGTAATTTTACATCTATATGTCGGATGCAGGCCATATGTGAATTGTTTCACTGCCTCTGCCTCTGCACTTTCTTTCAGAACCTGCTTCTGAATAGGTAGTAGGCTTGGGTTAGAATCATGCAGCATCATCAGCCCATTATACAGTCCTTGTACTCTTCTGCCGTAATCCTCTATCGATTCCCGGTTTTGCTGTTTAATTATCTTTAGCTGTGCCATCAGCGTGTCCGAACTATTTATGCTACCAAATTTCCTCAATAGTCCCGAAGAAATTCCTGAACTGTTGCGAATTGAGCTAGTCTGAGCGTAAAATGTTCAGCCGCTTTTCCGTTTTGTCTGCTCGCAAGTGTGCCGAGAAAAAATAATTCATTTTTTGGGCCCACCCTTTCCGCAGTTATCCTTATAACCCTTTTGAATATTGGCAGGTTGATTGGGTCTCCATCAAAGAACGGGATAGTACTCACCATATGACTGAGCGTGGGCAGAATGTTCAGTTGCGCGTTCTGCGGTCTGCGTGAGTGATCATAATTGTGTGTAGCGTGTATGTATTCTGTGTATTGGGCCCTGGTAGGTGCTAAATCACCCCATGTTTTATCCCTATTTACTTCAAAATCGACTCGATTTGCATAATTATTATTTGGCGGTGGTACTGTTGCTATCGATGCGGCTTTCTTCATTCTTTCGAGTTCCTCGCTCATATTTTTTATTCTGTCCTACAACTGTTGATTGTATAAGTCTCTTATCGCGGCGTTACTTGATCCTTTATATTTATTACCGGAGGCAACCGAAACCGGTCGCTTTGATTTCTCTGGTATGCCCTCTTATGTCGATAGCATTCCGATTTTGTTAGTTCGAGCTCTACGTATTTCTTCAGCTCTTCTCGTATTTCGCTCGCTGACTAATCCACTCGAAAAAAGACCCGCTTCTTTGTTCATACATCCTGCGTTTATGTCTGTGTCACAATATATATTGCTGTAATCCCCATGCGTCGGTGACGAATTTCGGATGGTTTCTGTGACCACCTTGTGCGGGACCTCTACCTCCTCTGCTTTCTTTAGCTTCGCTCGGATTCTTGAAAATAACCCCATTACTATAGTCTTAGTCCTTCCATCTAGGGCGTCAAGTTTTTTACACCCTTCTGGTTCGAGCTCCAGTTCTAGCATTTGTTCCGTCATATTTTCTTTTTGCTGTCTTCTACTGAACCTGGCTTGCCCATGTTGGCTACAATATCATTACCCGGCCCTTCGCTATCGCTTTCCAGCTCGTTAATAAAGTCACCAAACTGAGTCATTTTTCTTACTACTGTTTATATCTATATGTGTGTCGTTTATCGTATTTCCTTTCTGGATTATAATAAATCTTGTTTACTTTCCTAGCTGCAGGGCTGTATTTCACTACCTACGTGGTGGCTTAATAATAATTCGACGAATAGTAACGTAAGTGGCGAGATAAGACGGTAAAAGAGCGGCGTTCCTCTTTCACTTGACTTTTCCTTTTTATCGTTATATTTTTGTTTGGTGATAATCGGGGGAAACTATTCTTTTGGGGCTATCTGTCGTTTATTTTTCGTTAAAAAGATAATAATAATAAAGATAGTTATAAAATTTTCAGCGGATATTGGTGTAAGTAATTAATTACGGATGTTTCCTGTGTCTGTACCAGGTGTACTAATAAAATCTCTTTGTTTCCCGTTTGTTTTTCAAACATATGTCTAGTCAACTGTATATTTGAGTTTGTTATCCCGCGTGTTTTTTGTTTCGAGTCTCGAGAGAATAACCACTAAAAAAAAGGGTAGCTGGCGAAATAATACATATATTTTGAATTTAAAAATTTTCCCCAACCCTATCTTTTCCTAATAAGTGCCTCGGGAGTAAAGGAAAAAAAAAATTTTACCATAAATTTACTTACGTGCACGTCGCTATGCACACCAATAGAAATAAGGTTGTGGAGACCATTTCTCTCGCCTTTTGTCTGCTTGATCCCATGATGAGTACCCTAGTCCTACTGGCTTTCGGGCTGCTGTCACCGCTGCTCGAAAATCGGTCCTGTCGCTTCTGGTTGGACCGTCGGCTTCTTAATTTCAAATCGTCGTATTCTCGCGGCACTGCACTATGTGTGCTTTTTGGCAGAATTTTTTGAAACGCATAAAGTAAAAAAAAAATTCCGATTCTCACCAAACTCTACACTTAGCACCAAACTGTTACGTTGGAATATTATCGGTGAGGAGGTGTGCCGCGAGAATGACCAACAATTGTTAAACAAAAAGCTTGCTTTATTAAAAATACCGGAATTCAAGGCAAAGTAGCGCGTGTGCTTGGTCTGTCCGATCTCCTTTGTTCGCCTGACTCCCTTGAACTCCCTGACTGCCCGACTGCCGAATCCTGCAAGGGCCGCGACTAGAGTCCTCTGATTAAAGGCAAACTGGGCCTTATATAACCTCGTCTCTCTCCTGTCGATGGTCTCTTGCTGAGATCGCCTCGCTATTGTTAAGGGGGGTCAGTATGATATGCCCTGCATATCTTACGTAACAAAACTAATAAATTTTCGATTCGCATTTGCAATTTATTGTTTTTCTTAACTCAACTTACTTCCATAATCGTTGGTTGCCCGCTGCTTGTGCGCACGCAGTTGCAAGATCTTACAAGGTTGACTGCAACGATGATCCTTATTCTACAAGAGAGTACTCGTGGCGATGACAATCATTAGGCTGCTGCTTTTAATGTTGGAACCAAAGTCGAAGGCCCTTTCTTTCTTGTTCCTCTTTGATTCACTTTTGAGGCGAGCTTACGGTGGCCTGGTTTGCTCCAGCTTTTCTTACAGAGCTTGCATGCTTCTAACATGCAACGTAGTTACCAAACTAAGTCTTACATTTGCTTTAAAGACACAACAGAACTTACTCTCTAATTTTTATAGTTACTTGAAATCACTTGATGCAAAAAAAAGGCAAATATTGTTGTGTGCAAGGAGTTTTTATACTCTTGCATTTAAGGAGGACAGGGATCTGAACGATCAATCAGAGCTTAACCTAATTACTTTCAATTGACCCACAAGCACAGCCGTAGAGCAATAATTACATATTAATTAAGGATTAAAACTGCTGATCTCTCCTATTTTACACTAAGTACAAGTTGCTATTGAAAATGTGCATGATACTTTTTGTAGACTTACGCAGTAAAGAATGTTGAAATTGTTAATTATTCATATTCTTGGATGTACCACTGCGAAATAATGTTGTAAGATAACCACTTTGTAAGATTATTGGAGGTTGCACGCGTAGTTCAAGCTGTGTGACGGTAGCTTGTTTTAAAAGAAGTTAGTTATATGTCACGCGATTACACACAGTTGCAGGTGTACTGCTCGATGGTTGGAGATTGCGGAGTTTTTGCTTTTCATAATTTGGAAATGTAATGATGTATCTTGAAGTGATTATTATTAAGTACATGACATGAGGTGTCACAAATTAATTACCCGAAATAATTAGCAAAAACAATATTCATTAACAATTATAAAAAATTACCGAATTTGTTCTTTTAATTGTAAATAAGAAACATAACAACAGCCATATAATGAAAGTTAAAAAAAATAAGAATAAAAAATAGGATTAGTTTGTTAAAAACAACAATCATCATAACTTATTTTTATATAATCTTTTCAAAGAAATGATATTTTAAGTTAAATCGTAACTTTTTAATGATCGTTTACCTTATGAAAATAGAAAACGATCTTAAAAGTTATAATTATTACTATAATTATGGACGTTATTATTTTTACTGTTATTATTACTGTTATTATTGTTACAATTATTATTATTATTATTATTATTATTTTTATTATTATTATTATTATCTTCATTACTATTGTTATTATTATTCTCACTACTATTATTATCATTATTTTAATTTTTTTTTGCACTATTATTATCATTACTATCATTTTTTTTTCTTTTTCCAAGGTCGTCCACAATGCTAAAATGCACGATATAAGAGGGTACGAACTCCTTCCGTGTGTGGGACTTGCAGTAACCCAATAAATGCTTATTTCTCGCTACACTGTTTTTCTCGATGATGACTGAATACCTATTAAACTAGTAAGACCTATCGCCTGGGACACTCAGCCTGGAATCCGCTTTCGCACTTATACTTTGAGCCAAAAAACTTCTTTATAAGAGATTTACTTTTGCTTTATTATTGGCATCTTTTTCCTTGTTTTTTTACGACTATCTTTAAACTTATGCAGAAGGTTTAACGCTACTTTTACACCGTCTTTTATCGGCATTGCTGTTTTTGTGTACGTCTTTGTTGCTGCTTCCACCATATCTTCGATTATTTTCTTGAGTTTTGTGAATATAATGTCCTTCTTTGTCTGCTTTATAGTAAGTTTAAATCTTAAGTTTCTGGTATATTTAAAATCTATCTTGGTGTTATTGCTGGAAAAGCTAGCAACGCTGACGTCATCGCTCTGCTTTTAGTGCTTAACAACCTGTCTTGTCTATGACTTGGCAGAAATATGAAGCTTCTCTGTGAATGTTTTTTATCAGAGGTTGTGTTCTTGCTTTTGTTCTGGATGACTTTGTGGCCTTTACCAGAATCTGTGAGGCCAACACCTCTAACCGGGGTTTTTACCAGGTTGGAGCTGTTTGCGGATTATCTGAGAGAGGTTATTACCTGAGGTACTAAATTTTTATTAGCGTCACCCATTATAGGTTTTATTTGGAAACCTAACCTAGATTTTTTTTACGAGGTGTTTTTATCAGCGTTCTCGTTTGCAGGAACCATTTTATTTCGATCCAACCACCCACGGATATAAGCTTCGACCGTGGCAGCGCTTTGGAACCATACACCCGCGGAAAGCTTGTCTCCATCCGTCACCCAAAGAGTACGCATCCCAAGACTGACTGCCTCAGCCCGGGAGTTATTATTGTAGTTATTATTGTCATTGTTGTTATTTTCAATGTTATTATCATTGTTGTTATTAATATTATTATCATTGTGATTATTATTTTTGACATTTTTATATTATTATTGTTATGATTATTCTTTTCAACATTTTATTACTATTATTATTGTTTTTAATATTATTATTATTATTATCATTATTATTATTGTTACGATTATCATTATTGTTATTTTCATTATTATTTTTATTATTTTTATTATTATTCTTAATATTATTATGAACCAAACTAAAATTCCGTAACTCTTGAAATTTATTTATTCATTTTTTAACGATATTTTTAATACTGCACTTCTATCTTCTAAAGAGGAATTAAATGTGAAAGAAATAAAAATACTTTTTTTTATACAAGCAATACGGATTTTATTTTCTTAAACACTTTTAAGAATTACTTACGTAATGATTCAGTTGATGTGAGCTTAGTGTAACAGACGAAAATAGGGGTTGAAAGGTTGCGAGTTAAAGGGGCAACGTTACTGTGTACATCAGAGATAAAACATGTAATTTTGGCTAAGGTATGATGCAATGATTGAATGCGGTCGTGTGGGGAGGAGCAGGGTCGATTTGCCTTTTTTGTGAAGTCATCGAGGCGACTTGTATTTAGGCGCGAGAAGCTCGCTGCCATCAAGCCACTATTTGTTATCATAGACCTCGATAGGAGCGAGAAGTTCCGGTTGTACTGAAGGTCGAAACTAGCGTGCACAGATGCAGGTCTGGGGCCATTCAGACTGAAAAGTAGTCTTGATGACACGAAGAAATAAGCTGTGATGTTTCCTTTTATATCAATTGGTACAGTTTTTGAATTTAGCGGTTTGCTCCTTCATCATCGACATACAGTGCTCCAACATCGAAGCTCGCGAGAAACAGGCGAAACGCGGGGTATGGAACTGCGGTGGAACGGAGGGGAGGAACGAGCGTGGCGCCGCAAGTGGCGCGACGCTCCCTCGCTGTAGCGAGCGGCAGATGTTCACGGGCTGCGAGCGAATAAGGTGCGTATGGCGCCTAAAAGGCTATGTATCAAATTAGCGTCAATATATTTCTTTTGATCAAATAAATTTGTGTGTTTCAATTGTCTCTCCTGGTGATTCCTGCTTCCGGCTCGTTCCATCGTCAACACTTAGATTACAAACTTGTTGTTGAGATCTGTAAAAAAATATTTTGAATCGAAGGATTTTATTCTATGTTTGAATTAAATACAATTTTTACTATTAAAAGAATTTTTTAAGTATTATTAGAATTATAAAAGAACGTTTACTTGGCTGTTTTTTTCGTATTTTCAGTTATGTGTTAATTTTTGCTCATAACTTTTTGTTTTCTCTTCTTTGTTAAAAACTAATGACACTATTCGCCTTAGCACTCAAAAATACATAGAAATAGTACACTAAAGAAAATTTTAATTAATTCTGTAGGCGTTATACAAAATACTGTGTTGTAACGTATTTTAACATGTTGATTTTGTGAGAAACTTTGTGTGCATTGAGGCACAAGAATGATAGATACGGTCATTCTGTTTAAGGTTTTTACTTTAGTTTTCAGGTCCCTTGAACTAATTATCACCCATACCTGGTAAAAAAAAATTTTTTTAATTAACGACCACCTTTTTGTGTATACGTAAATTGTCTTTCAACAAAAAAAGGCAACTAGCAGTTTATGCGGAGGGTTTGTATCGAAAACTGAATTGTTTGGGTAGTATTAGTTGATTATTGACGTAGTATTTAAGTATTTGCTTTTTTATTATCACTGAAAAAGTTTTGCTGACAGTTGGATCTAAGCTTATCGGCATGTACTTTTCTGGTACGGCTGTATCTTTGTTCTCTTGCGATAGGGATTAGTTTTGCTATTGTGTAACATTTTGGGTAATGAGAATTATTCATAATGTTATCAAATAACATTATGTAGTTTCTCAATTTTAAGATTTTGTACCACATTTTTTGGGATTCCTTCAGTTTCAGCTGACGATTTGTTGTTGTAAGATTTAAAGATGTCTAGGACCTCGAGTGTGCTAGTGACTACACTTTTATTGTTGATCGGGTTGTGTGATCTGTTGTAATCGCTGAGCTGTGTATCTATTTTGATTATTTTTTTGAACTAAAACTTATTATGTTGGGCTGTGAACAGCCGCGTGAGGGAAAATGCGTTACGAAAAATGTAGCCACCCACCGTACGACCCAAGCCCTCTCCTCAATCTCCTCTCTTATGCTCTCTTATGCTCTTACACTCTCTCCTGTTCCCTTTCTTTTTCTCTCGCATGTACGCTGCTTGCTATATTCCCCTTATGCTGCTACTATACCTATATATATATATATACACATGTATTATAGGTATGTGTGTTTCTACGCTAAGATTAAACCAATATGCACCCAATGTACGTGTGTATGGTATACATATTGATTGTACATGTATTATGTCATAACAAACGCACAAATAGTAATTTCAAATAAAAGGAATTTTTGTCCCGCGTAACTGAACAAAAGTACCTTTTTTGGAGTCAGGATGGTAAGAATTTTTGTTTCGTTCTGCTTTACATGACTAATAACTCGTATCTCGAGGCACTTTATATCTGTCGGAACGGTAAAAAATATTACTCGTTAAGTGACAGTAAGTCTTGAGTATAGTATATGTTACAAGACATCATTGACCATGTGTAGACAAATCGTTATGATAGATATAAAGTGCCTAGGTGGACATGAATTGATACTTATATCATAGCAAACATAGAAGTACTTAAAATGCGCGAATCACGTGTAACATAAGTAGTACATAAATAGGAATGTGTATTTTATGCACGCGTGGGCTCGAATATATAATAATAATAAAATTTTTACTACTTTAATATCGGATTGTTAAAGACCTGTTAAAATTGGGTGTACTATAGTTTTCTCAGTTTCTGTTATACCGAGTTTAATAACATTTGAATTGGAAGTTTCACTTTTACCGGGGGTCCTGAGACCCACACCTGGTTTTTTTAATGTTTCAGCATTTCTTATGTCTTCGTAATTCCTATTTATTAATCTGATCAGAGGAACGTTTGTGGCTTTATTTTTGAGATTGCTGATATCTTGGTACTATGCTGCTATGTACGTGCACTTTGCTGTTAATGGTTACGACAGTAAGTGTCGTAAGTGTTGGTTATTTTATTTGTAATTTTTTAGTGTCTATTTTAGCATCTTTAATTAATTTATCGCGTAAAAATTGCATATGGTTTTTTGTATTTTTTTTTCTGTATTTTGGGCTTAAAATTTATTGCACAAGATTAAAAACAAAGAAGACTATATTCACGAATTTGTCTGTTACATAAATTTTCTTTCCAACTTATTATTATTGTTCGGTTATCATGGTCAACCCATTTAGGTAACAATAAAGTGCGACTTTTCATTTTTGTGTTTGAATAGTTATCTGTGCTACTCACGTATTTAAATTCAGGTCTTATATAAGATATATTTTAACTTAACGTTCGTATTTTTTTCTTAGTTACTCATGGCGTCGTATAAGGTGTAAGGTGTACGTCATATTTATCCCTGTTTTAGATTTTTTGCTATAAAAAAATTAACAGTTTTCTTCAGAAAATTAATACCTTGTACGCTGATACTTCAAAAATATTATATTTCAATTTAAAAATGATATTGTGTCTCGTTATTGGGATATTAACTCATGAAGTAGAAATAACACCACAAAATGATATTGTGTAACAAAAACAGAAAATGCAAATATATTTTAGTAAAGTGAATAATCAAATACGATAGTGAAAAAGCAATTATAAGTAAATCTTAAAGATTTAACAGTACTTTGAACATACCAAAACTTGAATCATTCTTCAAGTAATGCTTTTTTCTAACAGATAGCATACTTCTCATGACCCATCCACCTTAAGTGTGATAAGTAGTTATCCATTTCAGTATTTTCTAGGTTTTGATAGTTAGGTATTTTCATTTTATTCATGGTGAGACTTTGACCAACTACCATACACCAACCTTACTAACCTTACCAAAAATGTTTAACACACTAAATGGCTAAAATGTCATTTGGTTACTTTGAGTCAAAAGATGTACTTCTCTGTTGAGAGTGTCATGACTGCTGCAGTAATATGAAACTTTAAATTTGTAAACAATTAAGTTATCTACAATGATTCTTAAGTTGACTATGCACACGTATAGATATGATAAGCTCTTATGACAGAATGGTTGAAAAATGGGGGTAAGAATTTCAATTGGTTAAAAAAAGGGTTTTGGTGAAGCCAGTTTACCATTAATCCTCCCCTAGTATTGGTTTTTGAATCTCTTTAGCTTGTGTTCCAGGTATGGAAATCTGTGGATGAAGTGATATTTTATTCATATATTCATGCTCCCAGGTATTGGATAAATATCCTTGCTGTTTCTATCTCGTATTTATAAGTTCTGAAGAAGCCTTATATTTAAAGCAATGATGCATAATTTTAGTGTCGAGAGAGAAGCTGGATGATTCTTGGTATTTGAGTTCAAGAGGCAGTTTGGAAACTTTTTTGTCATTAAACCATAATCCTAAAATATGTGGAATTGAAGATAGAGGAAAGGGGGATGTTAGAACGTAAAAAAAATCGTTAAGTGAACGAATAAAATTGTATTAGCATTTTAGTACACCTACCAACTAATGTTCCAAAAAATCGTCATCCGAAATCTACAGGCAGTTTGCTTGTACCGATTTTTTAAATATAATTTGAAAAAATCGTGACGAAACTAGTCGGAACTTGATGGAAAATTTTTTTTTGTCAATAATACGAAAAATACTATCATCCATTTCTTCTAGGCAGTTTACGAGAAATTTAAGTTTGAAGTTCGATTTTTTACTTTATATTCGTTAAAAATTGTTTTAAAATTGTTAATATTATTGAGAACTAATAACACTTTTTGAACATATTCTTGAAAGGTGGAACTATCACATGTAATTATGTCATCCGTTTATATTATGTTTCACCCCATTTTTCGTATCTTACAGGGTGTGACATTATAAAACGCCTTCCGTATCTTTTTAGAATCGATTCTAACATCGCTTTTCCGCTTAATATCACACAAAAATAGGTAAGTTCGAGTACAACTGTCAGTTCGCATGTATTGGTAGATATTTGAGCCCAATTGAAACATTCAGTTTTATGTGCAGTTCTCTATTTAGAGGGATAATATTCAAAATAATTGGAAATACTTTACTCTATTGATATCATTCTTGTTCTGCGTTACGTCTTATTCATTTGACGATTAAGAAAACACTATTTTTCTGCTGCACGGAGGTACTTAGTAAAATGTTTAAAAACTTCGCAATTAAAATATGTTTAAGGTAGTTTTTTAGTAGTTGTCTCCCAATATATAGGTCAATCTTATACATGTACAATACGAAAGTTATATTAATATATTATCCCGTATTCAAAATATCAGAGAGAAATGTGAATCCCATTGCGTACACTCATACGTACATAAACATATAAATCTATCTACTTGTACTCATGTGACAATGTGACGTTTCCCCATTCGTGATACTTCCTTAGCTATCTTCCAAAATCAAACGAAGAGCACTTTTTTGATTACTATTACTTTAAAACTATGTGGTAAAAGATTCTCAAAAAAATGTACGTGTTTCTTTACTGTCTAAGGTAGTTTTCAGTAGTTTTTTAAATTATTTATAGATATGTGGTAAGTAACACTTTTTAAAACAATGAAGCTATGTAGCGTTTGCACCATTTCTCCAATGTTAAGAAAGTGATTTTTTGACGGGGATATTTCAATAACTACGTGGTGAATCGGTCTCAAATTTTTTATACATATTTCTAGACGCTTATATTAGTTTTGCTGAAAATTTCGTACCTTTTTAGATACTTTTGATTAAGAAAACAACTACCTTGAAGTAGCTTATTTATCAAACATGCATATTTTTGGAGAAGTAATCAGTTTATTTTATTCTCCGTACAAACTTGTGACTCGACAAACTATACGTAAAGTACATTGCACTTCAATTTTACAATAAATACTTTTACATTTTAGTCCGGGAGCCTGGGTACTTTTCGTAGCCGATAGAGGTCCATGGCTGCACTCAAATTATTTTTATGTATTTCGATGCACTGAATCCAATTCTCAAAGGTGCTTGGCTGCAAAGTTGGCCGATTAATTGTTATAAATATTTTTTATAAACAAATAAGAAGTTACAATTTTTTCGACATAAAATTTATTTTTAGATTCTTTAGCCGATTTTCAGACAAAACGTATACATTTCATTTTTTCGTAAAAACCTTCGTTGACGAGTAAAAAATTTACGAAGTTTCAAAAAACAGGGTTTAAACGAAATTGGACCATACATTTCACAGTCATTAATGCATATTTTTTAATCTAACTTGGCTTAAAAAGTTTGTATAACATATAACTATAATGATATAAAATGAGCAATAATTGATTTGAATTGTATTTTTATCTAACAATGTCTCATCGTTAGTTCTATCTCGTGCTTACGCGGTAAGTATGTACTAGAGGCCACACACGAGAGTTCCTTATATTTATGTATAAATGGCTGCGTTTAAACTTTCTTTTGATATTTTCAATCCTTATCTAAATGTCTGAAGATGCACATCATAAAAATTTTCAGGTAGCACATTTTTAAACAATTTGAATAAACAGAAATTTTTTTTATGTGAAACATCTAATGGCGTGCTTGGGGGTTTGACTGACGTGATGAAGCGACCGTGCGATGGCACACTCTCTGGTTTAACTTGGGTTGGCTTGGCTCGACTTGGCTTTCTGTCTTTTTCTCCACGTGCTTACTGCCGCCCCTCTCTCGTTTCTAAAGTGTAATCACCTTATACATATATCTATATAGAAGTGTTTATAATAATCAAATATATTGAGCGCGTGGTGGCTCAGTCGGCTAGGTCGTATATTGGCACGTGGGAGACCGTGATTCGATTCCCAGCCGAGTGACTTTTCGGGCAAGAACCTCTGCAATTTTTCACATGTGTTTTTTTACCACGCAATGCTTCTCAAGGAGGGCTTAAGCGAACTTCTCGACGAAAATATTGCCTAATTTCTGCCTATCCCCTTTCCAGTGATAGATAGCCTTCCATCCCTTTCTTTGTCTCTTTTCCAAGTGCTAAGTGCCTATAGTAGTGCCCTGATTGAAGAAGCCGGACGTAGAGCACTATAATGTAAGAGAAAAAAAAATTAGATGTATCAATAACATATATATGTGACGTATGTGTGTGCTATATACATATAATATTTAATTACATATACATGTGACGTATATGCGTGTGCTATATATAAATGTAGCATACACATGCGTCCATGTATATATTATACATAATACATGTGTGTCAATAAAATTTTCAAAAATTATTAACTGTAAAAATCGAATTCACATCCTTTAGATTGGTAGTCAGGGACCTTACTGATTGTGCTACGCAGCACGCTGATCCTAATTCTGTTCTTATGACATATGGATACCAACCAAAAAACATGAGAAAGTTGATCGATAATTGGGCGTTTCTTATCTTACTAATAAATAAAGCTTAGTCGCTAAAACCGTTGTAATCGCTCACCGCGAAAACTACTCAACCGATTTTACTGAAATTTTGCATACTGATTTTTCGTGATTCCGAGATGATTTTCGCATAGTTTTTTTCTTGAAAAAGTTGATAACAATAGCGAAAAATAAGCTCAAAGTTTTTCTAAAATAAGCTATTTTTGTGCTTTAGTTCAGTAGGATCCGCTAGGTGGCGTTGAGATTATATTGAAGCCACCCGCAATCAAAGATAGTCAAGAGTAGTTATAAGAAGCCCCATCGAGAAGACAATCATCGCAGCCGATCATTGGCACTACACCAAGACAAGAGGAGTCCATCGTGCAGCTGGGCATCCCGGCTACCGATGACACTCTTCTTTCATGGGCAAGCAAAATAAATCAGTTTTTACCCCTGATCCCCAAAAGAACCGAGTGCCACGAAAAAACAGGCGTTCAGAACGTCAATGTCTACGGTGGAATACCAGGAAACGTTTTTAGCCAGAGCATAACATTCTCCAGCACTTTAGAGCTTGGTGGCCGTTCAACCATCTGACCTGGTGCCGTCAGAGAATTTTCTATTTCAAATGCGAGCCAGGGGAGACAGCCCTGAAGAGTACGGTAAGCCCGGCTTGCTTAGTGTTCGTCCCAACGGCATGCGGCATATCTATAGAGAAGGTATCCTCCAGACCCACTTTCCTGACTATCGATGAATGGTTGGTTATCCGGGGAATGATCTGAAGACGAGATATTCTTTGATCAGCGGCGTACTTCCCTTCCTGTACGGTCTCTGTACACAGAGACTTAAAAGGATAAGCGCCAAGCTACCTGCAGCTGGCTTTTCATCATCAAGAATAATAATAAAGAATAGCTACAAGTTTCACCACCGGCCCTTTTCAGGGCCATTATAAGTATTTGCGTTCCGTACTTAGCCATTAATCTCATAGTTTCTTTTAAGGGCCCCCTAAGTTTAAATTACCTTGGCAACTAATACATTTCTAATACGATTTCTGGAGACGATTCGTCAACTCAAAGACTATGTAAAGCCGGCCACTATTAAACCAAGTCAGTCATTCACTGGCAGATGTCACGAGTAGAGTTATTCGTAGCAAGGCTGGGAGTCCCGGGGACTGACGACCCTATATTACCCTCTCAACTTTAAGCATTCAACTAGGAATTACCGATCCTCTCCAAGGTCTACGCTGGGAGAACCTAACAGCTATGGAGAAAAAATAATAAACATGAGCCAACGGGATAATTACCAACGGGCAAGCATCACGAACCAACCTTTTCACCTTAGATCACCAAAACCACTGAGACTAAAAAGAAAGATGCTTTAGACACCGTCTTTGACGTTATGCCAGGAGACGTTGAAAAAGATCTCTACAACTAGCTCCTAAGCTTCAAAAGTTGTAGTTTTCTACTTAATCAGTGTGGTGGTGCAATAGCAGGCCAGAGACGATCACCCTGAGGTATAGAGACAATCACGTTTGCTGGAAACTTCAGTCAAGAAAGAGTTTACTCAAGAAGCTCACCGGTCCTTTTCAGGGGCATAGGACGTCGAACTACCTTGCCATTTTTATAAAGTTGAAAAAATAGCCTTGAGGACTTACAAGAGTCTCAACTATGCCAAAAGTCACAAGAAATTGAATTGGAAGTAAAACTTTAAATGCATCTTATGAATACATTTTTAGGCGTCAAGAAAATGACGAAAGAATTTATTAAGTGAGAGATAATTTTTTTACTATAACCCTCATAGTTATCTGTTGAATCTTCCAGACTTTCAAATAAGTAGAATTTGTATTTTTGTTGCAATAAAAAACGTAGAGATTAAGCTCCAGAACTTTGTTGCTCTGCTGGTTTAAAGATGCAAGATAAGAGAAAAAAAGTTTTTAAGTATATATTTTTTGTGAGCTTTGAATCTTTACAGCTTTAAAAAATAGCCCTGTTCATAGATTATACGGGAGAAACTGCAAATCAACGGCCTTTTAAGGCCAACAATTATTTTATGGCATAAGAAATGCACGGTACTTTTTGGCATAATTATATTTTTTTCACTTTTTACAGATTTTTACTGGACCAAATAAACTGTATGCTTTTCGAACAAATATGTTTTTTATATAAAGATTTTTTCTGAGAAGTGTTAGAAATAGATGTAAAATTTTTAACTGTAAACGTTTCACATTACATGTCAACACACTATGGTGTTTCATTTAGTGAGTCTCGGGTGAAGCTGAGACGGAGGGGGGGGCCGCTAGTATTACATAATACAAAAAACAGCTTGGTTACTAATCGCTAATGCTTGCACGCCTAAGAAAGCAATTTATTAATTAATAATGCTCAAATACGGTTGTCAAAATGTCTTAGAAATAATAATCCATTTTCGATTTAACATCTACTAGTATTTATACAATAAATAAGTAAATAATTTATTTTTCCTCGCGTTATATACCTCAATCGAAAATGATTTATATGAGATATTATTTCAGATCAAATTCTTAGTATACCCGAAATATCGTTAATTCGATATAATGCAATGACCTTCTATATATACCAAAATAGTATTTTGTAATGATTAATTTTTCATTGTAAATAGTATGCCTAGTTACTTCTGAATTTTAAATGTTGATTTATAATTTTAAATAAGTATTAAACTTTAAATTTAAAAAGTAATTGAATTTTTAATGATTAACATCTTATTTGGATTTCATGTTTTAAAATTTACGTTTATTTTTTACTTTTCAAAAACTAATTGTACTATTAAGTAGTGGGCTTTTATTTTAAATTAAAAAACCACTTTAAAAATATTATAAATTACTGTATATAATGTAAAAATGTATCTTAAATACTTTTAATTTCAGATTTTAAAATCACGTTAGGGTAAACAGGTTAGAAGATACACGATTTGGAATCAAAACATTTATAACATGTACTTATATTATAAAAATGATTTGATTTTTTTTTTAATAAAAAATTATTTATATTAGTATTATTATGAATGCGAAATTTTTTTTTCAAACTTTGTATATTTCGTGCCAAAATATATTGTTTATTCACACTTGCTAGTATGAGAAGCTCGCGAGGCGAGTGTTACTTATAGTAAACAAAAGCTTAATTGCAAAGTAACAAAGGTAATTACTGTATCACTACGCTTCTATTTTAATAATTTTTAATGTAGAACAAAAATTTACTGAAAATACTGTAAAGAATTTATGTAGTAAGCGTCTATCTTTTAACGGAAAAATTCTAACCTACAATTATTAGATAGACGCATTACGTTATTATTAAAAGCAAAGATATTTTTGTTCTTCATACATGGATTGTATGCAAATTAAAATGAAGAATTCTCTTAATACCAATCATGTTACAATATCTACTGCTTTGAAATCCAATGATATGTCTGAAATTTGTGAAATTTGGAACGAGCACACCTTTTTTTGCCTAAGCAAGATTCAAGTTGTAATTCAAAAGTAAAAAAAGAAAAAGAATAAGTTCCATATGTTATTACAGGTAAAAAATTTAGAGAGCGACAACTCAAAATTAAAATTAAACAAGAAAACTAAAAAATACAGAAACGAAAAAAAGCTCAGGCAAGAATAATAATAAAAAAACAACAACTTAAACTCCAAGAAGAAAGAGAAAAAAAAGACTGGAAAAAAAAAGAAAAAATGAAGGAACTTTCCGCACAAACAGGTGCAAAAAGAAATTAAAAGTCAACTAAAATTAATGTACCGATGAAAAAAAAGAGCCTTAAAAAGTATTGATACTAACAAACAAGACTGTAACTCCGGTTGATTTACCAAAATCTCAATAAACATTTTTTACAAAATAAATTTATTCTTTTTTTAATTTTATTTCTATATTATGTACAATAATATCTATCGTTTTTATCTTGTATCAATATCCACCATTCATTTAATTATAATTATAAGCGTTTGGTATCTCGTCATCTATCTATTAGATGTGTACCGTCTATCTACTAGACTTTTAGCCACGTTTCAATGTTTTAATTTTTTTTATTTTCCTTAATTGCAATTTTCTGAATTTTGTGATTGATTCAGATAGTTGAAATATTTTAACGTCTATATAAAAAATTGGTTCGTATATAAATATTTTAATTATTAAAGATATTTAAGCTCAAACTTGAAAGCATCCTTAATCGTCTATCTATTAGCCTGTTTACCTCACGTCTTAGTAGTTTGCTCCAAACACATTTATACTGATTTGTATAATTATATGATTTGTCTCTTGAATTCGAGAGAAAAATTAAGCTGACTTTTAATTTTTGCAAAAAAACTTTAGAAATACTGTTAAAAAAATTAAATTAAATATTTTTAATTCATATACTACGATTGCAAATAAACAACTTGTAACTAAAATTCAACCTCCCTTAACAAAATCATTTATCTGGAATTCGTACCCTTTTCAATTCAACACAATAATGTTTAATGATTTCCATTGAGTATTTTAACTAAAAGAAAAAGTATTTTAGATTGATTATTCACAATAAAACTTGTTATCGAGGGTGACGTTCACAACGGTCTAATTAACTCAATTTAAATGACCAATCACGATTCCGGAAAAAAACGAAGGCACAGTGCAAGAAGAAACAACAGACAAATACGTTCAAATGGTCGAGGGGCCCAGATTAAGGAGAAAAAATTTACTTTACTATTTTAGCGAACAATTTAAAAAAAAAAGAAACGTCGTATGTACCACTCAGCCGGCACTGGGGCCACCAAATGGTTGGTGTATCAATCATCTGGGGTTTTACTACCCACTCGCCTTAATGAACTCGAGAACGAGTTCAATACTTTCGTGGCTCAGCCGGGATCAGATCACTACTCACACTTTAGCACAGGTAACGAAACGCGACTACGAGTCCAAGGATCCTGAAGTCACCCCGAGAACCTTTCCGTTCCCTCTCGTGATTACATACTGCCTTCTTCGTTTTCTTGATGATTCGACTCACCACCTCGGTACCCCCCATGCTCGAATTTTGCTACTTTATTCCCCAGAAAATATTCCACTAAAGCCCCACTTGCAAACCTTGCGCCGAGCCGCCGAGTTGAATTTCCTCCGGATAATCGCCTTCTCATACATGAACGAAGTAGAAGTAATACAGTATGTACGTGTTCAAAGTTCTGGCACATGCTTTTAAGCGAGACCTCACAATATTTTTGAGAATATCTTCGATGACGTCACTCATCACGTGGCTAACAACACAACTATTGAGATCCCTGGTAGTTTATTATTTTTGAATATTTTTAAATATAAAGGATTGAGAAACATTAAAAAATTTATAACACTTTTAACTAATAAACTTCCGTGCATTGTGTTCAAATATGTAGTTTGTCTCATAACGACTTTATCGTCTCTCTCTCTCTCTCTCTTTATGTATTTTGATCATAAAAATGACTGAATCAATGAACTTGAAGAACAGATAAAAATAGTTTTCGTTGCTCACAAACTATTTGATCTGGTAGAAGTAAGGGAGTTGAAAAGCACAGGAAAAGTTTAGGTGAAGGAAAATGCCAACGCTATGTTCGTATTTCTGTTGAGTTCTCGCAATTTAAATATCTTATCACGTGTACCACAGCGAAGGATACGTGGAAAAAGCTGCTTGACTTACACGAACAAAAGAGAGCTTTAAATAAGCTTTTTTTACTATTGTAATTTCACAACTATCACATGGCTCTTGTAAACTCAATTGCACAGCATATTGCTAAGATAGAGAACATTGACAGCTAGCTGAGGGACATTGGTGAGCTGATAAGCGAGGTCATGATGGTGGCGAATGTTCTTAGTACACTATTAACCAAGAATAACGTTTCTGTAATGTAGAATAGTGTAGCCAAGGACAAACAAACAAGCTCAGCAGCCTGAGTGAAAGACTTGTTCAGAAAGACACCAGCATAACTTTAGCAGATGATTAGGCCAGCTCTTTTATCTATGCTCAGTAGCTCAGTGAGGCAGAACAGCAGTAGAAGCCATTTAAATAAGCGGAAAAAAGAGATAGTATGCCATTTTGTACTGGATTTTGTAAGAAAAAATGACACATTGCGAGGTTTCGTTTAGCTCAGAAATGTGCGTGTTAAGACAAGAGTAATTCTGATGAGGATTCCTTAAATAGCACTGGATTTGCAAATTTTTGTGCCTTCTTGGTATCTGGCATGGTTGAGTTTGAAGATTGAAATATTTCTCTTTCGTTTATTGATGCTTGCCTCTTTACGGAGTGCGTCAAGACACATGTTTAGATAGCCTGATTGTTTTGATGAAATGATGCCAATCAAGGGCGGTTATGTTTACTTCGGTGATGCTAGATAGTTGCCAGTCAAGGACTGGGAAATCATTCATATAAAACGACTGATAAACAAAGACCAGTTTGACGGAGTCATTAGTGACGTTCTGTATGTTCCTTTGTTAAAACAAAGTTTGTTGGTGTGTGTTATTGAAAATTCTTTCATTATGTGCAAAAGAAACAGGGCAAGCATGCATTTAGAAGAAAGATGTATTATGGCTAAAGGTGTAAAGTTAAGGAATAATCTTATAAAGTTTATAAAAAAGACAGAAGTGAAGTATTTATTTAATTTTACATCAATTGCTCCTTTAAAATTGTGGTACAAACGCCTGGAGATAACAACCGTGGCTCGATAGAAAAAATGCTGCTTCTGGCTTTGTCGCGAAATATAAACATTAATTTTGTTGTAAAGATTGTCTCATGGGTAAAAAATTTAGGTTGCCTTTTGCAAAAAGTGAGAAACGTCATAATCTGGTTCCGTGTGAGACAATATATACTGATCATTACAGCCCCATTCTAGTTGTGTCAGTTGGAGAAGCAAGATGTTTTTTTACTTTTCAAAGATGAATTATCAGGTTGTCGTACTGCATTTTTTTTTAAACAGAAGGTTGGTACATTCAGAGGTCTAGAAACATTCGTATCCTATGTACAAAATCAAGTGGTCACAAATATTCAAACCATTCGATCAGATAACAGAACAAAATATGTTAACGAACCAACGATAAAATTTTGTAATGCCAAGGATATAAGGTTTCTTACATCTTTTTTGTATACACCAGAGAAAAATGGCTGGGCTGAGCGCAAAATGCGCACTATCGTTGAATGTTTCGAAAGCTTGATTGTTTTTGTTAATTCGATTATATTGTTTTACAAATTCTGTTAAGTTTTTAATAAATCAAAAATTCTACCTTTAAAGAAAGTTGACATGGAAGTGGAAGAAATTACTCACATTTATGGGAGTCAAGAGGGAGTAAGGGGGGGTAAGGGAATCTTGTTTAAATATAATTAGATCAAAAATCACTTAAGAACAATAAAATTAACACATTAGAAATGTTCACAATAATGATGAGACATCTGTGATTGCCGCGCATTGTCACTCTGGAAACCATTAATTTTTATTTGATAGTGCTGTAATTTTTGACATTGAAAAATATTTAAGAGAGAGTTTGTTGAAATAATTTTTTTTCAATTTATAGTAATAATGTTAATAAAAAATGTGGTGTAAGTAAATTACACTCTCAATGTAAAATTTTTGTAAGTAGAGGAAGAAATACACTTTGCTAAATTATCTGTGACATCTGCACGTTTTCCTTTACATGTAAATAATCTAAGTTACGTTGTAGACATTTTGTAATATTTACTGTGTACAATTCTTACATTTTATATTTTTTCGAAAATTAAACTTAATGCTTAATATGGTTTACACATGGTTTCTGTGACTAGGGTATGACTTTTACTTTTTTTACATTTTTGACTGAGTATTTTTTGTACATTAATTTTTCTTTAAGTACGTCGAGAAATATTGCTAATATTTCAAATATATTGTTTGGCCACGAAGAGCCTTATGTGTCATGTTAGAGCTCGACCATTTATTTTATTTAAGTAAAAAAAAAGAAAAGAAATTGTAAGTAAGCAACTCAGGGCAACCCTATTTTACATATTATGTTTTTATTGTTTTTTATATTTGGATTTATTTCTATAGTAAGAAGTCCCTGATAATAGCAATACTTAATTTTCAAAATATCAGAATAATGTAATACTTTTTAAGAATAAGTCGTCCTGCTGAACCAACCGAATTGTCATATTCTCATTAATTTTTTGTATTAAAATAACATTCTATAATACAGACTAAACGAACAAAATTTCAGTTATTTGTTATATGCCAGAAGACTAACTTAACAATTTTTGATACAGCGTACGTTATAATAAGAAATTATTTTCTAAAATTTTTATGTAATAGCGACATTTCAATATCAAAGTATCATAATAGTAGTTCTAAACGTGACTTATAAATAAGGTTATTAAAACATTTTATTTTTTAGAATCATAATTTTAAATTTATTAAACACAGTCAGGAATATTTAGACTTAATATCACAAAAAAAAGTTATGGGACCTCAATCTTTAAAGTTTTGTTGAAATGTTCAGTTAATTTTTTTAAAAAGTTCAAAAATTCAAAGGATATCTTGTACTTTGGTCATATTTTATGTTGTTCAAAATAATACATACTGTTTTTTGGAATATAGATTCTAGTAGATCCATACTACTGAATTTGGAAAATCCAAGTTTTAACCAATTATTTACTTTTTCATTTAATGTTAAATTTGAACAATGTTGAAAGTATTTTTTTCAGAATCAGAATCAGAAAAAGAAGATTAAGAGGAATTCATCTAATTATTAGGGTTGAGGTTTCCATGATTTCAAAAAAGCTTTAGAAACAACAGATAGAAGTTAAAGATATCTATGCAACACGAAAATTAAATTTTTAAACGAAATAATAGTTTCAAAAGGAGATTTTCGTCTAATTTTACCGGTAATTAAAGATAGTATAAAAGTATGATTATTATGGAAACAACGAAATCACCGTTTTTTGGGGCTTGTTTTCGCATTCTAAAATCAAGCGTTAATGTTCTATCAACAGATAAGGAACTTTTAAAACTATTATTGGACATAGAGGAAGTAAGAATCAAGACATTTAACTTTCTGCAAAATGGAAAATAAGAAATTTTTTTTAAAAATTGAGATTCAAATCTATACTTAGGGAATGACATCGTAAAAATGCAATGTCTAGTTTATCATAAACATTTTTTACCAAGGTATGAAAATATGTATAGATTCATACATAGAAGAAAAATGGCAACGGAGTAGGAAAAGCCTCGTGAAAAGTGCTCAAATGAATATTACACGTACCAGCCCAGAAAAAAAGTGTGCAACAGTTACTTGCATGATAAGTAAAAATGTTTATCATCGCAGTGATTTTAACATACTCACTAGTTGTATATATGTAGGTAGTGTACTTGTAATTAAACTATAGTTGCATTATTAGGAATTAAACACACTAAAGATTTAAAAGAAGAATTACTATCAGAATTAGAAATTAAATCTCAAGAACTTTATAATAGCGCTATGATTGACTGTAACACAGGATATGAATTACTAGAATTAGTCAAAACAGATAATTTACTACTTCAAAAACTTAATAAGCAAATAGATAAAAAAGTACTATTTTAAAAGAACTAAAAAAAATACATAAACAAAATTACGTATTATTGAATGACAAACAAAAATAAACTTTAGAAAACATTAACAAAACGTCTTTTGCTAATGCATTAAGTAAAACAATACCTTGTAAAACAAGAATTCCTAAAATAATAATAAAAACGAATGATAATGGAAAAAATACGGTTTAAATAAAAAATTAAGAAGCACGAATAATGAATAATACTTAAAATATACAATAAAAAATGTGTACATTAAAAACAATGAACTACTAATAAACTGCAAAACAATAAAAATGTAAAGGAAATAATAAGAATATTTTAAAAAGTTACTAGAATGAGAGTATGAAGTTAAAACTAAACAATCCAAAATTAAAAATAATTAGGATAGACATTACACATGAAATTAATACAAAAGAACTTGAGAAAGATATCAACTTTAGTGAACATGAAGTTAAAGGAAAAAAACTACACACATATAAAATCAAAGAGAAAAATTCTACTACAGTGATAATGAAAGTAAGTTCAGAAGTTTACTAGCAGATAATAGATAAGAACTATAAAGTACTCGTTGGATATTAAAGTTGTAAGTCTTATGATATGGTTTATGGAAAACCGTGCTATGATTGTGGTGGGTTTGGTCATAGTGGTTTTAAAAGCAATAAGGGAACAATGAACTGCTTACGACGTCAACCATCTAAAAAATGATTCTACAAAGTGTATAATTCTACAAAACAAAATAAAAAAACTAATTAATACATTTGACCATCTCATCGAACCTGCAATAACCGATATGTACTAGTAAGGAAGCACAGCGACCTAATAGGATATATAATCAACAGATTTTATTGAGATCAACGAATAAACACGCTTATTTAAAACAATAAAGAAAAATGTTAATATGCTGAATGACCTGCTGACAAATATGATCAAGCCAGATTTTTGTTACTATGATATTGAGTCTTTTAAAAGGGATATAAATAACAAAGAAAAAATATTATACATTAACATAAGAAGTTTAAATGCAAATTATGAACAGTTAAAAATCTTTATCGAGAGACTAAAAGACAAACCGATTATGATTGTGTTTGCTGAGTTGGGAATCTTGAACATTACCAACACTATGTTATATAAGGATACAAGGTACATTATAATTTTGGAAAAATTAAAAAAGCTGATGGATTAGTCGTTTATGTCAAAAATGAGATTTATAAAAACACTTAAATAGTTGAAATAGGAAAACTACACAAGTTATATACTTGAATCATTGTAAATAATGAAATCGATATAGATGATTACTCATTCTAAAGATGCCATGATTTTACTTGCAATGAATTCAATTCGTGTACTGAAAAATTTTTATAAAAAATAAAAAGTAGTAAAAATCACTTGATAATTGGAGATTTCAAAATAAATATATCTAGGATATAATCCAGGTTTTATGAATACAACTAGACAAAAAGATTCCAGTGAAAGTGGCTCATGTATTGATAATATTTTCATTTAAAATAATAACTTTGCTGCAAACACTTTCAAATAAGAACAACCAATACACAATCATTATCCTTTGTTCATTAAAATAAGCAAATTTTAAAAAATTTTAGAATATTATTAATTGATTTCTCGCTTGGGCGTTGGTGAATTATTTCGAATCAAAATGTATATTAATAAGTAAAAACTTAAAAGTTGGCTTTGTTTCACAAAGTTTTATCATTCGCAGACGCTGTTTCGGCAGTTACGCCATTGTCAGATGCTCGACATACACTGAATGGTCTATGTACATCAGTTCGCTAAAGTCAAGTACAAGTATTACAAATGTAGTTGTTGCTCAACGGTATGATATGTATGCGCCTGTGTATGAGTACCTTATGAGATACTATGTATTACATTTTCTATTATTGGAGATAGAATAAAATTAATTTGATCGTTCGTTATGGATTTATTATGTTTTTTTGCTAATTCTATTTCTATTGTCTCAAACAGATTTAATTTAAAACTTTTAGGTAAACTGTGTAGTAACTCTATATTATTTTCATCTAGGAAATGCGCATTAGAATTACAATGTTCACTAAAACCCGTCGTATTGCGATCATTATAAATAGACTTTTTGTGCTCCTTTATACGTTCGGAAAGGGCACGTCCTGTCTGTCCAAAATATATGGCATCGCATTCGGAACAATTAATCTGATAAACACCACATTTCTGTAAAATACCAACTTTTTCCTTATTATTACATAAAATGGATTTTAAGTTACGTTTATTGACCATAATTGTATTTACATTTTGTTTTTGTAAAAAATTACTTATTTTATCGGATACTATGGGAACATAATTCAACATATTAAATTTTTTGGTTTGTTTTGCGACTGCGTAAAAATATATTAAAATAAGTCTATTGTTTATTTTAAAAATTAGATTATCTATGAGGTTTTCATTGTAACCATTATTAATTGCTAAACATTTTAATAGATTGATTTCCTTTTCGTAATTAGATTTCGTTAACGGTACTGTTAATAATCTATGTACAAAAGAGTAAAATGCGCTCATTTTTATATTGATGGACTGCTTTGAATCGTACGGTACTAACGTATTTGTGAAAGTTGGTTTTCTATAAATTTCATACAACAACTCACCGTCTTTTCGTGTTATTTTTAGATCCAGAAAATTTAAACTATTGTCATTTTCAGCTTCTGCTGTAAATTTTATATCCGGTACTAAATCATTTATGTAGCTGAGCAAATTGGTCATTGTCCTCTCTGTACCCTTCCAGATGCAAAACACATCATCGACATACCTCGACCAGTGTAAAACATTACTGGTGAGGGGGGAGGTCGAATCGAATATAAGGTCCTATACGTATGACATGAATATCTCACTGAGAAGGGGGGAGAGGGGAGAGCCCATTGGAAGACCGTTAAGTTGTAAATAATATTTATTATTGAACTTGAAGTAGCTTTGTTCTAAACAAATGGATATTAATTTTGAAATTTCTTGTTTTGAATCAACACACAAGGAAGGGCTATTGTCAACCAGATATTTAATAATATTCTTTAGATGGTCTATAGGGATGGAGGAAAATAGATTAACAACATCGAATGAAAGCAATCGTGCATTACATGGAATTTTGAGATCTCTAAGTTTATCTATTAGTTGACTTGTATTTTTAATACTATGTTTTGGCTTAAAGTTGAGTAAGGAAGGGAGTATTTTATTAAGTTCTTTTGCGAGTAAGTAGGTTGGTGCATTAGTATAAGATACTATTGGTCTCATTGGTATGCCCTCCTTGTGTATTTTAGGTAAGCTGTATAGTACCGGCACTGTAGGATTCATAACAGTTAACATGTGCAAATTACAATCATGGAGTATCTTTGTACAATTTTTTAAAACTGACTTAGTCTCTCTTTGAAATTTTCTGTAGGATCAGAATTCAAAATTTTGAAATTATTGTTATTAATTAAAAGTTCTGTCTTTTCAATATAGTCATACTTATTTAAAATGGTAACAGTGTTTCCTTTGTCAGCTTTACATAAAATTAAATCATTATTTTTGAGTTTTTTCTTTAAAGAAATAATACTTTTGAATTCTGAGCTATTGTTAGTTGAAAAATGTTTTTTGTTTTTATTTATTACATCAACGCATTTGTATCTAAAAAGTTGTAGTTCGTTTTTACCTATACCTTTTGATGCTATTTCTGCGTTTACAGAAAGTTCGATAAAATCTTCAAAGTTTTTAGTGGTAGGACAGTACTTTAAACCTTTATTAAAAATATTTATTTCATTTTGTGTGAACGTAACTTCGGATAAGTTCTTGACTCTCAAATAAAAAGAAAAAGAAAAATCAAACTTTGTACTGGATTCCGCGGTGGCCGATGACGTAGTCTGTTGTTGTTTAATAACCTTCGTATGTGTGGTAAGTGGTAAATTATTTGCTCTCTGTTGTATTTTGCTGTTCTTCTTCTGTCTGAGCCTATCAAGTTTCTTAGTATGTGATTGGCGGTGTGTGTGTGAAATTTCTCGAACATAATTTCTCGTCTCTTCGTCTAAAATATCGAATTCTACGTTATGGCAGAGTCTAAGTAGTTCACTGTGTATTAACTTTAAGTGGTGTGACAGATTGCTCCTGATTCTGTACCACTTTTTTAATTCCAGATTTAGCCAACAAACAACGCCCACACAGGCGCATACATATCATACCGTTGAGCAACAACTACATTTGTAATACTTGTACTTGACTTTAGCGAACTGATGTACATAGACCATTCAGTGTATGTCGGGCATCTGACAATAACGTAACTGCCGAAACAGCTGTCTGCGAATGATAAAACATTGTGAAACAAAGCCAACTTTTAAGTTTTTACTTATTAATATACATTTTGATTCGAAATAATTTACCAACGCCCAAGCGAGAAATCAATTAATAATATTTTAAATGCTAGCAGAGCATATCTCGCAATCTTTTATAGAAAGTGTCTAGTAAAATTTTACAAGTGTAACAACCATCTTTATTTTAATAAAAGATGTTTACAACTACATTTGGTACCCACATATATGAACATAATTTGCTGACATAAATCAACAGAATCAACAGCAGTAACTGACAAAGCATACACTTTTTAGCTAAATCTAGAATTAAAAAACTGGTACAGAATCAGGAGCAATCTGTCACACCACGTAAAGTATATACACAGCGAACTACTTAGACGCTGCCATAACGTAGAATTTAATATTTTAGACAAAGAGACGAGAAATTATGTTCGAGAAATTTCACACACACACCGCCAATCACATACTAAGAAACTTGATAGGCTCATACAGAAGAAGAACAGCAAAATACAACAGAGAGCAAATAATTTACCAATTACCACACATACGAAGTTTATTAAACAACACCGTATTTTTTCCATTATCATTCGTTTTTATTATTATTTTAGGAATTCTTGTTTTACAAGGTATTGTTTTACTTAATGCATTAGCAAAAGACGTTTTGTTAATGTTTTCTACAGTTTATTTTTGTTGGTCACTCAATAATACTTGATTTTGTTTATGTATTTTTATTAGTTCTTTTAAAATAGTAATTTTTTATTTATTTGCTTATTAAGTTTTTGAAGTAGTAAATTATCTGTTTTGACTAATTCTAGTAATTCATATCCTGTGTTACAGTCAATCATAGCGCTATTATAAAGTTCTTGAGATTTAATTTCTAATTCTGATAGTAATTCCTCTTTTAAATCTTTAGTGTGTTTAATTCCTAATAATGCAACTATAGTTTAATTACAAGTACACTACCTACATATATACAACTAGTGAGTATGTTAAAATCACTGCGATGATAAACATTTTTACTTATCATGCAAGTAAGTGTTGCACACTTTTTTTCTGGGCTGGTACGTGTAATATTCATTTGAGCACTTTTCACGAGGCTTTTCCTACTCCGTTGCCATTTTTCTTCTATGTATGAATCTATACATATTTTCATACCTTGGTAAAAAATGTTTATGATAAACTAGACATTGCATTTTTACGATGTCATTCCCTAAGTATAGATTTGAATCTCAATTTTTAAAAAAAATTTCTTATTTTCCATTTTGCAAAAAGTTAAATGTCTTGATTCTTACTTCCTCTATGTCCAATAATAGTTTTAAAAGTTCCTTATCTGTTGATAGAACATTAACGCTTAATTTTAGAATGCGAAAACAAGCCCCAAAAAACGGTGATTTCGTTGTTTCCATAATAATCATACTTTTATACTATCTTTAATTACCGGTAAAATTAGACGAAAATCTCCTTTTGAAACTATTATTTCGTTTGAAAATTTAATTTTCGTGTTGCATAGATATCTTTAACTTCTATCTGTTGTTTCTAAAGCTTTTTTGAAATCATGGAAACCTCAACCCTAATAATTAGATGAATTCCTCTTGATCTTCTTTTTCTGATTCTGATTCTGAAAAAAATACTTTCAACATTGTTTAAATTTAACATTTAATGAAAAAGTAAATAATTGGTTAAAACTTGGATTTTCCGAATTGAGTAGTATGTATCTACCAGAATCTACATTCCAAAAAACAGTATGAATTATTTTGAACAACATAAAATATGACCAAAGTACAAGATATCCTTTGAATTTTTGAACTTTTTAAAAAAATTAACTAAACATTTCAACATAACTTTAAAGATTGAGGTCCCATAACTTTTTTTTGTGATATTAAATCTAAATATTCCTGACTGTGTTAAATAAATTTAAAATTATGATTTTAAAAAATAAAATTTTTTAATAACCTTATTTATTAGTCACGTTTAGAACTACTTTTATGATACTTTGATATTAAAATATCGCTATTACATAAAAATTTTAGAAAATAATTTCTTATTATAACGCACGCTGTATGAAAAATTGTTAAGTTAGTCTTCTGGCATAGAACAAATAACTGAAATTTTGTTCGTTTAGTCTGTATAATAGTATGTTATTTTAATACAAAAAATTAGTGAGAATATGACAATTCGGTTGGTTCAGCAGGACGACTTATTCTTAAAAAGTATTACATTATTCTGATATTTTGAAATTTAAGTATTGCTATTATCAGGGACTTCTTACTATAGAAATAAATCCAAATATAAAAAACAATAAAAACATAATATGTAAAATAGGGTTGCCCTGAGTTGCTTACTTACAATTTCTTTTTTTTTTGTACTTAAATAAAATAAATGGTCGAGCTCTAACATAACACATAAGGCTCTTCGTAGCCCAACAATATATTTGAAATATTAGCAATATTTCTCGATGTACTTAAAGAAAAACAAATGTACAAAAAATACTTAGTCAAAAATGTAAAAAAAGTAAAAGCCATACCCTAGTCACAGAAATCATGTGTAAACCATATTAAGCATTAAGTTTAATTTTCGAAAAAATATAAAATGTAAGAATTGTACACAGTAAATATTACAAAATGTCTACTACGTAACTTAGATTATTTACATGGAAAG
The DNA here is from genome assembly GCF_036245765.1 of Copidosoma floridanum. NCBI lineage: Eukaryota > Metazoa > Arthropoda > Insecta > Hymenoptera > Encyrtidae > Copidosoma > Copidosoma floridanum. The sequence goes on along the minus strand of NW_028321892.1, from coordinate 5,359,286 downwards.
GAAAACGTGCAGATGTCACAGATAATTCAGCAAAGTGTATTTCTTTCTCTACTTACAAAAATTTTACATTAAGAGTGTAATTTACTTACACCACATTTTTTATTAACATTATTACTATAAATTGAAAAAAAATTATTTCAACAAACTCTCTCTTAAATATTTTTCAATGTCAAAAATTACAGCACTATCAAATAAAAATTAAAGGTTTTCAGAGTGACAATGCGCGGCAATCACAGATGTCTCATCATTATTGTGAACATTTCTGATGTAACGTAAAGGGTTAAAGAGCCGACGTTTACTCTGACCAACGTAGCAAACACTACAATCTTTGCAAGTAATTTCATAAACAATATGAGACTTGTCTTCAGTCTTTGTAACATCTTTTCCCAGTCCAATCAAATCAGTGAGCTTGTTTGAGGATGTGGAAACAGCGTTAAGTTTGAATCTCGAACAGATTCGCCTAACCTGTAATCTCAATTCCAATACATAAGGGAGTATAATCCACAGTTTTCCTCTCCCCCCTCCCCACTATTTTCCCACAAAAAAGGTAAAATTCTGTCGTTAACTCCCTTATTTTAAATTAGCTTATTTTTTCTTTAGAGTGCTACCTAACTTTACAGTTTACCCCCACAACTCTTCACAACCCCTGGATATTTTCTGGCATCCCCCCACCACATAATACACATACGTATAAACGTTAGAGGGCATTATTTTCTGGTAACGAACATATTAATAACACGGTAGGTGTATGCAAACATAGTTTTTGTTATTCTAATATATTAGTTTTTATCAAAAGACCGAACCGGCCTCCACTGACTACATAAATCGATCTATATATCTATTTTTTTAAATAAAACTTATCAATTTTTATAAATATGCCTATAACTTTATGTACAAACTGTTTAAGTAGGTAAATATTCAGCTTAAATGGGCTTATTAATTGGGACTATTTACGGTCTTGGAGCTTAATAATTAAGCTGAATAGAACAATTCTCGTTTAATTCATAAAAAGAACTTATCATTGATTTTTGAATTTAGAAGAATGTACACTTACAATTAATAGGGTAAACTATTCATATCGGCTTTGAATTATATTAGAATAATTTAGTATAGTTTTAATATCACATAAGTTTTTTAAAAGTTTTCCGGAGACTGTCGATAACAGAGCCATCTATCTCTCTGCAATACTAAGGAACTGTTTGCATGTATCTCCCATTTTTATAATTTTTCAGATTCTGATATATCTTCCGAGTGCGTGGTGGCTTAGTCGGCTAGGTCGTGGATTGGCACGCGGGAGACCGAGGTTCAATTCCTGGCCAGTGCGACTTTTTTCGGGCAAGTACCTCTGTGATTTTTCACATGTGCTTTTTCACCCCGCAATGCTCCTCGAGGAGGGTTTAGGCGACCTTCTCGCAGCATAATTGCCTAATGTCCTCCTACCTCCTCCCAGTACTAGGAGGCCACCCATCCCTCTTTCCTTCCTTCTCCAAAGTGCTAAGTGCCCTCAGTAGTGCCCTTTATAGGAGCCGGACGTTAAGCACTATAATATATATAAAAAAAAAAAAAAAAAAAAAAATGATATACCTTCCATGATGGTACAAACAGTGTTCTGGAATCTCATTCTCCTCCCACAACAGAGTTGTCCCTCCTTGTTCCATTCCGAGGGGTATCAGTGAACTAATCTTAAACAAACTCACTGCTTCAAGCTTTAAATACATATCTTTAATTTTTAACCTTTAAAAGAGGAAACTATATGAACGTTATCATACTTAACGTAAAAAACAAATAATTACAAAGCTTTCTTATCAATATGTATATATCTAACAGCACAACAAGTGTTCTACTTACTTTACTGGTTCTGTAAGTTTACCTTCTTAATAGGGCAATACTTCCGTGGTTTGTATTATTGTATGATAAAGTGTTATTGCAATTTATGTATATGTCAGCACCATGTCATCCATAGACAAATAAAAAATTTAAATTGTTTCCATAGTTCATTACCAATATCACCGAGAAAAGATCAGCGCCTTAAGAACGTTATACTTTTATTTGAGTTGATATAGTCATGATGTTAATTTATTCGTGATTTTGCTTTAAAATATATAAAAGTCTTTATTGTTAATTATAAGTATGTATAAAGTCCATTCATTTGCGTCTTTGGTAGTGTGAAAGTATGTATATGTGTTACGTGTGTGTGTGTGTGTGTGTGTTTGAAAGTAAACATTTAAGTATGTATAAGGCTGGTGAAGGGTGGTGGAGTATTGTAATAAAAAAAAATATTATTCAGAATAACAAAAAAGACTTCTACATACATTTACCATATCATAAATGTATATTCTAACAGAAAATAATGTTGGCTAACATACGCACATATACGTACTAGTTTATTTTCAAAGCTTATATCTTATCGTAGTTTGCTAATAAAATAAATTTTGAAACAAAATAATATGTTTACATGTATGTGTGTAAGTAGGTGTCGGGGCCTGTGGAGGTCGATAGAGTATCCGTTAAATTTCAAGAAAACAGTGTGGGGGATGTAGGGGGGTTTAAGAAATATTTTGTAGGGCTGGTTGGTGTACGTGTTGGGGTAATACTGAGGGGCTGAGGGGGTGGTAGGGGTTTGGACAAAAAATAAGCTTAGCCAAAATTTAAAAAAATGACGCCATTTGATATTATTTTGTGGTGAGGCTGCGGGTGGTGAGCAGGTGTCTCTGTGGAGTTTTTGTGAAATGCTCTATACAAACAGCCGTATAGGATAGGAAGATATATATATACATATGTAAGAGGCATCGTCCTCTTGCTTGCTGCGCTTGCCAACCCTCAGACTCTGGTATAGACTATAGTTGTATATTATAAGTAAAAAAAATTATTTGTACCATTTGACTACCTAAAAGCATAACCGTTCATCATACTTTTCGACTTTGATTGTATTTGAGTGTTATAGAAACTGTACCTTAGACAAAGTTTCTGATAAACAAGTATTACAAAAAGCAGGTTAAGCTAGTATAATTTCTAAAAAAGCTTTAGAAGTACCTAGTTTGAAAAATTTTTTGAACCGTAAAAAACCATTAGGAAGAAAACTAATAATATAGGGTAGTGATTTCTTTTGATTCTTACTAATTATAAAAAACAGTTGTGGATCATTAAGAACAAAAGAAACAATAAATTACTTTTATTATTGTAAAAATTAACTATATTTAATTTGAAAAAAATTTTTGGCTGTGTTGATAAGTATTTTTCATCAACGCTATTAGACATAGGTGAAGGAAAAATCGATGAATTTTCCAATTCCCGTTTGTTAGATGATAAATGAAGTTTCTTGATATATTGAAACGATACCAGTGATACTTTTTTAAACAATAGTATTCTAACAACACATAAGAATACACTATTTCATTGAATAAAAGAGTTTTGATGAATAATGTTAAAGGTGATGTTAAAATTTATTAATGCATCGACTTTGCAAGCCATAATGGTGTTGATCAAACTGGTGATAATAGATATTCAAATTTTTTTCAAATAGTTTTAAATAATATAAGTAGAGGCCTCCCACCACACGAACTTCAATTAAAAATCAATTTAATAGTCATGTTAATCAGAAATATTAGTAGGTTAGATGGATTGTGTAATGGGGGAAGATTAAAAAATCCAAAGTTATTTAAATACACCATCAGAGCAGAAATTGTTATAGGTTAAATGTAGGAAATAAAGTATTTATTTATTTAGCGAATCACTTAAAATGGGAAAAATTCTTGATCGTTACCTTTTATTCTCTACTGAAATTAATTTTCAGTTGTACTAGCCTTTGCGAAAACAATAAATTAATCACAAAAATAAAGTTTTAACAATGTCAGACTATACCTGAAGAAGGAATTCTCTTCTCATTGCGAGTTTTACGATTTCCTTTCAATAAGTGAAAATCCACGAAAAAACTTGCGTACAAAATGTTTTGAACAGTTAATTCGAGAAAAAAATATTGGTTAGGGACAGATATTTAAGTTATAATTGCTTAAATAACATGGTATAAAGCTTATAAAAATTTAAACTCCATTTTTTAGATGCAAAAGATACAGAAAGAGACCGGAATGGAACTTAGCTATCATTGATATTCCTACAAATATATAATACAGAAAAAAATTATTAACCAACCAAGCTTTTTTTTTGGTCGTTCTTGGAGTGTTAATATTATAAAAATATGCGTTTTCGTAAGTTATATTACTTATGTTATACTATTCGTAACTGCTCGATTTTCATACTTATCTTAATACTATATAATGATAATGATGACTTTAATAATTTTATTGTAATCTTTGCAGAAAGCTGGTGCGCTATAAAAGTACCTCAAAAGTAGAATGAATATAGAAAGTAATGTAAATTATTATGTAACATTATTATACTATTGTAAATTCCATGTTACTATAAGGTGGTGAGAAAATCTATCAGTTTGACCAAAAGGTGATATAACGACGGCAAAAGGGTGGCCAGAGATAGACAGGGATAAATAAGGGTAGATAATGGCAAAAAGGGTAGTAAAGGGTGGCTAAAAATAAAAAATTTTATGGTCAAATAAACCTTTACAAAACAATTATGGTAAGGGTTGCAATGAACGAATTAGTGTGGCTAGAGTTAGATAGGGCTAAACTACTATTGCAAATCTTGCAACATTATAATATAGAAAGAAATATAAAAATATACTTGTGGAGCCTGCTGAACGCTCTGCGTGCCAACCCCATGGTTTTAAATGATTGCTTAGATTCTAACAAACCCCTGGTGGTTTCCCTCGGGGTCGATAAGTTGAAGTCTATTATGATTTATTTGTGTGTGTGTGTGTGTATGTGTGTGTGCATGTATGTGTGTGTGAAAAATGCCTCAAACCAGATCTTAAGCTAAGTCATGATGTAGAAATTTTAATTATAGCTAAGATCCATCCCTGTCTCTTTCTGTATCTTATGCATCTAAAAAATGGAGTTTAAATTTTTATAAGCTTTATAGGTACCATTTTATTTAAGCAATTATAACTTAAATATCTCTCCCTAACTAATATTTTTATCTCATATTAACTGTTTAAAACATTTTGTACGTGTGTTTTTTCGTGGATTCTCACTTATTGAAAGGAAATCGTAAAATGCGCAATGAGAAGAGAATTCCTTCTTCAGGTACAGTCTGACCTTATTAAAACTTTATTTTTGTGATAAATTTATTGTTTGAGATTAGTTTTGAGACCTGTGATAAGACGTACTTTTGGATCAGTTTTAAGATCAGTTTTTACATCAGTTTGGATACTTGTTTTACATTACTTACACTAATTACAAGTGCGCTTCCAAATACACAACACCTAGCAGACTTACACATCGACACACACACATACAATAAGACCAAATTTAAGCTTCTCTAACTCTATTCTGGCACAATCTAAGATTCGAGCTTCGTCCAGATGCGTAAGTGCCCCTTCTGTCATCCCTTTGTGAGCGAGCTTTCCACCGCACTTCTCCGTTATTTTGCTTTTTCTTTTTTCTCTTATGCCCTTTTGTCTTCTAGGAGAGTGGTCCTCACGGACCTGTCCCTGCGGGGAGGTTAGTTCTTGGTCGGTAAACGCACCAGGTGAATCCGACACTACCACCGGATTAGCGGGGGTGTCTTTAAAGGTGTTTTTTCTCCCTACTTCATAAAAAAAAAAAAAAAAAGTTTTATGACCAGTTTTAAGGCCAAATTAAAAATTAGTTTTGAGACCTGTAATTAAACTTTTTTTTCGGACCAGTGTTAGGATCAGTTTTTACATTAGTTTCGATACTTGTTTCAAGACAAGTTTTAAGACTAAATTTAAGGTTAGTTTTAAGACCTGTTTTGACACGAACTTCAGAGAGAGGTAAGTACTGTAACTTTCTAAAGGGCTTTCAAACGTAGCCGCTACTTTAGGTAGGGCAATTTTCTGAATTGTAACACAGTTACTTTCTTAACCATTAAACAACAGTTTTTGACACAATGTTATCTACATCCTGCCGTTGCGAGGAAAATTAGCATTAGTGAGTCAAGGGACTTTGAGAACGAAAAGTATATAAATGTATATGTATGCGTATATCTACAGATATTATTGGTACAATTCAGGACGTTCATAACAAATAGCGTTTTCTGAAGAATCTTCTTGAAATTTCTGTAGGATACTCCTGATAATGTTAGAAAGGCAGGTAAAGAATTTGAGACCATTTCATAACAGCGTTCTTTAGATATTAAATGTTGATAATGCTTTAATTTAACACGTAATCTTATAAAAGAGTCACATAGTAATGGAATTTACAAAAAAATACTCTGAAAAATTTATTCAATTTTTTGTTGCATGACACAATACTACAAAACTATTATTATACTGAATTTTCAGTGGGATTGACAAGTTATTTTTGCAATAAAATTAAAAAAAACAGTATCAGACGCCTATGTATAGGTATACAAATGTATGCAGAACAATTGCTGGCGCTGCCGCATGCTCGCTCTCCCCTCACCACTCTCAAGTTTTGCCCCGCTAACTGTGATGAACGTCCTTGATGTTGGATAATATTTCGCTGCCACGTATATGAGGCAGCTTTGCTTCTGTCAGGGGTCCCCAGACCTCTCACGCTTGGTATCAAAGGAAATAACTTTTATATGTTGAAGACGGTTAATCTTGCACTAATTTAAGTAGCACTAAGGTAAATGTACCAAACATTGGCCATCTTAGTACACCAATGTCTAAAGTACTCCATAAATGAAAAAAAAGTAAAATTTCAAGTTCCAATGGGAATTATTTTGTAGTTATAACACTATTTTTAGCTGTACCAAAAAGATACGATTTTTTGCATACACAGAAAAAAAGCTTTTATTTATTATTTGAAATGATGGAGTGTCAAAATTCTTGGCCACTCTAGAAAAAACTTATATAAAGATAGTGATCGCACTGAGGAAAATATAAACATAACATTTTCTAATGAAACTTCAAATAATATACATGAAGGATTACCGCCATATAATTTTAATTTAAAAGTAGATGCTATTGTTACATTAATAAAAAACTTGAGTATATTCGATGGTTTGGTACTAGTGTTTCACGAAACTATTTAGATACAGTATAAAAGTAATCTGGTAGTAAAGTTTTCCTTCCAAAAATCAGGCTAAAAACCGTTAATAATTTATCTTTACCGTTAATTATGTGCAGAAAACAGCTTCCTTTAGTTCTAGCTTTTTCTATGACAATAAATAAATCGCAAGGTCAAAGTTTTGAATTTTACTTCAAAAGACTTTTGTTTTCTCATGGTCAAATGTACCTATTGGTATCAAGATATAATAATTCTAAAAATATTTTGCAACACCTCTTGTCTATTTAGTATAATCGCGGTGCAAAGACGACGACTGATACCTGTTAAAGCCACAAAAACTAAGAAATTAAGGTCTAACACGTAGTTGTTGAAGTCAACTACTTGTTAGAGGGTGGGTTCGTTACGCAGTGCAAAAATCAAGTAACTTTTAGTCGTTGATTTAATAATAAAAAATAATATAAGGAAAATTTTCTATGTTTGTTAAATAATCTTTATTCGTTATAGTTAGAAGTTATAGTTTTTCTGGAATATAAGAAATTACTTGACAGTGATTAGAAACCTGTAGTTCGTTTATTAAGCACAGATTTTGAAGGGATTTCTTTGAAAATTTCAGATTGGAGAAAATTTAAATTGGCGTTTACCGACATTAAAAAGTATTTCACTACAGATGACAGCAACTTGTAGGACATAAAGATTTACAGCTCTCACTGATTCTTGAAGTTTACTGTGAGTTGTAACTATAAGGTTTGAAGAAAGATGAAAACCAGGTGTGAGTGGTAGTGTTGCGAAGCAATACCACAGTAGCTTAGTACTAAAAAAAGTAACCATTGATCATTTAAGCGAATTTATTGTCAACTGCATTGACTGTAATTTGCGTGTGTTAAGTAATTTGTCGGATTTTATGTCAGCTGTTGTGCAGTGATTTAAAAATTATATTTTAGAAAGTGGCAGTTGTATATTTAAAGCGCTTATTAATTATTAAGGACCTAACATTGTAAAACAAAATGTAAGAGGTATGAACGATGCAGAGTTAGATATTATGTATGAAAAAGTCGTGTCAATGGATACTGTAAAGCGCGAATATTCACCAAAGAACATGTATACGATTTTATAAACAACATTGCGTCATTTTATACAAACGCATGTGTAGTACTTATCTTTGTCATAACTTACCTAGAATTTACACCATATTATTATAAATCATATTTATTTTGATACAAAAGAAACAAAAAATTTTTTCCTCTTTTTACTAGAAAAAACTTTGGTTTCAAATTATAAAAAGAATATCCCCACAAACAGAAAGAGAAATTCTAAAAATAACTAAAAAGTGAAAGACTTCTCCCTCCACACATTCAGTTGAAAGGAATAGCCATCTCAGGTAGGGGTGTATCCCACGCCCTGTACCTTTCGTCTTTATTCAAAGCTCTTATCTAAGACGTGGGTGCTTGTTTCGACGTGCCAAAGTGTTGCAACAACTGTTATTGCTATATTATGTAGTTATTCATTTAGGGCATTTCAAAAAAGCCCCTCACTACCCTTGACGAAATCGCTCATCTCTTACCCATAAAGTAAGGAAAAATTGTATATCATTCTCCTTTATTATAACTTATTTTATTTTTTAACGAATCCTACGACAGTGCCCTTTTTTTCCACAACCCGTTAAGGAATTCGAAGACTGATTTAGAAAGTCACACAACTTCAATTGGCCATTAAAGAATTACATCTTCGAAGAGAGGGGTAAGAAAAAACACAAAAAAATATAAAAAAAAAAAAATGAAAGAATGTTAGAGGGGGTCAGTCTTATAACTGCCGTTTCCATCTTCCGTCCACTCTCTTTTAATGGTGGTGTTCCTGGCGACGAGGACACTTCATCACATCCTTAATGCCGACCAATCCGCACCACCAGCAGAAGTAGGGACGTAGCCCTGTAGGGCTGGGGTCAAGCCTAGCTTTCTGGAGGGTGGTACAGGCACCTTTCCACTGGCGCACGGCAGTAGCTCTCAGCTCTTCAGCTTAATGTCGAGCTTTCTCTTGGGCTCTCCATGTCTTCTTACGCTAGCGTTCCTCGCAGTCAGACCTTGGTATGGCGAATCATCTTATTGAACCCATGTGCTAAGATGTATTGAGCCACTCAATCGAATAGGGCTCGGGTGCGCTGATGTTGCTGGCAAACGTCCCAGCAAGCTTCTTGCACCTCTGGCAGGATGTCTCACTCCGCCTCAAAGTTGTGGGGCTCGTCCCAATTGGGGTTGGTGGTCAATTCTTCCTCTGCCTCCGTTTTTACAACGGAAAGGGCGATGGAACCCTAAACAGAGACCCGCAGGGCCAGCGAGTCTCGTTACTAAGATCTTTTGCGATACCTGGGATGCCCAATTAGTCCATCTCGTCGATTTCTTCCAAAGGAGCTGTTGGGGTAGGTTCCAGGGTTTGGCTCCGTTCTTCAGCGTGTTTAGAGAAGACGTCCAGGAACAAGAGGATAAGCTGCCTTGCCAGTCCTTCCAGCCCCATATGTAGCAGCTAGCTACACATATTCTTGGAGCGATGGCATGATGATCTAGGGAAATAGTAAAGAAGTGGCGCTAGTTTTAGGTGCCTACCAGGTGAACACTTGAATACTACATTGATTGTTTTAGGGCCTTCTGGGACATTGGTACGGGTAATTAGTCATGTTGTTAGGTCTGGCCTGTGGTTTTAATACAACGGGCGTTTCCAGTGGTCGCCCTCGCTTACTTTTAATTGGTAATACGTTCGCTGGTTCTGTATGATTCGCATATCATCGGACTGTTGTGGTCCCATTGGATTGGTGGTGTACCAGCTGTTTTTTAAATTAGTGTCACGTGGAGTTTATCCTCAGGTCTTTTATGGTATCGTTTGAGTTGGGTTGTTGAGACTGGTCCCCACTTTGAACCTTCCTCATTTTCGATTATCTCATTTTTTTAATTATTCAAAATATAAGTATAAAAATCGATAAAACAATTTATTTAATAAAACAAAAATTATAAAAATATGTCTTGTATGATATACATCATAACTTCGTGTGATGTAATAACTTTAAAATTTTACCACAGTAATGAACGTAGTAGTCGTTGCCTGTAGCCCTTCAAAAAGGAGATATTTAAACTTTTTGTACCATTCGAATAATACATTAAAAGTTTAAACTGTGATATTTTTTTTGTTATTAAATTTATTTTACGACTTTTATATTAAACATTTATTAATGATAAATAATTTTTACATACATTTTATTTCTAAATGTCTTTTTGCACACCATTGTCCATATTATAATTATTATCACCTTAAATTTGTACAAATATACAAGTTTTAGTTTTGCGTTGTAATAACGCTAAATACAATTGTCTGTGGTCAAATGAAGGTTTCTTTAAATATAAACCAAAACTGTCAAAACTTTGTCCTTGCAACTTAATAATTGTTTTTAAATATTATTCGGTAATTTCTTCTACCCCATAAACTTAATTTTAAAGTTAAAGCAACAGTTGCGTAAACAAAAAATTTGGGTGTATGTGACGGTTTGTGCAATGGTACACGATTAAAAATTACAAAATTTATTACATGTTATAGTAAAGCGGGAATAATAAATAAAAAAAAAATTGAGAAATAGAGTTTTTAAAATCTGGGGTGCCCCATTAGTCCGTCTCGTTGATTTTTTCCAAAGTATCTGCTGGGTAGGTTCTGGGGTTTGGCTCCGTTCCTCAGCGTGTTTAGAGAAGGCGTCCAGGAATTAGAGAATGAGCTGCCTTGCCAGTCCTTCCAGCCCCATATGTAGTAGCTAGCTACACATATTCTCCACCTAATCTTGGAGCGATGGCATGATGATCTAGGAGTGGGGTTAGTTTCAGGTGCCTACCAGGTGAAAACTTACATTCTTCATTGATTAATGACAGTCTTCAATTAATGTCACGTGAGGTTTATTCTCGTGTCTTTTATGGTATGGTTTCAGTTGGGTTGTTGAGACTGGTCCCCCCTTTGAACCTTTCTCATTTTCGAACTCGTAAGTATTAGAACCTAGCACTCGGGTAATTAGGTATGGTCCCCTGAACTGGGGTGCATGCTTCGCCGTGACATTTTTGATTGCGGAGAATAGGAGGTGGACTCGTTATCAAACTAGGTCACTGACAACATAATTCCCTTTGTGCCTTCCGGAGTTATAGTTGCGGATAGTTCGCTGCTGCGCTCCCTTCATATTTACACTCCTTCGTAGCTTTTACTACAAGATGTTGTTAAGCGCTGCGATCCACTTAAAACTTTAGGGTGTTTGGTGTTGCAAGTTTACGCCCATCGTTTAGAAGGGTCGGCATTTAGCTAGTAGAGGCATGCCTCACAGTGTTACACGCGAAGGGGTGTTCCGATAACTTTTCATCCTCACTCTTATGATCGGATTCTACGTACACTCGGATCATCGTCTTAATAGTACGATTCAGGGCGTTTGACCGGGATAGCCTGAGAGTGGTACATTGGGGATTATGTGTAACGTTCGTGGTTAGATGATGATTCACGACAGTCGAGAAGATCCCGTCACCAATGCACTTATATCTTTTTCTCGATTGTTAGACAGTAGTTAAGCCGTAGACTCAGTAGTGTTGATAATGGTTGACAAGAGTGGATTAAAAGATAAACACCACAGTTTTATGTGGTTGTTATTAATGGTGTTTTATTGAAATTAATTAGTGCTTTAGCCACTGCCCATGCCGTAGTGTAGGTCTTGTCGAGCGAGGGAGATCCTTGCTTTGACTTACGATTATATGATAAATCTGGGTAGATGCTTTTTGGAAGTCGCGTGGACCGTCTTATATATTATATATTGTAAGCTACTTTCTTACTTGCGTTGTTGACCAAGAAACTAGTAGTTGCCACCTAGCGAGTGGTAGGTGGTACTATCAAGAGCAAAGTTTGAAATTGGAACTGCATGCGACATTTAAAAATTTTAATTGATGTAAAACAATTAAAATTAATGAATAGTAGAAATTTTAATAATAAATTATTAGTAAAGTTACATTCTGGCCGGTAACATATTTTTTAATGAGCCAATACCACAATAAAACAAAAATTATCTATAAGTGGTTTTTACTTAGGAGTATTCAAAAAGGTGCTTGAGGATAGGAAACTTTCAAATAATTGCAGTGATGTTGTTTTTTAAGAAAAATTTTAATTTTTTTTGTCGAGCTTTACTTGACCAAAACTTTTTATAATCTTGATTCACTATAGATACAATGGGCGTCAGTGGTTCTAAAATAGGAAGATCTAAATGGGATACTTACGTGTAGCTACTCAGTCTTTCTAAATTATGGTGAATTTTATAATAGGCTATGTTTGTGAACAACTAATAGGCTAATATGCTTGGATTAAAATACTCTTTAACGTTACAATCTTGAAACTTCTTTTGCTAATTAGCACTGTTCTCTAGATTATATTGATTTAAGAGATATGACTTGATAAATTTAATTGCTTCTTTTATTGTATTTTTTTGATAATTGGCGTGGATTTTGTTCTTATTTAATTATAATAGCGAATTGTTTTTAACGAAAAACATTTTTGGTTTAAGTTTACATTTATAATATGTTTTTTTAAACGAAATAAATGTTGATACCGGATTTTTAATGAGAATTTTATATTTTAAATCTTGAGAAAAAATAGTTATAAGAAAGCAAAAATTTTGCAACCTAATAACTATCATGTGCAATCAAAATAATCATGAGACCATTAATCAAATTATATTTTGTGTTAAAATTTATGAATGTGAGTTGATGTTTACGTTCTATGGCTGGCAAAGCTGCCTGGCTAGGGCGTGATCTACCAACGAGAATAGTTTTTGCTGAAGTGACTGTAGCTGGCTTAAGGTTAATGGTTTTTGTTGCTGCTGCATTGTTAGTGTCAACATTGTTGAAGGAAAAAAGCATCTGTTGATTACAACTGTCACCAATGACGTACAAAGTTTGTTTAATATCCACCGTGTCTAAATAAATCAACTCATTATTTAACAATAGTCATTTTTATTTACAAAAATTGTATTATACTGCAAATTTTATATTAAAAAAAGTATAAACATGTAAATGAACAGAAATTTTTCCATGAATTTGATGAAAAACAATGTAGACATTCAAAAATTTTCTGTTATAAAAGAAAATGAAAAAGAAAAATTAAAGAAAACATATAATTCGTGGGTCGACAAAAAGTGATTCTCGAAATTCATACGACCAATGGTATACAAGCGAATGTTGATACATCTAAATCATTGTATCAAGAGGTGCATATGCATGGATGGCGGCACTTTCAATACAAGCACTCCATATCCTCCATACATGCCCTTTTTTTCCACTATACAATATACTTACTTAAAACTCATAATATCACGCCACATTAGTTCTTCTTCAAGAAAATTTTTCCTAAGAAATAAATAAGAATGAGAAAAATATCCTCCCTGGGTGCGGATCGAATACACAACTTTCTGTTTACTAGACAGTTGCTCTACTACTTGAGCTACCGAGGAGCCGTACATTTACTCGCACCGTAAATTTAGATAAGTTTCCCATTCTCTATTTTCAGAGGTATCTTATCACCAGAGCACAATAAAGTAGATATGTGACACTAATGCTTGTCGGTAAATTAGAAATTCATAAGACCAATGGTATACAAGTGAATGTTGATACATCTAAATCATTGTATCAAGAGGTGTATATGCATAGATGGCGGCACTTTCAATACAAGCACTGTATATCCTTCATACAAGTAATCCTCCAAAAAAGTGATTTTCTCTTATGATAATGATTGTTTCAAAATTATTGGCAAAAAGTGTTTGAGGGCTTAGTAAGCATGTACATGTATTATACAAGTAATTTTATCATGCACGCAACTACCAAGAAATAGAGAAAATAATGAATAAAAGCAATAGCTAATTTTAATGATACACAGAATACAGAAATATTATGTTTTACTACTAGGGCGTGAATTGATTTTAGCGCAATCGAAGGACGTGGACGCGGTCATAGTACGTTGAAGCCCGAGTATAGAGCGACAGTGTTCGCGCCGAGGATGCAAAGTGCAAGTTTTCGCTCGACAGAGCGAATGTACCTTTTAATCCGCTCAGTGGCATGAAAAATCGTACACGCTCAGATAAAAAAGATAATAATTGCTCAGATAGCCTATTTGGCACTTTCTACTTTGTTTTGGGCTGCCGGACACCTGCAATCTAGAGCATATTTTACTTTTACACTATTAGTGCGTTACATACTATTTTATCTGGAGAGAGATAAGTACTGTACTTTTCTCAGGGGCTTTTATACGTATCCAGTACTTCTCCAAATTGTAGCACATTTTCTTTCTTAATTATTTAACAACAGTTTTTGACACAATGTTATCTTCATGCTGCCATTGCGAGAGAATTTAGCATTAGTGACTCGAGTGACTTGAAAAATAAAAAGTCACTGCACAAAGCGATATTTCAAATGATTGAGCGGAATATTTTAACTTTTTGGGTACATTATTAAGTAATAATTTACCCAAAAGAGTGTAAATCCATGTCAAAATCATCGGACGAGCTGAATATCGCATCGAATTTAACTAACAAATTTTTTCAGAGGAAATAATTTTTCTATCTTGAAGATGGTTGATCTTACACTAATTCAAAGAGCACTATAAAATGTAGCAGCCAATTTTACCTATTGGGTATAATTTCTATTTACCTGCGATCATCAGGTCAGGTCTTAGAGAGGAGGTAGTAAAGTTAAAATTGTCACTCGGTATACTTAATATTTAGTACTTCAAAACAGAAAGTTCTGTTTTTTAAATTATACACAGAAAAACTCAGCGATCTCTAAACAACGAGAGGTACACCTGTTTCTGAAATCGCGTGACATTAAATTTACTTATTTTCAAACAAGCTACCGTCGCAAAAGTCTTTTAAAAAGCTTATCTTACTACATCAATTTGTACTGGTACATCCAAGAATGTGAATAATCAACAGTTTTAATATTCTTGTCTGCGTATGTCTACAAGAAATATTATACACAATTTTGACAGCAACTTGTACCTAATGTAAAACCCGAGATATCAGCAGTTTTAACCATCAATTACTGTGTAATTATTGCACCACGACTGTACTCATATTAATCGAAAGTAATTAGGTTCAGTTCTGATTGGTAGTTTGGATCCCGAAGCTAATGTAATCTCCTTAAAGGTAAGATTATAAAAACTCTTTTACGTCTTTGAAGCGAATGTAAGACTTAATTTGGTAACCAAGCTGTGTGTTAAAAGCGTGCATTTCAAGCAAATGTAAGACTTAATTCGGTGACTAAGCTATGTAAGAAAAGCTCGAGCAAATCAGGCCACTGTAAATTCGCCTAAAAAGTGAATCAAGAAGAATCAAGAAAGAAAGGACTGGCGACTCGGGTTCCAACGTTAAAAGCATCAGCCTAATTATTGTCATCACCACGAGTACTTTTGTGTAGGATTAGGGTCATCGTTGTGGTCAACCTTGTAAGATCTTGTGACTGCGTGCGCGCAAGCAGTAACTAACCAACAATTATAGAAGTAATGTATAGGCTTTTGCTATACTAAGTGAAAATGGTCTCAGCGACGAGACTCAGGTAGCTCGTGCGTACTCGGCAGCGGCCGCTTCGGGTAGGTAGGAGTAGGGAGGCTATCCTAGCCCAGCGGCTTCAAGCGCGCTGCGTTGCGTCATCGGCTCGAGCTCGCTCTCTCGCGCCGCTACCTCCGAGCGAACAAGTTGTGCTTCGCACGCGCGCATACACTTTGTAACCAATTGTAGCTTTTTTTATTATTTTCATTTAACTCTTTTTAAGAGAAAATCTCTCTGTTCTTGCCTTATTTTCTTTCACCTGCTATTCAAGTTTATCAATTTCGAGAGGAAGCCAATCCAGCAATACACCTCCTTAATCTTGCGGAGGCCAAATCTCAAGCATCTGGTGTATTGGCCAGGAAAAAAAGGCTTGTAACACATTACTGCATTTGCAGCTGGGAGCTGGTGAGTTAACTTTCTTCGCCCTGGGCTGACGCTTGTATTTTTACCGTGGACGTGGCATTCTCTATACGAGCGTCTGCACGGCAAGCCCAGGCACCTTTTCAAAATACGAGTCGTTGTCGGCCTCCATTTTAGTATTGGGACTGGCTGTGGCTCAACAGCGTTTTCCTTGCAGGTGCGCGAGGTGGCCATATTCATTGGACTCGTGCACTGCTCCAGCATAGCGTGTAGTTGTGCTCCCCGCAGTGTGTGTGTGCGTGCTGATATCTTTTCGTGTGTGGTGACTCTTGTTATCGGATGTGGGGTGGTGAGCCGTGCTCGTGGCCGTCGTATCGTCAGAGCATCTCTCGTGCAGTTGGCTGTTGAGACTAGCTGCCATTGCTGCTGTAGTGCAGCGCTTCTTTCTTTCTCTCTCGTGCATTTGGCTGTTAAACCAAGCTGCCATTGCTGCTGTAGTGCAGTGCTTCTTCTTTTTCTCTCTCTCGTGCAGTTGGCTGTTGAGCCAAGCTGCCGTTGCTGCTGTAGTGTGGCGCGTTTTCTCTCTCTTTTTCTCCCCAGCAGCTGGCTGTTGCTGGGCCAGGCTGCTATTGCTGCTGTAGTGCGGTGCTTTCCGATCTATTTATTGCAGCTGGCTGTTGTTGAGCCAGGTTGCTGGTACTGTAACTGCTTTCAATCAGGTGCGCAAGACTTTGTCTTCGGCGCCGGTGCTGTTGCTGCTGCGGGCAAATTTCTCTGTGGGACGTACTCGCCCTGTTGCTGTAGTGCAACACAAACTTCTCTCCTTTGCTTCTATGTTTTTTTTTTTTTGAAAGCACATTGACATCATGGTTACAGTTACGGAGTTAACAGCAGAACAATGTGACTTGGCTCAAAAACTTGCCAATGCTTTGCCAAATCTCAAGAAAACGCCTCAAGAAAGGCAAAATATCGCACATTTTGAAGGCCGAAAAAGAGTTATACAACAATACTGGGACGCCTTCTTTGAAAATCATCGCATGCTGATGCGTGTCAAGGATATTGATGAGACTTCCTACGTAAAGGACGACGTCATGCCATCAACTGAGGAGGCCTACATTGATGCCTGCTGCTATATTGATAACGCCATTAAAAAAATTGCGGGATGCCAAGACCCTGGCCCTCAACCAGTGGACAACCTGACTACAACGGCGCAGGCAGTGTCTCAGCAGATCCAGCTGCCTAAGATCGACCTGCCTAATTTCGACTGAAATCCACTTCAGTGGACCAGTTTCAAAGATCAGTTCAACGCCTTGGTACGTCAAGTAGAAGGTTTAAGTAATGTAAGAAAATTTTTGTATCTAAAATCTTGTTTAATCGGTGAAGCTGCAGAGGTTATTGCGAATGTCCTGCCTACAAATGAAGGCTATTTGTCTGCTTTTGCCGATTCAAGGATTCGATATAATAATACACGGGTATTATCTAATGTATGTTTATGGAAATTAATTAATTTGGAATCAGTGGAATCTTCCAAAGACGCTTTGGACCTTAGGTCGTTAATTAACTCTTTTAAACAAATAATAAGAGCTTTGGAAGGACTTCACAAACCAATTGATGTTTGGGATGAATGGTTCGTTTTTCTTCTGTCAGAGAAGTTGGATAAATTTACTCGCGTCCAATGGGAAACGTCCTTGAGTGATAGCAAGTTAGTACCTAAATTTAATCAACTTTGTAATTTTTTGATAAATCGCATGCATGCACTCGAAGCCGTTGGTCAATCAGAAAAATTAAAGTTTCGAGACATCTCTGGCAAGAAAGACGAGCCACAAAAACAATAAACCCGAAAATAAACTCTTGCGCTTCCATTTAAAGCAAGTCTGATGATTTTTGCACATACTGTTCTGAAAATCATGCCCTGTATAGATGTAGTACCTTTAAGAAACAATCCCTGTTCAAAGAAAAGAGCATGTTGTACAGGCCAAACTGTGTTTTTTGTGTTTAAAGGCTGGACACGATTTAAAGACTTGTGAATCTTTCTATGGATGCAATGATTGTAATGGTAAACACCATATCTTGATGCATGATGCCTTAAGCAAAAGTTCTAATCGTCAAAATCACAGTTTGGTCCTAATCGGCAATCTTATGTAGCTGAGAATGATGAGGAGTCTAATGACTCTAATGATTCTAATGAATCCAATGATTCTAGCGATGAAGTGCAAAATTATTTGGCTAATTGTCCTCCGGTACCTTAGAATTTTATGGTACTGATGTCAACGGCTTTAGTCAAACTTATTTCTCAATCTGGAAAATCGATTGTACTTAGGGCACTCTTGGACACTGCTTCAATCTCATCCTTTGTTTCTGAGCATGCAGCCCTGTCCTTCAAATTGACTAGACGTCCAGTTAAAAGTGCCGTGTTTGGAATAAATTCTTGTCCAGCTGGAAAAATAAAGGAAGAGGTTAGTCTGTCGGTGACCCCAATTACAGATAGTGGTACAATACTACCATTCACTGCCCTAGTCTTAAACAAGCTGACCCGCAACACCCCAAGTGTAAAGGTAACAAACCTTAATTGGCCTCATATTTCTCAACTAAAGCTGGCTGACCCAACCTTTACCACTCCTGGTCCAATTGATGTTATTTTGGGGGCTGATCTAATGGGTTTTTTATGCAAATATGGCACTCGCTCCGGTTCAGTACAAGAACCAGTGGCTAAACTTACTATTTTTGGTTGGGTTCTATCTGGTAAAACTTGTCCTCCTCAATCTTGCCAACCCAGTCGTTCCCTTCAGGATTTATAAGCGTTTCCATCTTGCGTTGAATTTGATACAGAGCTCTTTTGGGAACCCTTTTTTTCTACATCTACCAGCATCCAAAAGAACCTGATCACCTGCTTATCTAGTAGTTTGTCCGACAATTATTTTGACCTTGAAGTCCCTCACACTAAGGAGTGTGCTAATTGTGATTTACAAAAATTTTGGTAAGTTGAAGATCTCCATAATAATCCCATTCCCTCTGAAGAGGAGGAGAGGTGCGAACAACTTTTCACCAATTCAGTTTAACTTAACCGTGAAGGTCGATACATAGTTTCATTACCTTTTAAACTTGACCCAGAGCAGTACCTGCAATCGAACGTTAAGCTTGCCACTTGACTCTTCTTCGGTCATTTTTTGCCCCATCACGGAGTCTTTAAAACATCGGATCCTCATGGAAAAATTCGAGTTGTATATAATGGTTCATCTCCCTCTCCATCAGGTACTCTTTAAATGATTGTCTATATGCTGGCCCTAAGCTTCAAAAGGATATTTAGGTTGTTCTGACCCGTTGGTGGATGTTCAAGTATGTTTTCACTGCAGACATCGTTCAAATGTTCAGACAAATCCTAGCTCAACCCAAAGATCATAAATGGCAACGAATTCTATGGCGTGATAATCCTAAACAGGCTCTGACTAGTTTTGATTTGCATACCATAACTTATGGTTTTACCTCTGCACCGTTCCTTGCTTTGAGAGTTTTGAAGCAGTTGGCCCTGGATAAACAAGCAAAATATCCTCTTGGTGCTGATATTTTGCTTAATAATTCTTACATGGATGACTTTTATGTTGGAGCTTATACTTAAGCTCAAGCTCTTGCTGTTCAGCAAGAGTTGATATCTATCCTTAGGGCTGGCGGTTTCTCACTCAGCAAATGGGCATCAAACATGTCGAGCTTGTGTAAGGAAACTAAACTAGAATCAAAATTTCTGCCTCAAGCTGAAGGTGTGTCAGCTCTAGGTGAAATTCTCACTCAGACACCTTTTCGATAAAAATGGCTATGTCTTCAAAATCCACTGAACCACCCACAAAACGTGTCATATTATCAAAAATAGCTCGCCTTTTTGATCCTCAAGGCTGGTTCTCTCCAATCTTGATTTTTGCGAAAATTTTGATTCAAGATACTTGGCTTTTAGACCTTGATTGGGTTAACCCGTTGAGTGATTCTTTGATAAAAAAATGGAATGAATTTTATGAATCTCTTGTTCAGTTAGAATCAATAAAGGTACCAAAGTGGCTTGGTATGAGTTCTGAAAATGCCTCACATATCGAGTTGCATGGATTTTGTGATTCTTCTGAACGTGCCTATGCAGCCGTAATATATGTGAGAATTTTATTATCGGATAAAGTCTGTCGATCCACCTTACTAGTTGCCAAAACTTGTGTGGCCCCAATCAAGGTTTTAAGCATCCCTAAGCTGGAGCTCTGCGGAGCAAAATTATTGGCCGAATTACTGGATCGGGTTAAGATAGATCTACATACTGAGTCATTAAAAACTTTTGCATGGACTGACTCCCGAGTTGTTTTGGCTTGGATTTCTGGACATGCCTCAAAATGGACATCATTCGTTGCAAACCGTGTTTCAAAGATTTAGTCCATATTGCCACCAAAAAATTGGAAATATATTTCATCCGCTAAGAACCCGGCTGACATTGCTACCCAAGGTATCACTCCTTTACAATTAAAGGATCTCAAGCTTTGGTGGCACGGTCCCGATTGGCTTCAAAGTCCAGACCATGATTTTACTCCAACGTATGTTGAGCCCCCCGAAATTGTTCCAGAGATGAAAACTAAAGTAACAGCGTTGACGGCTCATTTAAAGGGAGATCTGGACTTACTTGTAAAATTCCTTTCTCTTACTCGATTAGT
This sequence comes from Copidosoma floridanum, assembly GCF_036245765.1. Classification (NCBI taxonomy): domain Eukaryota; kingdom Metazoa; phylum Arthropoda; class Insecta; order Hymenoptera; family Encyrtidae; genus Copidosoma; species Copidosoma floridanum. Next base: position 5,338,587 of record NW_028321892.1, on the reverse strand, counting down.
TAGAGTGACGGCTTATCTCTTTCGATTCCCTTTCAACCTTAAAAATCCAGATTCGCGTCGCTCTGGGTTCTTGACTACCCTTGAGCTTCGTCAAGCCCTTGATATTTTGATTAAATACTCACAGCTCAATTTTTTTGGATCAGGTATTTTAAATTTAAAAATTGAGAATAGGTTGCTGTCAAAATTACGACTAGTTTCCTTCAAACCATTTTTAGACGACCTTGGGATACTTAGATCAGCAGGACGTATAGAAAATGCGCCCTTGGCTTCTTACAGTGAAAAACATCTTAATTTTCTACACAAAGCATGTCCTTTGTCTGCTCTGTTAGTCAAACACGCACACCATCAAACTCTTCATGGTGGCCCACTGCAAATTAGAATCTATTTTTCAGCTCGATTCTATATAATCCATTCGCGTTCTCTTGTTCATCGTATAATAGATCAATGTGTTCGGTGTGCCCGTTATTCCTCCCGATATGCACAACCTCAAATGGAAAACCTTCCTGTTAGTAGAGTAACAGGTATAAGACCGTTTTTGACTGGTAGAGTTGATTACGTTGGACCAGTTCGTATACGTATGTCTTGGGGACGAGAAAGAAAATCTCAGAAAGCTTACATTTTTTTATTTATGTGCACAGCAACTAAAGCCATCCACCTGGAAGTGGTATCCGACCTGACCTCCTCAGCATTTATTGCTGCTTATCAAAGGTTCGCCGCTCGTTGAGGTCGTTGCCAAACGCTCTTGAGTGATAATGGAACCAACTTCCATGGTGCAGATAAGTAGCTTAGACAAATTTTCACCGAGGCTTCAAGCTTTTATAAACAATCTGCTGAAGCTCTTTCTAATGACACCGTGGAATGGTCATTAATCCCTCGGTCTGCCCCCCATTTCGGCGGGCTTTGGGAAGCAGGAGTGCGTTCTGTGAAGAGGCATCTGCGTCGAGTCATCGGCGACACTAAACTGACTTTCGAGGAATTAAGCACGTTGCTCCGCAAAGTCGAGGCCTGCTTAAACTCTCGACCTTTAACTCATTTTAGCTACCACCCTAACGACCCAATGCCAATGAAACCTGGCCATTTTTTAATAGGTGAACCGATTGTTTCAGTGCCTGAGTCTAAGGTTGCGAACGAAAAGCTGTCCCCCCTCGCTCGTTGGAAACTACTATCACAGATGAGAGACCATTTCTGGGATCGTTGGCGCAAAGAGTACTTACGCGCCCTTTAACAGCGCACAAAGTGGTGCAACTCAGAACCAAATTTGGAGGTTGGATCTATTGTCCTTGTCATTGATGACAACGTTCCACCATCAAAATGGCCACTTGGAAAAATTGTCCAGGTTATAAAAAGGGCTGACGATATTGTTCGCGTGGCAAGAGTTAAAACCGCATCTTCCACCTTTAAGCGTCCTGTGGTAAAGTTGTCTTAAAGTAAAATTTTTTTTCTTAAACTTTTCTTATGGCTGGTGGCGTTGAAAATAAGATAATGCGAACCTTTATTTGAACTGTTGCGATCTGCTAGAGAATAAGTGTAACTTATTCACTATTTTTTTTTTTTTTTTTGATAGAAAATTATTATTTTGAGTATTGTATTCAATTTGACAAAAATGAGTAGATTTTGAGTTACTACTTTGCCGAAAGTTTTAGAATATTAAAATATCGAACTTTTATTAATTGAGTGTAGAATACATTTATTTTTGCTTGTAATTATATGTGCTTTACAAACCTCTCTTTTGTTTTGCGACAATGTACTTTCGGCGCTGATGCTAAATTTTATATTCTCTTTAAATCCTCCAGCCGTGATACACTTTAGCGATAAAAGGATCTAATTTGTTCTTATGTTAATACGAAATAATTGATGTTTTGTTTGTTATTTCAATAACACAAAAATGTACTTATGATCATGTATTATTTTACGCATTATTATAATATGCGTGGTGTCTCCGACGGGGCTGGCGGTATGTATAGGCTTTTGCTATACTAAGTAAAAATTGTCTCAGTGACGAGACTCAGGTAGCTCGCGCGTACTTGGCAGCGGCCGCTTCGGGTAGGTAGAAGTAGGGAGGCTATTCTATCCCAGCGGCTTCAAGCGCGCTGCGTTGCGTCGTCGGCTCGAGCTCGCTCTCTCGCGCCGCTACCTCCGAGCGAACAAGTTGTGCTTCGCACGCGCGCATACACTTTGTAACCAATTGTAGCTTTTTTTATTATTTTTATTTAACTCTTTTTAAGAGAAAATCTCTCTGTTCTTGCCTTATTTTCTTTCACCTGCTATTCAAGTTTATCAATTTCGAGAGGAAGCCAATCCAGCAATACACCTCCTTAATCTTGCGGAGGCCAAATCTCAAACAAGTAAGTTAAGTTAAGAATAACTATAAATTGTACAAACATCGTAAATGCGAATCTGAAACTTTATAACTTAAATTATTTTTAAAATCAACTGTTTCCGGCTTTTCTAAATTTATCAAATCATTAAATAAGACATCACTTGGTTGTTGAGTAAATTTAATTTTTTAATGTAAAAACATTCTAATTACTAAATTATATGAAACATTCCAAGATCCAATATTCTAATTAATTTTCACATAATTCGTACCTTGATGAACAAATTGAATACCAAGGAAAATTTAAATAGACATTTTATGACGAAGACTTCTACAAGGACGTGAGATAAAAAGACTAATAAGATACACTACTATTGCATTATATACGGTACAAATTCAAATGGTAGGTCAACTCTAGCTCGCGTATGGCACACTAATACTACTGCACACTTATCATTTGGCTAAACGCAACACCACAACGCCAAGGCAACGATTTAAAAGAAAAGTATTTTGTAAGTAAGAGAAAATAAGTCCTTTTGGCCGATGCGGCTGGTTTCTGACGAACAACAATTAAATTTATTTGCTTGTAAAACGAATCCACGAGCTCTGTCCTTTACTTATAGAAGTTTGGACGTAACAAGGTAATAATATTGAAGTGATTCTCGTTTAAGCCATAGATGTAACTGTTTTTTGTAACGTAAAATAAAAAATCAAAGTTTTGTACAAAAACGTTTTTCCGTAACCCTCTGGACCACCAATAAAATATAATTTTGTGTCACTATTGATAATTTTATTTAAAAAATTTTTTTCTTTACTTTTAAGTTTGATTAATAAATTCTTAAAACTTGTTTCAAAATCAGTTACAGTTTTATTATCCTTAATATCTTGAGATGTTATTGTTGTATTTGGTTCTGGTAATTCATAATCTTAACATGATTTTTTCTTAAATTTGAAGATTTCATTTAAATATAATTAAACATTGTTTTGCTTATCGTCTTTCAAATCTTCAACAAAAACTTATTGACACGATTCCCAAATAGTCTTAACACAAATGTCTTCAGATATTAAAAACCATGCAAAATATTTCTTCAGTTGATATGGCAGCATAAAATTACAAGCTTTCCCAAATATCTTACTATTATCAACACATAAAGCAAAGTCGCTAAAACTGGTGGAGTCGCTAACCAGGAAAACTACTCTACCGATCTGGCCGAAATTTTGCATACTGATTTTTTACTTTTCCTACATGGTTTTACTATAGTTTTTATCATGAAATATTTATTAACAATTGCAATAAATGAACTCAAAGTTTTGTAAAAATAAAGTAGCTTTTAACTTCAGTTTAGTAGAATTCGTTAGGCGGCGTAGAAGTAGCACCACACTGAGGAAGAAGTTGCATCCCCTCCACTCTTTGGAAGAGCTGGTAGCATCCGTTGACTGTAGAACGGAAAACGCGCTAGAGGGGCATGCCAGCCGTTCTATTCTCCGGTATTCACGCCAAACTATGAATATGTGCTGTTGGAGCGCTGTGCAGAAATACGCTATCTGCGCTCTTATTGGAATACTCGGGATTCGAAATCCGAACAACGGTTGGGTGGGGGTAAGGCAAAGCATCGGCTAGCTTTGTGTTAAGGCTTATAGAAATCGCCACCTTATATAAATTTATATGAGTTAATGACGGTGTTTTTTGGATCCCAGTTGTGGCTCATGTATACGTCTGTACTCTTAAGTATATAATTATTTACATGTACACATAACACGTTTAGATTTTTGATGCATATAATTTCGTACTTGAAAACAATATAAAGTGAGGGTGAACGTTAAACTTATTTGAAAGTACATTATGCAACTAGTGTGAACTAATGTACAAAGATGATTTTCACACGAACGATATAGAAATTATGACGCACAGTCGTTGTATTGGATATTTTTTATTACGACGATGAAAAAATCTCACTCAAAGATTTTTACACGAATAAATCTCTAATAAAGTATATGAGTTCTTGTTATTTTTAAACATGTTATGTCAAGAGTACTTAAAAGCACTCAAAGTGCCCTAAAACGTGATCAGCTAATATAATTTTGTTTACATATGCGAACACAGTTAGTTAAGCTAAGGTGGGGGTAGGTACCAACCAAATACTTCACCAATGTATCATTTCTGAACAGAGCCATAGAAACAGTTATGTTACTGTCTTAAGAGAAAGATGAACATCTATAAATAGAATACAAATATGATATACTTGGGTTACATTCATTACATGCACAGTGCGCAAATTTAGAATACATAAAATACTATATATAAGCTCAGCTACTGCATCACATGACTGGAGCTACTGCTGTACTATAATATACTCTCTAACATTCACATAAGAATGCCAGTTGCTCCTTTACCTGGCACACGAGCTGACTTGTTAATTAGTACTACGACTGCCCATGTGGGGCAGCAGGCGTACTACTTCTTCCTCAGTTTATGATTAATGAGTTTCATTAATAGACATGTTAACATCTCTGGCGGAATACCAGGAGAATGTCTAGCCAGAGCACAATCTGCACAAGCAGTTTAAGGGTTTCATGATTATTCTTCCAATCATCCTGGGACTACCAGAGTAGACTTTGCTACACAGCAAGCCAGGGAAAACAACTCTAAGGAATTCAGGCAGCCACAACGGCCTCTTTCTCAGTAATCGTCCTAACAGTACACCCACAGAAAAGGTATTCTCCAGGCCCACTTTTCTGACTAACGATAAGTGATTAGTTATCCGAGGGACGACCTGAAGACGAGATATTCTTTGGTTAGCAGCGTACCTCCCTGCAGCACGGTCTTCATACATAAAGACTCCGAGGGTAAGAGTCGAGCTTCTCACAGCCAGCTCCCCATCATCAAGAATAATTGTAAAGAATACCTGGAAGTTTCACCACTGGCTATTTTCAGGGTCATTATAAGTATTTACGTTTCCTACTTAACCATCAATCTCATCGGTTCTTTTAAGGTCCACCTAAGTTTAAATTACCTCGGCAACTAATTCATTTTTACTACCATTTCTGGCAACGATTCGTCGACTAAAAGACTATATAAAGCCAGCCACTGTCAAACTGAGTCTGTCATTCACTGGCAGATGTCACGAGCGGTATTGTTTTATTACAAAGCTGGGAACCCCGGTGACCGACAATCCTATATTACTCTGTTGACTCTCAGCATTCAATGAGAAATCACCGATCCTCTCCGAGGTTCCCTTTGGGTGAACCTTACAGCTATGAAGGAAAAACAAATTTTAGCAAACGGGACAGTCTCCAACGGGCAAGGATTACGAACCAATCACCCCACCTTAGATCACCAAAACAGCTGAGTCTGCAAAAAAAAGCTGCTCAAGACACCAGCATCTTCGGTGTAACACCAGGATACGTTAGGAAAGAGCTTTACAACTAGCTGCAGCGCTTTAGACGTTGCAGTCTTCCTCCTGATCAGTCTGGTGCTACAATAATAGGCCAGAGAAGAACACCCTGATGTATAGAGGCTGTCACGTTGGCTAGAAACTTCGGTCAAAAATAAGTCCACTTAAGACGCTCATTGGCCTTTTTATGGGCTATCGGACGTTGAACTACCTCACCAATAAATGTATGAGAACCAAAAAAATTTGACAAAAATAACCTTTAGGGCTCACAAAAGTTTTACCATGCCCATAGTCGCAAGAGGAAAATCGTAAGGAAAACTTCAAATGCATCTACGGTGTAAAATTTTAGGCATCAAGAAACTGGGAGAAGGGAGAACACCAAAATAATCAAGAATCTGTTACTCTGATACGTTTGTTAAATCAGCTTTTTTTACGAAATATTCATTCTCACACCCACACAAAAGCCTTGTATGGTACCTATGGACATATGCTAAGTGACGGAGTGTGAGGCGAGCGTACCAAGCGTGCAATTCACCTTATATTGATCCTATTTAACTGGAGAATAGTGTACTGTCGGATAGGGTTGGTGATGTACGAATCGGGAGATCTACTTAAGCATTCGCATCGGTACGGAATGAAAGCAGGATTATTAAAGGCTAAGTGACTCACCGAGTATACTGAATTAAACCTCGTAATGCCATCGGTCAAGCCACAAAATGTCATGTTGAACGAGCGAATAGAGGGAGTCAGTAAGCGCCGGCGAGTGTCAGTAGATTATCCAGGATGCCCAGTAGTCCAGCAATAGCACACTTGATTACAAGGCTTATGACGTCAAAATCATTTTTACGAAGACTGCACGTCTATGTCCACAAGCGAGCTAAGAAAGTCTGACAGTGCTCTACGCATCGGTAGACAGACTACCTGTAGTCGTTGTTACTGTTTCTGCTTCTACCACCATACATTTTCCGTGGTTCTGGAGCATATTGAAATATCGATCGCATAGTATAAGCACTTATATGTGTGCATTCCTGTTGGTACTCGTTTTTCTACTGACGCGTTGTATTCGCTGTGAGAGTGAAACCAGCCAGCGCTCTAGTCGGCAATTTTTTGCAACGCTGGCTGGATAGCGGACCACTTCCGCGATGCCTAATCTAGAAAAAATAATTAATTACAATTAATATAATGTTTGTTTGGTTGAGCAAGTGTTATTAAAAGATGATGTGAGCAATCTTCTTAACTATAAAAAATGTGTAAAGTGATTTGAGTGTGTCTATATATGGTACGCCATTCAAAAAGTTAAACAAGCTTACCTTTTGGTGTTGTTTGGACAATCAGATACTAGAATTTGACGTCATGTTTTTTTCTGGTAGACTTTGTTATAAGCGTATGAGTTGTACACCCACTAAAATCACTTCACATATCTTTTCTAGTTAAGAAGATTGCTCACATCATCTACTAATAACACTTGCTCAACCATACAGAAATTATATTAATTGTAATGAATATTTTTTCTAAATTTAGTATCGCAAAAGTCGTTCGCTATCCAGCCAAAATGTTCGCTATTGCAAAAAATCGTCGACTAAAGCACTGACTGTCTTTACTCTCACAGCAAATATGCTTATACCCTAGGTGAGTATCTCTGGCCTAGAGCACCCGTGCCGTCTCGTGGATTTTCATTGAAATAGTTAGGTGATCAAAACGAGAGATATTATATTAAAATTTATGATGAAGAAAATTTTTAATTTAATAGTTTGCTTGATATTTCAGTAATTTTTTGAAATAAAAATGGTCATTGTAATAAAAAATAGTTTCCAAGTAAGTTAAAGCAATTGCATATCCCTCTAAAACTTGATTTTTACTGGACTGAGGCTGACTCAAGGTGTCAGAACGAGAGTGCACTCTCTGTGCAACAGCTCCGTTTTTATTTGTGGAAATCCTTTATCAGCCATTACCTCGTCTCCTGGTTGCAACAAATGTGAGAATCTAGAGTCATTTTCAATAAAATTATCTATAGCACGTTCTCCGTAACCTTGCAATACAAATGTTATTAACCCAAATGGACTTATCCCAATGAAACATTTAACAATAAATTCTGATTTATAGTCGGAATACATTAAAATTCTTTTTTCAAGCGTAGGAAGTGTATCACAGTGCAGTTGTGTGCAATCAATAATTACTCTACAGTTTGGATAATTTTTAAAACTGTCTGGTATTGTGTATCTTATCGCTTCTTTGGATGGCCAAAAAATCCAGCTTTTAGTTTTCAAATGCAAGATTTTTAATATACTCAAAAAAATATCTGAAACATTATATCTTGATACTTAAACAAAATACTCCAAGCCGGAAAACTCAGTTACAATTTTAATTTTCTTTAAAAATAATAAGGACCTAATGAAGTATTTTTGTATATTTTGTGAAAAGCGTTACTTATTGACTGCTGTTATGTACGAGCATTCTTCTTTTGCCGGAGATTTACAAGCAACTGTTACGTCTGCTTGAGTTGATGCATTATTACCACTAGTGTTGCTAAATAAAATGTAATCAGCATCTGTATGTTCCATATCAAAAATATCTGTTTGAATTTCTGCATCACAAAATTTCTTAAAGCTTACACTATTTGATTCTGAAATAATTAAAAAGTAAGTAGTATGATTTATACGAATAGTATGTAAGGTTGTAATGGTTATTGCATTCCATGAGTGTCAAAGGTATGTCACTGTTGTGGGTATGATTAACCAACTCAATAGGTATGTTGATATTTTTTTTTTTTTTTTTACATTCTGTTTATCAAGTCTCACTTTTATTGTATTAATTTGCCTTAAAAAAAAAAAAATAAAAAAAAAATGGAAAAATAGTTGGTAAATAATTCACACAGGTTGGGTCATCAGATTTTTCTCTTCCCTTAAAATGAGCACTACATAATCTGAAATTTTTAAAGGACTCCAATCTTTTATCAGCACTAAAATTGTGATTATAATTCTTATTTAGCTTATAAAAACATAATCTTCAGAGATTATTTAATTTATGCCATCAAAACTAATTTTTTTAGTACGTTACTAAATTTCTTACATTAATAATGAACTTGTGTCCATACAAAAACATTAAATTTATTTTATTTTATATTAACTGTAAACTCACATCAAGTGGCGTACAGCAATAATCCACTTATTTTTCGGCTCATGTTCGTACCACTAACCAGGAAAACTGTAGAACATTAACTCCGAATTCTTTTTCTCTGTATCAAAACAGTTAACTACAAAAGAAGAACGATTAGATCCACTGGTTTTACTCATTTTGCTGGTTGTTGAAAATTAATATGCAGCTACTGTTTAAGACATTGGAGTAAGCTCCCTAGTAGGAGTCCCCACTCTATCGACTCTACTACTTATTTATGTGTTTAACTTACTTCGTTCACACAGTTTTTAATCAATGCCTAAAAAAGCTTTACGTATGATATACCTCGGTTTTACATTTTTGGAATGCTAATTTCCTTATTGCAACCATATGCATGAATCATAGTCATCATTAACGTTAACAATGGTACATGACGTCACTACAGCACAGTAAAAACATAAGTGAACAAGCACAAGTAAAAACATAAGCACCTGAAGAGCACGATTATTGTATGTTGGTACCCGAGTCACGTATAATGTTTTTCTGACGGGGGCAAAGTGCAATTTTGCGCCCGTGGGTACACTTTGCGCCCGGTAAATCACTTTAGGCCCTAGGGCAGAAAAGTAGTTTAGGCCCAGAGACTTCAGATGTCTTGTGACTTATCATTTCACAACGTCAAACACTCCTTCCGAAAATTTTACCTCCACGCTAGGAAGCCTAGAAACGCATAAGGCCTAAACGGAAAACTACTCAGTTTATCGAATGAGAATTTGGTGCCAGTGTGTAAATAGCCATAAAGTGTTGGACCTGCGGGTACGTCGTTGAAAACTGGAAGTATGTGTCAGCATTCGAGCCTTGTATTGTGTAACTAGTATCCATTATTTCCCAATTGCCGGTGTTCATTACAAATAACAACAACAACGTAAGAACAAGAGAGCAAAATTTTTTTTCCTTCTAAAGATGTTAAAACTAGTTTGCTAAACCACTATTGCTAATATAATTATAATAAAAATACAATTTTGTTAAAAATAAAAAAAATAAAAGCTTATCTCACATGGCAGTTCGTATCTGTATTTCTATTCTAAAAATTTAGAACATTACAACTAGTGAAAAATGTAGGGTAATAAAAAGATATACAAAAAAATCAATAAAAAAATTCTTAGTGTAAGCATAAGCAAGGACTAATAAAAATACTTACCAGATTAGTTTTGATAACAAGAAAAATAATTGAAAAATGCATTTTTTTTTTTTTTTTTAGTATTTGGCAAGTCGTAAAAACTCGTCCTCACTTACACTCAGTTGCATTTGTACTTAACCGTTCACACTATTACCTAATTCCCAACTCATCCAACTCGTTGGTTTGTAAGATGGCCTGAATATCTGAAACACGAAGCTTAAATTGGGGTAGGGAATACATGAGCCGTTAGAAAGATAAAACACGTGAAGAAAAGAGAACGAAAAGAATAAAATTGGAATCCATGAATGATTACGTATATTTTAAACAAAGTTACTGCAATTATCATACAAAGTGCATTTAATAATACCTTACCTTGAATGTTGTCTAATCGAAAATTAGTTATTCATCACGAGGGGGAGGGGGGTAGAGGTTAGAAACGGTCAGAGAGACAAAGTACTTCCTAAGTTTCACTAGCTCTATTTCCCAACATTTGCTACAATGAGCGAGAGTGATGTCTGGTGCTCTGCAGTCCTTACAAAATTTTTCTGATAACACTCACAGGCAACTAAAGAACCGGTGACGTACGTCTCCATAATTTCAGCACCCTTGCTCAAAACCTGGGCTTGGGTTAGTAGAAACGGGGTCAGTAAGGGATTTTGGAGTTTGGATTGTGCTTCTAGCCAAGAGCAGTGAGATAAAATTGGGCTAAAAAATCTGGATAGTGAGAAGGTAAGGAATACTAGCCTGGTACATTAAGACGATTCAAAAGTTGGCGCAGATCTAGAGCTGCACTCAACTAAGGTGTCATAGATATCCCTGTAGTTCCTTTCTGGTGTCTTGTACTTTCTTCGTCCTTTACTTCTTTTTTTTCTTCTGGTATGTCCTGTAATCCACCATCAAATTGAGTTCAAGGGGCAAGCGAACCACCCACTTCTTGGGGTTGCAGTCTTTCCTCACTTCAAGGTCCCGCTCTACGCAGTATCCATAGACCTATTGGCGTCGCTGCTATTAAAGTTGGCAGCGTTTTAACATCTGGTTGTGATATGTCTGATAGAGAGAAGGAGAGAGAGAGAGAGAGAGAGAGAGAAAATGTTCGCTCTGGATTAAAGGGACATCGCGTCCATGGGCGGAAAAGATCCACCCTCCCTCTCTCAGCTGGAGAAACTCTTTTGTATGCAGGTTCTTTTTATAGGACCTGTATCCGAGGGCCTCGAGCCTGTATGCATTTTTGGATTATGAACCCTATGAACTTAAGTGGTATTTCTCGTGCTGCCATCCCTTACCTCCGTAACAACTTTTGACGAGACCTTATTATATATGTTTGGGTGGTTGTTACTTTTGACGGTAAGGGGTTCTTCTAAAGTTCAAAAATGTCTGTGTTATTGAAGTGGAGGAACATTTTGTGGTGATAAGGGTGAATACGAATTTGTATATGCGTTATTCCAATAGTGTTTAATTGCTTTGATGAAAGAAGTGTGGTACGCTTCCACGTGATGAGTAGACATATCAGTATGTTTGATGGTGTTGTCGGCACACGTCCCCTTGAGCTTTATATTGATGAACTCAGTACCGTTGTCGGTAAAGATAACTTTCGGCTTACTCCAATGGTTAAAAATTAACTCTTTAAATGCTTTTGGAATGTTTCAGGCATCTGCTTTCAAGTATGGGCGTAGTTTGACGTATTTGGTAAACAAGTCCTGAAACATGATCATATACTTATTACCAACTTTTGATAATGGTTTGGGCCTAATAATGTCATCTACCACTACTATTCGTGGGTATCCCACCAGTCTAGTAGAGACCTGTCGTAGGACTTTATACTGCTAGTATGTTTGATAGCCTACGACTGCTGACAATATAAAAAATAAGTAATATTATATTTATGTACCGAGAATGATTCAAAGATTAGCTAAAGAAAAATTAAACTATACTTTTTTAATGGTTAGTACCAATAGTTGTGGTTTAAAGGTAGCACAAGAAGAAAGTCCCTTGTGAGACAAGTATTTAAAAATGGAGACGATCTTGTTGCGACCGCTAGTATAACAATGTTACATAAATACTTACGGTTTGTGTGTACCTTACATAAATATATTTAATTCAGTCCTATTACTGTTGTGAGCAATTTTTATTTTTCTCACGTTATTAACTTAAGTCTTACAAAAAATTGCTAAAGAAACGTGTAGGTGTGTCACATATCTCGAGGTATAGCAATCATAGTATGGTATAATTACCTGAAAATCATATCGGTATCCCAAAAATTCTAAGTAGCTCAAAAAAATAGGGTAATAGTACCATTGCACGGTAACGAACTGACATAGAATTTAACAAGTAGAAATGTCAGCAAGAGCCCCAAAAAATGGCAAAAATGGCCAAAACTTTTTTTTTGCGTCTAGAAAAAAACCGTAGAGTATCAGATAAAAAAAATGTTGTAAAATAAAAGTGCAATTTTAAGACAAAAATAGTAAGCTGCTTTGGATTAAAATGGGTTCAACCGTTTTTTCGCAAATTGCAACAATCTGCCATTTTTAGTCATTTTTTCGTAACTTAACAACTCGCGTTCTGCATGATATGTAAAGCTAAAATTTAGTCACAAGGCAGATATTACAGTTCTTAAAATACACATAAAATTTCAGTTACATCGGTTTCAAACTTTTCATGAACCGCAGCAGAAACCAAAAAAAGTTCCTCTCGAAAAATAGCGATAAAAAAGTTGTTAGCCAACATAGGTACATTTTTGAAACGTACTCTTCTTCGTCTATATGTAGTCTACAACGACCTAAAATGATATTAATTTTCACTACTTGAAAGTATCTTGAAAATTAATTGCAAAAAAGCACTTTTTTATTGTGAACGCACTCAATCAAAGCATGCATGCAGGAAGTGGGCGTGGCCTCCAGTGGCAAAAAAACCGTTTTTGGTAATCGATATTAGAGGTAAAAATAAATGGCGTTTTAAGTTATAGCCAAAGTGAAGTACGTTTAAAAAGTGTATCTATGTTGACTAACTTTTTTATAGCCATTTTTTGAGAGGACCTTTTTTCAGTTTTGCTGTGGTTCACCAAAAGTTTAAATTCAATCAAGCTCAAGTCGTGTGTATGTTGAGTACAGTAATATCTGTCGTGTGACTAAATTTCAGCTCTAAACATTGTATAGAATGCAAGTTATTGGGTTTTGAAAAATGACTCAAAATGGCAGTTTTTTGCGATTTGTGAAAAAATGGTTTAACTGATTTGAACCCAATATGGCTCATTTTTTCATCTTAAAATTGCACATCTTTTTCACAATACACTTGTTCGTGTACGATTCTACGGTTTTTTTCTAGATGCAAAAAACATGTTGTGGCCATTTTTGCCATTTTTTGGGGCTCTTGCTGGCATTTCAACTTATTAAATTCTATGTCAATTTGTTACTATGCGTTAAAACTACTACCCCTTTTTTTTAGATAGTCAGAAATTTTCCTGGCCAAAAAATTATTTCTACCATACTATAAACGAAATAAACAAAGGAATGAGTGTGCACTCAACACTGCACACGCTTGTTTGTTAGGAATTTCATTTCAAATACATGAATAGTCGACTATGCAAGCTATGTTAGCTGGAGTGGCAGTGAAATGTATAAATTTTAGGATGTAAGCTAGACGTACACGTAAATGCTTACAATCGTCTTGGGTCCTTCTCTATTTGTAAATACTCCGTACTATCGCATTTACTTCCATCGCATGTATGTTTACAGTATGTAGCTCGTAAAATTTTTACCATGCTCAAGGTTAATTTTATTGATTAAAAAAAACATTTTATTTCTACTTAGCTTACATCAAGCTGTAGTAAGTAGTGCTTGCTAGTTTTATTTTTTTTTTTTCTTTGTACTCTCAATTTTAGTATAGTCATTAATTTTTGATGATGTTTAAATTAGGTTGCTCAATCCACTACTTCATAAATGCTAATTTTAATAAATGTTCATCACTGCCATAATTGATCTAGTCATTGATTTACTTTAAATTTTTGATAGGTACACTAAACACATATGATCAATAATGTTGTATTTTTATTTTAAAAACAAAAGGTCATCATAAGATTTAACCATAAATTATCTTCAGATCCAATTATTTTATTATCAGTATGTATCGTTGCAAAATGTAATCATAAAAATCTGTTTCCTCAAATTCAATAGAATAAATATAAGCGTTTGCTATGGAAAAAATCTTTTGCGCGTTCCATCGCATCAACCATAATTAAAATTTTAAAATCTGTTTATTAATTAAGTTATTAAAAATAAAGTTCTCACGATAATATCTACAAGTATTACTTACTTTCTTTGCGTTAACTATACTCTGTCACCTATTGTACCATGTTTGAAAACTTTTATAAAAATGGCTCTTGCTGAAGAACACACAGCTTGCTATGTTTTTCGTGCACACTAATCTAAGAGTGATTGGAGGAAAATACGGGGTAGTAAGGTGAAGACGAGGTTACGTACAGAAGTGATTTGAACTATTCTTGGCCCTTGCTTATATCAAAATGGGAAACGTGATACCTAGCTTACTCCAGTCAATTGGCTTCAGCGAGTACATTTAGTCGCGTATGACTGTTGGGAACTCTTGTGAGATGATATTAACTTTTTGGTCGAACGTAAAGTTCGAATAAATGAAGATTGTCTAGCGTGGAAAGACGTACCATATCCTGAAATTGTGCATCCAGTATGACACGGCTTTCTCCATAGATTGAGTGAGCTCGATAAGTTAGTGTGTACCTAAGAATAAAAATTTTCTTGGTTGACATGGCTAGAATTTTGACAACCAAGGTAGGGGATTAGAAGATCGTGCTTAAATTCTGACACGGCGTATCCGTTCTTCGGCAAAAATAACGCGATAAGAGTTTTTGGAGCAGAACTGAGCGCAATCTGAAAACACAGACTTTTATGGTATTGTCTCAGCCCTGAAAGTCCTGTTGAAAAAGCATCGTTACACTTCGGATTAAATTAACAGCAAAGTTAAAGAAGCAGTTAAGGTAATTAGTAGTTTTCTGTGACTACAATAAACGATACCTAAGGTCAAAAGAAAACGAAAAAATTGTGGGAGTACACCAACCCCCCAAAAAAGTAAAGAAAAAAACTTCTAAGAGCTTGGAACCTCGGCTAGCACCTACTTCCATTGTTTCAGCTGTTTCAAATGAAGAACGAGATGAGGAAAAGTGGTCAACAATTGAGATACACATTAAACAGCTTGATTGACTGAAAAAGCTCAGTTGTTATATTTCTTAATTTGATTGGTGGAATTTGACACTGGCTAAGCGTCCTACGATGTAATTCCCTCAAGTTTTAAGGTTTTTAACCTTTAGTCCATTGAAGTTGGACCTACAGAAGATCCTTAATAAGATTTTATTGAGCTTACTGACTGAGCCTAGATTACAGTGGAATTGGATAAACTATGATTCACTAATTTTTTGACAAAAAGTTTGACTTTTTGTTGATGAGTGAACAATAGTTATCATTGGAGTGATTTGTCTGACATATATAATCATCCTAATATCATATAGGATTTGAATGAAAATGTATGTGTACTAAAGTTTTTTCTGAAACATAACTGAAAGCTAAAAAGCAGATCCTTAGTTCCCACATATTCAACGTCTTTCGTAAAGTTACAGATTCGAGGGTTTTAGATGCTGTACTCATAATGCTAATTGGGAGAAAATAGCTATCCATGTGTGATGATATCTTTTTGAAAAGATTTTTAGGAGAATTGGCAATAAGACACGGAAGTACTGTATTAGGAATTTGACTGGCAGTCTGTCAGGGCAACATCCATCGGATCTGGAAGACCTAAAAGCAGGCATGATATCCTGAAAAGTTACGTGGTTGAAATAGAATCGATCATAGGCTACAGCAATAACTTACCTTGTGCTTTACCGTAATTAGAGATACACAGTGAGTAGTGTTACTTAAGGTCTCTCTAGTATTAATTTCGCAATTTCACAAATAATTTAATCTAAGGGGCGATCGAGGGCTTGAGTTTCTATTTGTAGTTTTTAATTTTCTGAGAAGAGCACAATGGTCAATATAATCTTATAACCTTGGGCCCATTAAGAGATACTTGATAGTCTGATAACAATGATCATCTCAGAGCGTTATAATCAGAAATCCATGGTAACTTGGACATTTTTTCCTTTAGGGCGATACAGGCTATTTCTGAGTTTAATTTTAAGGTATGATGAGTTAGGTCATAGGGCACTTGCTTGCATTTATGAACCCATAATGACTCATTAAGTTTTTTCAGATTTTGTCTTAAACTAATTCACTCAATATTAAAATAATCCATAAAGGCGCCCTAACCATCTGATCACAAGCATAATTTGTTTCTACTGTAGGTTCATTAACATATACCCAAATATCTGCCTTCTACTGACTGTACTCAGTGACGCATAGAACAGTTATTACTATTAGCTTATGTTTAATCAACATTCATTCTTTATGTTCAATATACGTAATCGTTTTATATACACTAGATAAAATTCAGGATGCCCAATAGTTCTGCTCTTTAGTGAATCATAAACATAGATTGCAACACCCTGTGCAACATGTCCTATAGTAAGAGTAGGCTTGACAGTAGTTTTTGTCTTACTCACCATAATTTGTGTTACACAATTTTTGTTATATTAAAGTTTTAAGTACATTATATAAAGCCATATCAAATGTTTTATGTGAAGTATTTATCGTCTTACTGTGAAAGCAGCTTACAGAATTTCGTTCAATCTTTGATTTGCAGTGCTGTGATGCATGACTTCTTGTACAAAAGCCAAAAATCTCCTCTTCATTGTAGTTTTTTCTGTATGGTCGCAATCCTGACATTTATTATATTGAAAGATACTAATGTATTTTAAAAACGATATTAAAGACAACCTATACATATGTGAAGCGTTTCATTAGTATTGAGTCAACAGCTGGGTTCAAATAAGTTATATAAGACCTGTTTTCTTTTTTTACGGGATACTTAAAGATACTAAAGATCCGTAATGGAAGAACATTGGATACGTTATAGTTTAGGATAGTTTGCTCTATTTTCTCATTTGTAACGGTGATTAGTATGCTTTAGACAGTAGTGCGCACCATGAGTTTGGTTCTGTTTTTTTTTTCGAATCCTGCCTGTTGTATTTGTACCATTTGGCATACACGGAAAGTTTTTCAACCTAATGGCAATACAGTTTATTAACAGCATGTTAAGTCACTTACCCCTAATGTAGAGATACGAGGCTCTGGCTTTTTGTAGCAGTGTACTTTTAGTGTTCTTGGCTCAGGTGATATGAAAGTAATTTGCCTTCAAAGCAGCCAGACTGTCAGTAATACGCTCTAATATTTTAGGTGATAAGAATTTTATTTGTTTACAATTAATCTTAGAAACTATTTTCTTCGCTAATAAGAATAAGTTTCTCTTTTGTTAACTCATTTTTTTTTCCCCGGGTTACCGTGACAGCCTACTGGCCCAGTCGCCAGCTCCACCCACTCACCACCTATATGTGGGGGTGTATTGCCGCACTTGTTTACCAATCCCTTAATTGATATCGTACGTATGTCATACCATGTCCACAGTGGAGTATCTCCGGTGAAACACCTTGCTAGTTAAGCTGACACTCTTTGCATCGGGTCCACTCGCCACTGTGTAGCCTTTCCTCGAAGAGGACTCCATATTTCAGGACTTTCACTCCTCGCTGGTTAAGCCGGTGCTCTCTGCTGAGTCATTGGATTCAGGCTAATTAGCATCCCCGGAGAAGCCCCATGTTTCAGGGACCACTTCTCGCCGGTAAGGCCGGCAATCCCTGCCTGGAGCATCAGATCCACTAATCCCTACCAACAGCCCTAACACCGTATCGCATTTAGCCAGGCCTGACGACATGTAGGGCAAGGAAAAAACCCTGGAATTACTCTGAAGGAATTACTCTGAAAGGAAAGAATTCTATGGAAAAACCTGCCCCAAAACAGCCGGGGTTACATAGAAATTTTTCCCATTGAAAACAGTTTTTGAAAAAATCTGCATTCACCGGGAATTAAACCACGATCCCTAGAACAGCGTTGTATCTCTAATAAGCACGCTTAGCACTGAGCCAACGCCTCTCCTTTTGTTAATTTATTATCAGCTTATTTATTTGAATAGTTAATTAAAGTTCCTATAAAATCGGTGTTTAAAACATAATTTAAATTGTAATAAATGTAACTACGATTTTCCGTGACAATTTTTAAAAAATGACTGTTGAAATTTTATCAGTGATCTCTGATAAACTTAAAACTTTGTAAGTCATCGATGATCTGTTAGGGGCAGGGTTCAAGAAAAAAATAACTGCATGGTGTATTCAAATTTTTTTTTGTTAGCCTTACCTAAACTACGCAACCAAAACGTTATCAGAATTTGTTTCATTGTTCTGCATCATTTATTGAAAAATGTTAAAAACATGTGCAGTAACATCTCGCAAAAGCGGTTCCAAAAAAAAATAAAGAGAAAGATTTATATATTTAAAGCTGCCTCATTATATTTACACACAGTTCTCCTTTACATTCAATTCACACAACTTCTCATAATTTTTTTACAATACGTTAATATTTGTTTCTTTCACTTTGGTCAGCATTTTTTCATAAAGTTCTTACTCGAAAATTTTCTTGAAGAGATCTATTTTTGACACAAATGATACATGCTCTATCTTATCGATGCAATTTTTAGTTTTAATTTAGCAACGCTACGATCGACACTCATAACTATTTATTGCATACTCTCATATTTTTGAAAGTTAAGGAATTTCCAGGTTTACATTTGTAACTGTAAATTGATAAATTTTTATTTCTTTCATTTTAGCAATGAACTTTGAAATTTGTAATCTCCAAAATTTTGATTTTCTCAGTAAAACCATCAGTGGTAAAAAAATCTTCCTACTCATCAAACTCATACTGAGTTATGTAAAAATATCGATATCAAAGTAGTGTCAAAACTATTACCATAACTGATGAATACTATTGAATATTTTGTTAATGGCTTAAAAACTGACAATTTGTATCACAATTTATCAGGGATTCTGAATAACTTAAGTGATTAACAACAGGCACTGTATGATTTTAATAAAAAGCAACTACGTAATGGATAGTAAAACGATTACGAAAATTTGTCACTGAAAGATCTCACATAATTTGTATCATGTTAGATGCAGTTTATTAAATAAATATATGAGATGTGACAACTGCGTGCAATTAAAATTTATGGTAACCTAAAACTAACTTTTAGAGAAATTATTGATGTTACAAAGTTAAAATCACTATGTCGTAGTTATTCTAATGGCTAATGTCATGAATAATTTCAAGTATTCGGTCACCATCTGCGTATTAACTTATTCGAAAAACAAATATAATTTCATTGCCATGCACGAAAATAATAAAAGTTAGCTATTTACACAACTAGCGTGGTTGAGTAAATAATGTTCCAGATCGCGTTTGCACTGTCACTTGAGGTGAAGCCGAGGGTTACAAACACGAAATCTGAGCAATCTTTACTTCCGCTCGTGGTTTGTATAAAATTTTACACCTGCTTTAGACCGGAACTCATACGTGACTGCCCATGTAACGGGTGGTTGTGAATCAATTTTGGGCTAAGTGTGATTTAAATATTTTTTCATGATTAATATAAATGTGAACTTAGTGCAAAATTTGAATGCTTACTATAAAAGTTGACTTAATGCCAAAACGCTAACAAAAAGATACAGAGTAATTATTTCGGAAAAAGTTACTTGGCGTAAGTCTATTACCGTGTGCAGTAGTAACTTGCGTACAAAAGGCCTTGTAGATTTCTGTAAAAACACATAAAGAGCTAAAGCAATTGACGAGCAAGTGGCACATGCACTTTTTTCAAATGTTTTAACCAATGTCTAGTTCATACATTTAGATTTTGCTGTATTCACTACAAAAAATTTGATAAAGAAAGTTAATGGGTGAAATTTCAATTAAAGCTATAACTTTCGTTAAAAAATGTGAATCTTACGTACATGACACCAGTTCTGACAGAGCACAGGTTATTAAAAAAATGAGCACAATACTTAACATCAACCATAATCGAAATCCCTTTAAAACTTATCTTTTAACAAAAACAAAAGGTTAACTTAGCGAAATATTTTAAATTAAAAGTTCTTTTAGAATTTCTGAAGCCTTTTTACCGTATCAATGAGTTGTATTATTGATAAGAGACTGCCATTTTAGAGTGTAACTTCTTTTATGTAAAATAATTCATTCAATACGTCACCATTAAGAAATGGCCTCTTCATTTATTTTAATGAGACCGTTTTTAAGCTGTAAAATGTTTTAATTTAAAAAAATTACACTTCTAAGTTGCCTTTTTTTCAGTAATAATTACACTTAGGAGTAAGCGTAGAAGTAAGAAAAATAGTCTTTTGGAACGAAGTAAGTTGTATTCTTAATGACAAGTCGTTAACTTTGCAAAAATCTGAAATCAGAATCTAAACGTTTTGTTGCATTTTTTGGTGCACCTTACTTTTTGCATAATTTTTGTAGTATTATAAGAACCTTTTGTAAAGAAAAAAAACAATTCGTTAAGCACTTGTATTAAAAAAATGGTTGGTGTTATATAATCATTAGAGCAGGCTTTCAAGAAATGATAAGCCGTGAGATTAATTTTAGTATTAAGTAAAAAAAAAACTTTTAAAACGTAAACATGTTTTAGTGTAGAGAAAAGAAACAATTTTTACATTTAGTATAACTACTGGTTGTGCCATCAGACAAATCCGTGTCAAAAGTATCCTGTACGAAGCCTTTCTTGAAGTAAATTATGAAACTTATAGGTAAAGTTCTAGTTGAAAAATGTGTTAACATATTTTTTTTTGATGGATTCATAAAAATTGGCAAAAAACTAAAGCTACTATAATAAGCTTCAGTTTATTGCCAATTGTCATTTATCAGTGTCCAGCTGGGTCTGCAAATGAATGTGAACATCTGTAAATTCGTATTTTTTTCATTGATCAAGCGACCAATACTGGAAATCAAGTACTACTGAAGCTTATCAATGGTAACGTCTGTAGTAAGTATATCCAGAACTGCAAATGATGTTAGAAAGTCACATGTAAAATCTTACACCGTTTTATAATTCCGTTTCTTAGATATTAAATGTTTAAAAATTTTATTTTACATGCAACCTTATGGAGAGGTCACATAAAAATGAAATTTATAAGAAAATAGTCTGTACAATTTGTCTAATTTTTTTTGTTTCAGGGGGTTATCGTGGTACAATACGCGTTAAAAATTTGGTGTATCAAGATCCAAGCTAATTGTAAGCCCTTGTTTTCCCGTAACGATAAATTTTTATGAGTGTGTGTACTCGCTCATCCACAGTTCGAGTCTAGTCATCTGTTAGCTTCGTTTTCATCAATTTTTGATAAAATGTGCTACTTTACATTACAACATCTCATAAACTAGAAAGGTAGGCCTTCTAAAATTTGGGACAATGCTTCTTAATATCGTCAGCTTTCTAATATTAGTTTTTTACGAAAATTTATAGAAAATCAAACGAGTTCTATCAGATAACGTATCTTTGGCAGCGAGCTCGTGACGACCTCTCCATAAAAGCCCGGGTATCATACAAAAACTTTAAGATTCTTTTTCTAAAATTCTACAAATCTAGTTCCTCTAAAATTTTAATGTGTTATGTGTAGTGATGAGATAAGTATCTCATAATTTTTTAAAAAATTTTATAGAAAATGAAATATCACGATCATCCCCTTAACGCAGTACCAGAAAACTAATATTACAGTAAATTTTCAGAAGTATTGACAAGTTATTTTTGCAATAGAATGATAATTCAGGTGCATGTACATAGGTATACTTGTCCATACTAAACAGTTGCTGATGCTGATGCATATTCGCTCCCCCCTTACCGTTTTCTTATCTCCCCCTCCCATAACTGTGAAGAGCTTCCTTAATATAATTAGCTGCTTGGTTGACATTTACAAAATTTGAGCTCGATTACTTATTTGAAACAGTTAAATTTGAGGGCAATAGTTCTGTCTCTAATGAAGTAGATATTGATTTAATAAATTTAGTCAGTTAGCTAAAAAGTTACAAGGTTTAAATTGTTAGTGTAGAAAACTAATTATCTTTAAATGACTAAAAAATTATTAATCATAATTTACGTTTATTAAAAAATGAAGCAACTTTTACAGTTACTTCGTATTTACCATCTACGAAGACCATATTAATGATGTGCAAGTCATTTACACTGTTAAGAAACAGTTATTTTCTTACTGTATTTAAGGTGATAATAACTTCGATTATTCATGACCATAACTTTGATACCTAACAACTTCACGTTTTATATGCATGGAGTCAGAGTTTAGTGCAGACTAAGGAATTAGAAACGCTAAATTAAACCAAAATACATGAAGCAAAACGACAAAATGAATTATTTCTCGCTGTTTGGCAATTGCAATACATGAATCTAAAGTAAACAGTAGCGCAGTTGCCAAGGCTTTGTCTGTTTCTCAAGTGTACATCGTACCGCTGCTGCACTATTGTATAATATAAAAAATTAGTTGTAGAACCTCATTCAGTATGACAATAAAAGTATTTTTATTTCAAAATGTACAGTATGAAACGCTACTGCAAAAGTTGTTTTAGTGCCAATAAAATTTTAAGCTTACATACAAATTTTGTTCTTAAAATTTTGTACGTTATCATGGTAAAAATGAAAAAAAAATTTAAGCTTACATTTAAAAAGTTTCTTAAGTGTTAGAAAACTTGTATAGCTTAAAACTAACATAAAACTATTAATTCTCTTTTGCAAAAATGTAGATTGATAAACGATCGAAAATCAGCTAAGTTGTAAAAAATAATTTTAGCCGATGATTTTTTGACTGATTGCATTACTTGTGGCTTTGTTTTGCAGTCTACAATAGACGTTATTGTGTCATTATAAAGTAGAAAAATATAGTCACACAATAGTGATTAATCCACTTATGACGAAAAAGAAAGATGAAATAGATAGCGATAAATTATGTGAAGAAGAAAAAAAGAAGAAAATTCTGAAGACGAGTTCATTTGATACGACCGAAAATCTAAAAAAAAAGTAAAAATGTATTTTCAAAAAGAACTCAATGATTTAGTAAGAAACTTTGGTTTATCCAAAGAATCAGCTGAATTACTGGCCTCAAATTTAAAATCAAAAAATTTGTTGAACGAAACAACCAAAGTGACGTTTTATCGCGATAGAGATGAAGAGTACAAGAGTTTCCTCGCTCGAGACTCTAATCTAGTTTATTGTCTCTATGTAGTAGGGTAAATTAATAAACTAAAACCAGCTGCTTACAAAGTTCATAAGTTACGGTTGTTTATAAACTCCTCTACAAGGGGTCTCAAGGGTGTCTTATTGCACAATACCAATCAATTTGCTCCGATTTCAGTTGCTCACTCTACTGTATTAAAAGAAGAATATACAAACATAAAAATGGTATTGAGAAAACTTAATTATGAAGACCCCAAATGGTTGATTTGTGAAGATTTGAAAATTTTATTAATAATTTTGGGTCAGCAGTCAGGATTTACGAAGTATCCATGTTTCTTGTGTGAATGGGATAGCTGAGATCGACAAAACCATTACGTTAAAAAAGAATAGACACCTAGAACATCTTAACACCCTGGTTCAAAGAATACCACAAAGCTGCCATTAGTTAAGCCGAGTAAAATTCTTCTGCCTCCTTTACATATTAAATTAGGGTTGATAAAACAGTTTGTTAAGGCTTTAGAAAAGTAAGGGCAATGCTTCGTATATATCAATCGTGCCTTCCCTAAGTTTTTGGATGCTAAAGCCGAACAAGGTGTATTTTATGGATCACAGACCCTTACTTTATTAAGAGATCAAACTTTTGCGACTACTATGAGCGCTACTGAAAAAGCTTCATGGTTTGGTTTCAAAGATGTCGTGGTAAATTTCCTTGGAAACACTAAGAGTGAATAATATGAAAAAATTGTGAAGAACATGATAGTTTACAAGAATCAGGATGTTTTATGAATCTCAAACTACATTTCCTTGGCTGTCACCGGGACTCTTTCCCAGAAAATTTTAGAGATCTCAGCGAAGAGCAAGTTTAATGATTTCATCAGCATATTGAAGAGATAGACGTTGTCAAGGACAGTAGGATATTAATATGATGACTTACTTTTGCTAGACATTAAAAGGGAAACGAATCAGAAAAAAAGTAAAAAACGTAAGAGAAATCCCCTACGCAGATCTTTCAAGGATAAAAAAATTACATAAACAATCGAAAAATTAAATGGAATATATTGAGGCATAAGCATACAGCCAAGTCATTGGAATTCTTAATTTTCTTCCAACTCATTTGGTCGAAATGCTTTAAGTCTGTTCTTTTCGTACACTAAAAAATAAGATATTAAAAATCCTTGCACATTAAGCATTTAAACATGATGGATAAGGTATCTTAGACTGATTTTCTAAATTTTTTGACTTGAACTGACGATTTACTCAAATTTTTTCCGCAAGAATAAGAAAACATGTTTCACATGCCTAATTCAAAAACTTTTTTTTGTAAGCCTGGGTTATCTCTTCTACTACCTAGAAACGATGTAGTAAGGGTAACAATTGTGGCTCTTCCAAGCAGTGTGAGGAGAGTGCGGTTTAAGAAGAAGAGTTTACAGTACTGCTGGGACCAGATAATATCTAACCAAGTAACTTAAGCGTGGTGATTGGTTCCTTAAAACCAGCTTACCTAATTTCTTGTTTTTTCTTCGACTATTATTGCATGTACATCAGCAGCTTATACTATGTGTACTTTATCCGGACTGGTAAAGTGAAGATCTGCTAACTCAAGATTGTTTTAATGCTGCAAGCTAGTTTCAAATTTTTTAACTGGTAGTTGATAAGAGGAGAATTAGAGAAAAACTTGAGCTTCTACTAGCATCGAGCATTGAGATGGAAACCTATGTATTACCTTAAGTGTGACTATTTCTTTGGCAGTTTCCATAAAAGTGCCACCAGAACCAGAAATTGGAATACTCTAATTCTTATGTTTAGGTTTAAGAATATAATAAAGATCATCAGAGATAATAGAACATCAAGAACATTGATCTATTAGAACTCTAACAAGTAGTAGTACGCTCGTTTATCTGATCATGTACACTGGAGTAGTGGCTGGTAAAACGCTAATACTACAAGAGAAAGGTGACTCAACATGATGAAAAGCTTGTTTGACCTTGAAGCTCTGTAAATTAGAAGACTTAGTTATGTCAGAAAAACTTGTTTTTTAACTCTAAACAATCCTTGATAAGTGTAATAGGGTATGATGTCTTCTATCACATGTGAGGCAACAATGATTGGATTCACAATTAATTATAGGGTAGTTACCTAAGCAATTGAAACAATCTTTCTTCGTTCCTAATTTTTGCGACCATCAACTGAAAGACATTTAAAACGATCATACTTGGATATACTATGACCACTCTTACATAACGGGCAATTCACCGTTTCCTCAAATCTTCCTCAAGACTCAATCGTCTTGGAAGATACATTCGACTGGTAGGAGATCGGAGTGCTCTGCTTTAAAATTTATTTTAGGATTTGAGACTTTGGACTAGAGCTGTTTACCTCACAAGCATTCAATATTATAATTTGAGCTGCAAGGAAATTATGCAGTTATCTGAAGGTAAGAGGTTGGGTGCTAGTACTAAGAAACTTATTCCAATCTTTGTTAGTAGTATTAAACTTGCTTACAACTAAAACTATGTATAAATCTCTGGTTCTTGAATCGCGACCTAAATAATTAGTTGAACCTATGAAATCAAACATTTCTTTACTTATACGTTTCAACTCAGACCCAGACTTCCACTTTATAGGTTTACTATAAAGAATACCGAAGAATTAACTGTTAGTTATTGAAATTTAACAATATTGTCAATATCCTTTTGATGATGGACTAAAGATTAGTATACATTGCGAAAACTCTTCTTTTCTGAATATTTACCCCAGAATTTAGGCAGCTCCATATGCGACGAATGAGAGTTACTGCTTGCTTAAAGTGTTGGAATGGGTAGCGTAAGGGGTAGACGAGGATCCTGAACATCAGTTTTTCTAATAAACTCGACAAAATCTCCCATAACTGAAAAATACAAATCTTCTACCTTCTCAGATGAATCAGTAATAGAATACAAATAATTCTCATCTAAACTAGTAAGTGAGATTATCTCATTATGGATCCCATTAAACCACATTAAATGCTTCTCCAAAGCTTTAATTGAATTCTTAGCCCTTCCTCGTATTACTTTTTCAGTGCCTGCCTTTTGAAATTTTTCGAAACAATTACTAATCCTCATATAAAGTTTAATTTGATTTTGATGTAAAGTATACATTTTATTCGTGAGTAAAAAATAATAAGGACTCTAAGATAGCAGAGACTTCAATTGAGAGTTTTGCAAATTTCGTAGGCGAACTTATAGTTAATCTCTATACTCAATTTAAGGAACACTTGAAACTACGAGACGTGACTAAAGGTCTTTACAAACAATTCAATGCTCGTGACGTCGCTCTTGATTAGTGTGTGTGCAGAGGCTCTACCGGCCGGCAGCAGCAACTCTCTCTCTCTCTCTCTCTCTCTCTCTCTCTCTCTCTCTCTCTCTCGATATGTGTGTGTGCAGAGGCTCTGATTATCCGCAGCAGCAACTTTCCGTGTGTGTGTAGAGGTTCTGATGGCCCGTAGCAGTGGCTTTTGCAGATGTAGAAATTCGAACCTACGGTGTGAAAATTAATACAATTAATGATCCATCACAAATTTTATTATAACCGGAAACTAGAGCTATTTAATTGAATCACGCTGTGTGATAGTTTTGAATGCTCTCTTGAAGACAATAAGCCAATATGCTGTTGCTTTAATCATACACTGTAGTAGTATATAATTTACAAGATGGTGGGCCGTCCGCTCCCGTTGAGGGATATGGCGTGATTGGCACTTGAACCTAGATAAACAATCAGCTCGCAGCATTAGGTATAACGGTGACAGTTGCACAAAGTGGTAGGCTGTCAGAGCAGCGTCGATGTCAAAGGTCTGTTAGTATACAAGCGTTGAGAGGCTGATGTTGTCAACCTGCAACATGTGGTTTGGGCCTGCATAGGGACGAAAGGTAGAGCGAGAAGATGTCACATGTAACGGTGATGACGCAGGTAGTGAGAGAGATTGAACTGCACAAAAAGAGAAGTATATATGCTTGTTTTAACTCTTACTTGAACAAGACCAGCCCGGTGTGGCCTTGCCGTCCTTCCTATCATCGAGCGAAACAACTAAGATGGCTGCTCTCTAGAGGTGTGCGTGTTTAATGGTAAGTCACGCTGTCTCGTATACTTAAGCTTGCATGAGGTCTCTGTTCAGCTGCCGATGTTTTCTCTTTAAATTTTAATCTGAGGGATTTGTGGCTCAAAAAAAAAGGACAAACATGTAAGAACTTTCAACACTGTACCGATAGATAATATTAATTAATTATAAAAAACTTCTTGCCTTTTTATACTTCAAATTTTCTTCATTTTATTATTTGTAAGCTAAATTAATAACAATATAAAATTTTTTCAATTGCCTGAATGCGGAGCAAGTTCATAAAATTTTCCACTTATGGCCTTATGCCGAGACTCAAATACTAAGATAAAACGCTAGCTGAAGGTAGGCGAGGGGCTCGACGATTAGAAGCGAACTGGCCTCGACGTTGGCACCGAGAGCCATTGTACATCTTACAATCTGATTAAACGCAAGAAAAGGGCAAGTCATCTCTAGGTGGTCTCAAACAAATTGTTTAACAACCAATCAACGTGGCTAACTATGCTTATGCTGTTCTTAATTCATCAGAACGCATTAAAAAATAGATGAATCCCGAACAGTGTTGAAGTGACATCTAGTGGCAACAACCATCCTTGCAGCTCCATATTTCTATCAGTGCATAAAAGGAATAATGTTGCTGCAATGTGTGCTAAAGCCATCGAAGGCTGAAAATTGCACTGTTTAAAATGAGATGCACCAAAAATTTTATTCAGTATGCATGGTTATAAAAGTATATAGAAAATATGTTAAATAAATTACATATGTTAATCTAATTGTCTGAATAAACTAGCAAATTTAATAGAAAAATGAACATCCAGTGGTCCTTACTATTTCAATCCATGTACGGTTCACATCATTTACTGTGTCAAAGGCTGCAGTCACATGGAGCGCAATAGAGCGTGCAGGATAGTATTGTCCCCATAAGCCAATGTGTTAACTCTATCCGGCTGTGCAATAGGTCTATACAGTAGGAGAATAGACTTAACACATTAGCTTATGGGGACAATTCTATCCTACACGCTCTATTGCGCTTCATGTGACTGCAGCCTAAGACTTTTTAACATTAAAATTATTTTAAATTTTTATTTTTTCTGAGTAGTTTGATATAATTTTTTTGAATATAACAACATTAATCAATACAACTATGATATTATACAGATCTCAAAAGTTCTGCAACTGAATTAAAAAGATAAAATAACTGGTCTATAATATTGAATCAGGATACAAGATAAGAACTTTACGACAATCTAGTAAAGTTTTTAGCATTAGTACTTATAAAAATGTAAAAATTGAGCTATTTTACTTTAGTCAATAAGGTCTTATATTTTCTGTAAGAACCTTTAAACTTTGTTTGTAAGTTGTTGTATTTTTGTAACTGCAAATAATACATTAAATCTCAATATTTTTCGTAGAAAGATTTTTAAATTCATCGAAAACTAGCAATACAAATGTAATAATAATATATTTTTACAAGGGGAGGTGCGGGTGCAACTATGACACTAAAGGTATTTTATGTATCTATCACGTCAGAAGAACATTAATTTTTAATAATTAGGGTAAAAAGTACAACTTGACCGTCTAAAATTGTGGTTTTTTATATTTTTGTATCATTGTTGCTGTAGTGGTAAACGCTGATCGTTTAAATAAAGGCACAAACTGTACACCAGAAAAAATATGTACTTTTCCTGTGAAGTCTTTCCTGATCGTGTGCATCTAACACATGGTCTCTTCTACAGTGGCCAGGGTTATCATACGAAGAATCTTCATCATGTTACTTGTGCACGAGTGCACATAGAAATTTATGTATTTAGTAATAAGAATGACAGTGACTAATAGCACAAAATAATGACAACGTAGTAAAGGAAATAAGATCATGCGAGTGAAGAATGATGGACACGCTGGCTTAAATTAGATTTAATATTGTGGGTGAAAAGAGAATGGAGAGATAAATTACTACCTCTATCGCATGTCAATAGTAGCATTACCTAGGTGCGCTCACTGCCCTAAGGTGGATGATACTTTTAACCATACGTTTATTGTGAGCAAAAGATGACACTAAGAGCGTAAGCAGATTGTGACTTGACTCAATTTTTAATTTTATTAGCATTTGCCGTGATTATTAATGATTTTGATGGTTAAAGTTTTGAAAGTGTACTCTTATACTTAAAAAACCTTTTTATATTGTAGTAGTCAATTATTTATAGTAGTCTTAACATTTGTATCTTAAAATGAACTACTGATAAAAATTGAAGGAAGAAAGGTTCTAGAAACGGAAAATACTATTTAAGAAAAAATATTTTATCAAAATGTATACATCCATATTTCCCACATGTATAAAAATAGCCCAATTGTTGAAAGTAGTTATAAAAATTTATGTAGCTAATTATAGTTTTATGTATCTATATTAGAGCAAGATAAAATTATTTCTTTTGTCAATATTTATTCTTTTACACATCGTATGCATAGATAGTTGAAAAAAAAAATGGACAAGTTCTTAGAAAAAAGCAAACATTTTTAATGCATGGGTTATCATAAGAAAATATATTAATACGTAAATTTGGTATTATTATTTCTTTACTTTGATAAACAAGGAGTAAGATTTTTCATGAATCAATGAATGAATGTATGATAAGTGGCTTTTTAAATAATTTTTTTTATCATAATATTTGTTTCTGTATACGTTATTATTTTCTAAGTGTAGAATTGAAAAAAAATAACATTGTATTTAAGCCTTATATTCACATATACAGATGAAAATTTGATTCAACTAAGTGTTGGAACTTTTCTATCTAAAATTGTTTTCATGAAATTTTTAATGCGATACTTCTCAGAATTTGAAATCCAGTCTTTTGAGATTTACCTTGTTAAGGAGATGCAATAGTTTTAACTTCAAACATTTCGGATGGATTTAGTATTGTTTCTTTCAATATTACTGACAGTTGATGGCAGTTGACAATGCTTTAAGAAATATATCTGGTACACTTTATATTTACCAGAGAAAGTTCAGTAAAGGCATGATTTTGTATGACTTTCTATCTTATTTCTCGTAGTAGCAACACTTATATTTAATTATTAAAGTCCGACACTCAAAAATTTTACTTATTGTCAGAGATTATTTCCAAATATAGTCATTTTTTTATGTATATATTTTAAGGATGAATTATAAAAATGGTGATAAAGTATTACAATTTTTTAGGGTGCTGGTGTTTGCTATCGTGCGTGCGTATCATTGTAAACTGATTGTTGATGTGCACTTATTTTATCAAAATGTGTCAAACTCTACCTAACCTATTTAGAGTTACATACACAACTACATTCAACGTATTTTTTTCAGAAAAGATAAGCATAAGAGTTTAAATGAATTATTAAATGATAAAAGTTATTTGGTTGCAACAAAATATATTTATAATAGATATAGTATAGTATCCGATGATTATGATGATGAGTATGACGATACGTATGATGACATTAATACTATTGGCTTGAATACCCAAGATGACATTGCGGATATAAATGGAAGACCATTCACAACACCCAATGTAAGTTTCTCACACTAAAGTACGTAGGCACAGAAATACTCATGAACCTACGCACCCGCACATGCATGTACAAGCGTACTTTGGCATATTTTTGCTTGCATGTGTAAATGAATTTAATAAATAATGAATATGTTTTTTATACATCACTACTTGTATTTATCCAAGCAAAATTAAATGCTTTTTTTGTAGGTCTTTCGCAAGTATAAATCTAACAATTCAGAGAAAATTGAAAAAATTGAGTTTGAAGATGCAGTTAATATAAAAGAAAATAGAAGTTTATTTCCGCATAATCCAGATTTAAAAAAAACAAAAACTAAAGAACGACCATGTCATAATTCAAAAGCTCGAACGGTTGATCCACAAAATGAATTAGTAATTGGTTGGTTTACTACCTAAATATTGTTTTAAAATATCAATTTATTACTGTTTTAGTAGCTTGATTAATTTTGTTGCCAATTTTTTTTTTCTTTGACAGGTAATCTGATAGATCAAGGGCAACCAAAGAATTTTTCCGATTGCGGAAAAAAAAAAAATATAAAAAAAAGTTCTAGACCTAATCACAATCGCCGCTCTGCTTCACAGTGGAAACGTAACCAAGGAGCACTACCGTTATAAAGTTGTATTAGTGTGCCAGTGAAATTTACGTTGACCTTGCAACTTATAGTCCACGTTTCATTACTCTTATTATTATTTAAGTGAAGATTTTTTAATCTTAAAATAATATTTCAACATATTACGACGATTTTTACATATATATACCATAATTAATTTCATACTCCGTTTTGGTGTATGATAATAAAAAATAAAAAATCCAACCTGTTATTCTTAATCTACAGTTAAATATAGAGGAGAGGTATCGTAAAAAATAATAATTTTTATAAAACAGCTTTTACACCACTTAACACATTACAAAAAAAAAAAAAAAAAAAAAACTCTTTGATTGTAAAAGTGCGAAAAAAAACCTTACAATTTCGATTTAATCAAACATAAAATACTAACATGAAGCTAATGCGATTTTCATATCCTTTTCAAGATAGTACTGTGGGTGTCTCTGCTATGCAAATGCATGAGGTGGCTACAAAAATAGTGTTAAGTTATACTACAACTGCGAATACCTAAATAGTTCTCAATAGAGGGTAACGTAAAAATTCATAGCTAATCTTTAGTAAACTTAGTTGATTACAGTCACACTAACTCCACTCTATACAAATCATTCGGTAAATCTTAACACCACAATGTTACGTCAACGATTTAAAAAGAAAGAATACTGTTAGTAAGAGCAAAGAAGGCCTTCGGACCAACGTGATGGCTGGCTCTTGACTAACAAAAATTGAATTTCTTTGTTTGCAGAACTAATCTACGAGTTTTACCCTTTACTTAAAAGTTTTGATGCAACACAAAGATTAGGTAAGTAGAGCACCACACGGAATTCTAGAATGTTATTATTTTGTGACGATAGAAAATGTTTTTCAATATAAAATATAATTCTACAATAGCTGGGTGATAAAGTTGAGTTGAGGTTCATAAACCTAACAAGCCAATGAGATAAATTATGCCCTTTGTTTGTTCACCTACTTAATAAGTCTCAAAATGTATAACACAATTTAAAAAAAAACCACTTACCATGCTCTGATCACAATATTAAAAAAAGCTTTGAATTTGTTAGTTATTTCTTACTTCTATGTCCCAGACGGTCATATTTCAGCTAGTTTTGATATTACTGCCTTACTTGCCCCAGTTTTAACGTTATTGCCTTATTTAAAAATGTACATTTTCAAATAGCTGAACAAGCCATAAAAAGAAATTGGCACATAATAACATTAAAAATTCATGCATCCCTTTTTTAATTTTTACATATTGGTGAATTTATTCATAACATTAATTATTTTGCTTTTAATGAACAATTTTATAAACAAAAGTTTAGCTCAGCAATGAGCTCTGCATGTAGCCCAATTCTAGCTGATCTTTTGGTGCAGGATCTAATTAATCCTTCATTTGCAATCCCTCCTTTACCTGTAAAGTATTTTAAAATATATTTTTATAATGCATTAGTGTGCGTACTTGAAATAAAGCTGATGATAATTCAAATATTTAAAGTTCTTTTGAAAAACATATTAAATTTACGATGGAATAACTAAATCTCAATTCTCTTAATTTTTTAGATACTACCTTATAGTAGAATAATACAAGTAATATAACTACTATTTGGTATTAGAAAAATACGCTCGTAAACATATATTTAAATTTTTTTCGCATTCTCCTACATCACAAATGATTGACGTCGTTTTTTCACTAGTTGACCGAACAGTTAAACGTGTTAATTTTTCTTTTTATGAAGAAAATATAAAAATAGTTTCAGTTATGTCACTGGCCAATAATTATAGAAAAGAATTTTTACCTAAGTATACAAAATAACGATTAAGTAGGATTAAGTATTACTTGGCCAATTTTAAAAAAGTGGAGAGTTTTGAATCAACATTAAAAAACTACATTGTATTACTTTACCTAAGAAATTGTGATTTACTTATAAAAAAAATTTTTGTAACAAAATTAATAATACTTTTAATGTTGAATCTATTAACAAGTTTAAAGTTCTTAACAATTAAGGAAAGATAAAATTGACGACCCCGAAAGAATGTTTACTGTACATTCTTTTAAGTGTGAACATTGTGTTAAATGCTACGTAGGCCGAACTGAAGAAAATTTTGTATTTAAATCAAAGAACATATAAGGGATTGCAAAAACAAAAAAGAGTCTTCAGTTGTTGATATGCCAATGATAACGATTACACCTTTGATTTTGACTCGGTACGAGTATGAGATCAAGAATATTTCCATACAAGAGATAAGTATCTGAAATAGATTATATTACGAAACATAAATTCTGTAATTACAATTATAGACACAAATAATTTAAGTACAGTTTTTAAATATTGTATGAAACACAACTTTAAAGTTAAAGAATAATTCTTGATCTTATACTCGATACTCAAAATTTTTAAAATCGAGCTTTTTTTACTGTTCATTTGGTACCGTGTTTGCATTTTATGCATGTAAATATACCTCAACACCACCTGTATAGCTTCAATATTAGTTTGTTTGTATAACGAGCAAAAAAATTTGTAACTTATGTTTGTAATTTTTGACTCTGCTTAGTACTAATATTTTTTTGTCATGTAAGTTTTTCGTTTTTTTACTGTCTACGAAAAAACAATTGATTAAGGCTGTTACGACTACGATTTTACTTGCTTTCGTCAAATCAAGTAACTTAAAAAGGGCTATTTATGTACAGTCCGAACGTTGTCAACACTAGATTAAGGAATTTTTGAACAGCATTGCTCTTCGATTCAATATTGGTTTCCTCTACATTGCATCTCTGTTTTTGGAATTTTTTCAACCTACTATAAATCATCACAAGATTTCGTCTAACAAGTGGCACTATTAATTAGAAAAATATACATATTACGAACTGAAGTTTTATCTTGTTTAAGGTTTGTTTGAAATTACAGTACATTTTAAATTTTACATTTATAATTAAGAACGTTCAGTAAAGTTAGAGGGGAAATGTAGAGAGTGCAGTAAGGGAGGAGTGAGCATGCGGCAGCGCCGGTAACTGTTTTGCATGCATTTGTATACCTGTATATAGACACTGTTTTTTTTTTTATTTAATTGCAAAAGTAATTTGTCGACCTCTCTGAAAATTGATTATAATACCAGTTTTATGATATTGCGTCATGCAAATAGAAATTGAAAAAATTCTACATACCGTTTTCTAATAAATTCCACTTGTGTGTGATTCCTCTATAAGGTAACTTATTAAACTGAAGTCTTTTCAACACTCAATACCTAAAAAACGGTGTTGTGAAACTTTTAAAGTTCATTTAATATTTTTTACCTCCAATTTTTGGTATCGACGGAATTTCGACTTTTAATACAAGCTCTTAAAAACAGCAATTGATTTAGACTCATTTTAGTACAAAAATTAATGGTAAAAAATATTTTTAAAAGTCACTGTTTTCTAATACGTTGTTTAACGAAGATTTTAGATGTACCTTTGATGAGTTTCATAAAAAATGACCTTTTTTAGGTATCGAACGTATAAAATTTGGCAAAAATTGGAGTAGGCTGTCGTTATCATGTACTTACTTCTCAAAAGTTAGTATTTTACAGCAAAAATTTTTTCTCAACAAATTTTTTTCATAATTTTTTTATATCAAAACGCTTAGAAAAAAAGTTAAACCTAACATTAGAATTAAACTTATCTTTTCAAGTTTGACAGATACTATGTTTCTTTTCATAAGGTCTATCTAGTTATTTATGCTTGGATTGATAAAAACAAAAAATAAAACAAGTTTTTTAAACTGTTAAGAATAATAAATTCGTATAAGAAAATAAATAAAAAAATTATAAAATTCTTAAGACATGACTAAAAAATTTTTTTATTGTTAACCTGTGGCAAAAATCGTTTTTTAGAAGTAAACGTGCTTATGTTTCTAAAACTGTTAAGAACTTTGTTTTCCATGTTTTCACACATACTTTTTTTATAAAGCTTTTTACTTATTTAAAAAGATTTTTTTTTTTTGTTAAGTAATATAAGTAGAAAACGTAGTGATTTATATTGCGAATATGACATTTGCTTTGATTGTTTAAAATATCTTTCACAACTTTCAAGTTCTTAAGTTATCAATTCAATTATCATTGAGATCTACGTATAGCTACATTATTATAAGCAAGTTTCTAAGGTGTTAAAAACTGATAAAATTAGACTACAATTATCATTGAAACAATTCAACAAAGCATTTTTTCCTTCATGGTAGTGCCTACTTGTTTTGTCCAAACAAACTACTCGCATTAACCTTTCAGTTATTTTCTAGGGTAAAGCGGTTTTTTATTTTTAATAATGAAATATAAACTAATATACAATTACACAATATTGCTTATTTGTTTCAAAATATCTCATACATTAAAAAAAAGATTTATTACATTCATCATACAAATACTAAACTTTCTAGACCCTTAACGTTAACACACCCGCTTCAGATCACCTTCCTTTTAACTGTAATGTTGGAGATCTATTTTTGTTTCTTCATTTAGACTTTCTGCTCCCTAATTCAAATAAAGTTAAAAGCAGATAAAAGTGCCTCTAAAAGGAGGTGAATTAAATGCAAGTTCACTCGTAGCTGCTACGACTCAACACGACTCACGCATATGCATGCTGGTCTATGCTGACCAAAAGTGACAAGCAACCGAAGTGCTTTTTCAGTACAAAAACATGAAATAACTTTAAGAAACTAATAAATACAAAAGTTTAGCTAGAAACAGCTACACTGATGAATAAAATGAAACCTTCAAATAATTTAGAAACATAGTATTTACGCTGAAATAAAGTTAAACGGTGGATAAGGAACTGACTGCAGTCACTGAATCGATCAAACATTTTAAGTACTTTCTAAAAGGCAAAAATTTTAAAATCGTTGCAGATCATAGTCCTTTGATTTATGCTTTTAATCAAAAAGCAGACTAGGCCTCTCCTCGTCATTGACAACAACTTTGCTTTATCTTTCGATTCGTAACTAAAATTGATCACTTTCCTGGCTTTGAGAACATGGTGGCTGGCGCCTTATCTCAAGTTGATATGATACGGCTTCCAACAATCCTTGAAATGGCTGAGCTTGTTCAGTTGCAGAAAGATGGCGCAGAACTAAATGTTAAATCTCTTCTTGTATTACTAAGTTTATTGCTCAACTTCAAAAGCGTTTAATTAGGTCATAGCAATCCCAACCTTTTTTGTGATCTTAATGGCGAAATTCTGAGACCCTTAATTCCTACAGCCCTGCTCAGGCGTATTTTTACATCTTTCACTCTTTGTCTCATTCTGGTCGTAAGGTTACTGATCAGTTGATGAGATGGAAATACGTATGGCTTAAATTGCACCGTGATATTAAACTCGGCACCAGGCTTGTCTTGACTGTCAGCAGTCTAAGGTCTCTTGTCATGTTAAGAACGAACCCAGTCAGTTCGTCGAACCTGATGGCAGATTTCATCACATCTATATGGATATAAACTTCTGTCCACATTATTATAAGGCCTTCGCACTGCAGTCTGGAGTGATATTGGAGTTTCTCTAGGAGAATTCCTCTACGGAACTACTCTTCGTATTCCTGGTGAATTTTGTACTCCCGATGATTGAATAGCAAATCCATAAATTTTCTCAGAAGATCACAGAGAACACATTAAACAGCTCAAGTATGTCTCTGTTGAGCATCGTCACAAGTCAACTATTTTTCTTCAAAGATCTTCACAATTGCTCTTATACCTTTCATCGCTCTTTTGCAGTCGAGTCTCTTGAGATATTCTATTCTGGCCTATTCAAAATTATTGAAAGAATCTCTGATCTTGATTGTACGATTGACATTAACGGTACGCCTAAATTTGTCTCGACTAAACAACTAAAGCCAGCTCATTTTGCTCCTGAAGACCTGGCTGCACTGATTCTCGATTTTTTTTCTGTCTCCATTCAGTCTGCAGGGCCAGCGTCTATTTTAAAGACACAGTCTTGTAATAAAAATGTTAATTTCAAACCTCCTTAAGTTAGACTTAAGAACTTAATTTTTATTTTATCTCTACTTAGAGTTTTTCTCTATCAAAACCTGATCACTAAACTTACTTAGTCTGACTAGTCTCATTTTAGTTATATAGAAAACTACATTGTGATTTTACTCATAAGTGTTTATGGAAAGTATTGTCGTTGCACCTCGTACACTTCGGCTTGCACCACCGCTTTTTAGTTCAGACTCATCTACCAACTTGAGCTGTGGCTAGTGCTTGCAAGGCACCTTATACCATTTCTTAACAAAGAACAAATCTCGTTATTGTCAAGTAAAGCTTCGTCATCACAGGTCCACGCCTTTTTTATATTGAACACGAAAGAGGTGGGGTTACCTTGGAACCGTCGCATAAGTCTATCTTCTGGGGCCAATAAATCCAATCCTATCCTATTAACGTTTTTTGAAAATCAAAAAAAAGTTTTCATTTTATTTTATCCTTTATTTAATTTCAACACGTTACATTTTATATTTAAAAATTAGATCCATCTAACGATCCCTTTGACATATTTAATAATAATTATGCTGATATATAACCTGAGGAATTTTTATTTTCTTTTACTTATTGCAGCCTTTAAATCAAATTGGAATCAGAGTTTCATATAGGTTGTTGTAACGATTTTTTTATTTTTCAGTGAAACATTCTGAATAACTTTTAAGTTGTAACACTCAAATCTATTTTATTTTATACTTATAGTTGAAAAATCATAAAAATAGCTTCATTTCTTGTTACAAAATTTCCTTATTCGTAATTTTGTTGTTGTTTCATTAAAAAAGTTCTTTATTAGTCATGTATTAGGATTTGTTAAGAAACAATGTCTTGGTCGATGGGTTAATATGTTTCATTTTAAATATACATAGTAGCTTACAAAAATGAAAGTAGTTTTATACTCTACCCAAAATGTTATTTTTTTTCTTTTCATATATCAAAAAGGTTGTTTGCTATTTTTTAGATGGAAAAATTTATCTTTAACATCATAGTTGATTCGGTATTGTAAAGCGTAAAAATAGCTCATTGAAATTTTAAACTTTTCTTATAGCTGACTTTCTTCTTCATTTACTACATTTATTCAATGTTTTTTTCTTAATTTATCTCTCACGACTTTTAGATAGTTTTAATTATTAATTACTTGGAATGGTTTTTTCTCTCGTTCTTGTTTCTACTAGTAGTAGAAACGCAGTTTTTAAGAGTAAGTCTTTAATTTTTATAAAACCATTTCCTGTTTCCTTTCCCTTCTTTATACTCTTACATGGCCACATTTATTAAAGTGCAGTTGCTGGACACCAGTTCTTGGACTGGTAATATAAAATTAAAAATACTGGCATGTTTAAAAAGTATAATCATTTTGATCTATGTCTAGCTTTTAAACAATTTTATACCTCCTTTCATCTAACGTTGTTAACTATCTTTCTCTTTTTAATAGCTACAGCAACAAAACTGTACATGTGTTGTGTATTTGTTTTATGATTATGTTACACGAATCAACTTTTATGTATCTTTTGCATGGTTTGAATGTATGTTTCCAACTTTGAATACCGTTATTTGATTTTTGTAAAAATTAAGAGCATATTTATTTATTCCTATGAGAGGTCTCTTTTTTTGCTTAATAGAAATTATAATATGTAAGAACAACTCTAAAATAACGACAAATAAAAAGTATGAGTAACATTTCTTAACTACAGTCCAGTATACGTATGTTATGATGTCTTAGAAGTTTTACTATGCTTTAAAGTACATGCTTTTTATTACTATAGGCTTTATCACCCAAAATGAACTTGACTGTGTATTCTTGTCCCCTGGTAACAAACTTTATATGCTCTTATCATCGGAAAATCAACTGGACCATCACATTCACTTTATCTAAAAAATCAACTAGACATCAGCTGATTTTTAGACTATTTTTGTCTTAAGTTTCTGTATCATAAATTACCAGTTCTTTGTTTATTTTAAAAACTTAGCCTTTGCGCAGCTGTCAGTAGCAAAATGGAAATATGTCACTAAGTCTCAATTAAGACGTTTATGTTGGACTATGTAGTTGGGTGGACTTATAAATGGAATTAATGCATGCCTATATAATAGAAAAAATGATTATCTTTATAAGTAGTTTCTTACTTATTTACGATTTTTCATAGTTAAGTATTGTAGTTGTTTTAAATAAATCTTTTCATTTAATTAGTGCGCATTAAGTTCTTGGTGCGTTAATCTTTTTCCTAAATATTATTGTACAACTATGAAAAATCCAAATTTGTTACACGTATTCAATTTTCAAGACACGATTAAATTACATTTACTTATATAAGTTTAAAAAAATCCCTGAACAACGGGAACCGTGGAAGTTTTGCCTTATTAACACCTGACTCTTTCCTAATACCTTACTGTGTACGTTATATAAAATAATTATTTAAAGACGTTCATAATAGAAAATTTTATATTATTTTGATTTTAATAATAAAGTGTTTTACAAAACATATTTTAAGTAAAATATTAAAAAACTTTAATATTATATTATAATAAAAGTACTGATAATATTAGAATATTATTTTATTAAAAAAAGTTTAATCATGACAGTCATACATTATATACATGTGTAATTATCACATAATGAATGAAAATCTTGAAATTTCCCCTCAATGTGGAAAAAAGTTTTTTAAGAAGATGCACTAAAAAGATATTCCAAGATATTTAACAATGAATGAAAAACTTATTATTAACTATTAGATAGTCAAAATATGTTAAGATAGTTTCACTATAAAGTTTCTATATTTATTTCGGAATACAGATGTCATGTATACACAAAAGTTTTAGATCAAAATAGTAAGGCAAATATGAACTAATGTAATTGCTTTTTATCAATGTCTTAATAAATCATTGTTATTAGAATGTTAATAATATTTTATATTCTGTCTAAGGTAATTATAAGATATATAAAAAAGAGAAATAGGAAAAGCTTCCAAAAAAATGCTCTAACTTCTTTATAACTGATTTTTTTTTTATTTAAAAACCTTATAAAGCTTATAATTTTTTTATAGTTGAGATTTTGTAGGGCTATAGGGCTATGGGATCTTAGAATTCCGATCTCGGGGGTTTAAGAATTACAAGATTACCGAAGTGTAGAAGTACAGTCAAAGAAGAATGATCAGTATTATAGGGTTAAAAAGCTTGTAAGGATTGATATTGATGAGTTTAGGGAGTTTTTGTGCTTGCAAGATCAAGAGGTAACGCAGTTATCATTTTATAACTATTTTACATCTTATTAACTCTATTCCAGTGATTATTAGGGCATGTCGAATTGTGTGG
Source organism: Copidosoma floridanum (assembly GCF_036245765.1). NCBI lineage: Eukaryota > Metazoa > Arthropoda > Insecta > Hymenoptera > Encyrtidae > Copidosoma > Copidosoma floridanum. Next base: position 5,297,799 of record NW_028321892.1, on the reverse strand, counting down.
ATCGTATTGTAAGATGAGCTCATCTGGCCATTACGTTAGTTCGCTGATAGAGTCATGGAAGTATTGGGTTTTCAAAAAAGTGACTTAAATTTTAAAAGCCTTTACTGATACAAACATTTGGAGCACAAACTCAATATTTTGGTGGCTTAGGTACTTCAAAACTGTCAGATAAAAGTCTATGGTACTCAGAGAGTATGTTAATAAAATATGCTAAATTTATGTGCAATCAAGAAATACTGAGGTCATCGATATAATTTTTGAGAAAGTGTCTTCTGAAAAATTCTTAATTTAACACGTAGACTTATGGTAACCGTTAAGAAATTGATTATGACTCCAAAAGTATGCGATGGACCTCAAACAATAAAGTTTACATACTAACAGTTTTTTATAAAAAATACATTGATAATTAGAAAATAAAATGTTTACGAGTTAGATTTTAATAAAATAAGGAAAAAAAGTCGTCTGCCATCTTCTGCGCATGCGCAGATAATAAGGAAGTGTAATTTTCGTTTTTGACAATATTTTACGATTTAAAAAATAGTTACACTGCGTATTATTGAGGATATGACAAAGAGAAATAATTGTTTAAAAATGAACCCTACTTATTAAAAAAAATATTTATTTGTACCTCAGGGGCCCCTTACTTGTTGCAATACGTAGTTCTGAAGCCACCTTCAAGCCGCTTTAATTTTTGAACGTAACGATGTATCAGAATTTTAGTTTTAAAAATTTCTATTCTTATATTTAACATTTATAGATCGTTTGCTTTTCACAATTTACTCTTTTTATTGGTATTCCTTGCTTTTAGACTACATTTTTGCGTATTGTGTTCTTTATACCTTCTAAAATCTTTTTACGGTACTTCTGAACCTTTTTAATGCAACATTTTGTGTTCTTGAGTAGGTCAGTGGAACCATTTGTAAAGTTTAAAATAGTTTTCAAGTGCTTCTTTGGCGTTGAATAAAATTTTATACCATCTACTGGAAAACCAGTTGTTAGTGTTCTGTGCAGAAGCTCTTCAAATGTTAAAACTTCAATTGTTAAATGCTGTAGACAAATCAAAAAGGACTAGGTGATCTTAAATTCAAAGCTTTTATAATCATAAAAGGATGCTTGTATTATGATAAAAAAAGTTTGAGCTTGTATAACTTTGAAATTTGGTACATCTTCTGTCCAATCTATCACAAACTTGAAATACAGAAAATCTAATGCTTGAAGCTTTTCTTACATCAAAAAGAAGCGCGTATTTTTTTTGTTTTTTTGTTTATTTTTGTTCAGTGACTTCTATACTGCAACACTTTTAAACTTCGAATTATAGAAACTGTAAGAATTTCATAATTTTTTAACTTTCAACTTTCCCATAAAATTCTGTGTAGAAAATCACATAAATTTCAAATAGATTTTAAGTTGATTACACGATAATTTCAAATATGTCCTACAAGAGATTTCCACACAACGACAAAATGTAAAATGGTGTAAATTTCATAATCATTTAGCTAAATAAAAATTTAAAGTTTACAGTTATAAGCCAGTTATTATTAAATTAGTTTTCATAATTTAAGATTCACTTTTAATGATCGTAACTCAATCATTACTAATAAGTACAGCAAACCTACCCACTCTAGTACGATACGTAAATTTTAACTAACATTAATCTGTATTTCGAAAAAAAGCTATAATTCACACTAAAGTGAATTGTAGTGTTAAATTATCTCATAGCAAATTTTACTTAAAACCTAGAAATTACAAGAAAAAGTTATTAGCTGATAGTAACCCACTTAACTTTATCAATAAATAAATGAAATAGCAATGACACTGGATAAATAATACACGAGTCTCAAGTCATATAATTTTTTGTAATCATAATATACTAGTTTTACCGTTCTTCACGAAACTTCACTTTATCATTAGAAGAATTGCTAGTAATAATAATGTTGTAATAGTGTTTCAACGTATTAAAAAGTTCTTGTCATTGATAAAACTGGTAATGGATCGAGTTCATAATACAAATAAATGTATCGTTTCATATGACATACATTGTAGTAATTGCAAGACTTGTTGCACAGGCCAATTATCTAGACATTTAATAATCAAAATTGACGTTTATGAAAGTGACTATATATTTAAGAGAAAAATAAGTATTTGCAGAAAATACTTGAAAACTACTCATTCTTTTAATTTTAATCAGGTAAAAATATAAGGTGCTGAATATAAGTGATTTAAACAATGACTAGTGGAAAAGTTACGTATCTATGCTAACTCTAATAATATTAACAGAGTACAAAACACAAAAACTGAAAATTGTGTTACAAAATTTTGATTAACGGAATTATTTAAAATGTTAACAATTTATTAGTCGTTATGCCTTCTAATCTCTAAGGTAATAAGCATTTTATCATATTAATCCTAGACATATATTCACACACATATACGAGCAAGGCTGACGTAAGACAGGTACGAACGGGCTTTAATGTTGTATTCCACGCTTCACTATCTTGCGTGCTACTTTTAGTCACTGTCGTAAGGCAAATGCAAATATTAGTTATAGTTTAGGTTGAAAAACTGTTACTGTTCTTAAAATATGTTTTACATCAAGTTTTTACGTTTTAGATTTTGTACCTGATAATTTTATAAGGCCAAGACGTTGTTGATTATTTATTAAAACTTTTAAAAAAATGATAGCCTTACTACCTGAGTCATTGTTTTTATAGATTGAAAGACTCGTGATAATACTTGGATAAAATTCAGTGCATGTTAACGCAAACTTACTAATTTAGAACCTACGAAATTTTCCAAGGATGCTACAGGCCTCAAGTCTATTATTAGTTTTTTAAAACAAGTGGTTTAAGCTTCAAAAGAACTTCACAAACCAATCGATGCTCTGAAATAAATAGTTCGCTCTTCTTCTGTTAAAGAAGTTGGATAATTAACTTTCGTCTAGTGCAAAATACAAAAGTTCCAGAGTAATTTCCTGTACTTTCATTCAAAATAAGTTCGATTACCTGTGTACTTATTTCTTTGAGAATCATTTTATAGTTAGTTATAATATTTTTTAAAACGAAGCCCACCTTAGTGAAAGGAGTATGTTTCGCAAGTCCATTTGTATTTTTTGTGTCTAATGGCTGCACAGACTTCAAAAACTTGTAAATTTTTTTAATTATGCAATAATTGCAATAATACCATAAGCAAAAATTTTGTACGGCGAAAGATACGTCGGTGTCAAAATTGACAAGCTAATGTAGCTGATAATATTAATAATTCGAATAACTCAATTAATTGGGATGACTCTCAGAGATCCAGTGATGAAGTTCAAAATTATTCAGCTGTTTGCTTCCTTTGCCTCGTAATTTTGTGGTATTGATGTCAAAGGCTTTAGTAAAACTTATTTTATCAACGAGTAAATCAGTAGTACTAAGGACACTCTTAGATGCTGCTTCTGATTCGTCTTTACTCTGAAGCTCGTGGCACAATCTTTAAATTTGTCTAGATGTCTAATCAAAAAAACTACATTTGTAATGAATTCTCGTGAAGCTGGTAAGAGAAAAAAATAAGTTAGTTTGTCAATATCCCCAACCGACGGTTTTGCATCAACGTTACCATTCACTGCCCTAGTCTTAAAATATCTGACTCTAGTCACCCCAAGTATAAAAGTGCCTATTATTAATTGGCCCTACATCACTGAGTTAAAGTTAGCCAACCTAGTTTTTGCTTCTCCAGGTCTAATTGATGGTACTTAGGGAGCTGATCTCACAAGTTACTTATTTAAATGACACTAGTTTTGGGTCACTTCAAAAACCAATTGCCAAGCTCACTATCTTTGGCTGGGTTTATTCTGTCGAAAGCTGTTCATCTGAGTGTCACCAATCTAGTTACTTCCCTTCCGATACCCTAAAATTCTCATTTTGTGTTGAATTTGATCCCAAACTTTCCTGGAAGCCCATAGTCTTTACATAAATTTTCATGAATGGAAGTTCAATCAAGTGCCTGCCTAGCAGTCCTTCTATCGATTGATCAAATTTTAAAAAGAGTTTCAATTCCAATTTACAAAAATTTTTGGGATAAGAAGACCTTTATGAGAGCCCAATTCTCTTGATGCAGGAAAACAGGTGTAAACAAGTTTTTAATGACTCTATTGAATGTACTCGTAAACTGTACCAGTATTCGTCATCCTTATGCTAACGAATATGTTTTTATGCTAACACACATTCACTACAGTCACCCTTTGAAATTGACTTGAATAAATATTTATAATCAAATTTTAAGCTTTCTACACAACCTTTTTTCAGCTAGAAGATCGTCTAAACAGGGATATTGTATTTTCAAAAAAATGTATTGAATGAGTAGTTTTATCTCGTTGACGCATGTACAAGGATATGTTTACTATAGTTAAAATGCTAACACAGATTTTAGTCCAATCCAAAAATTACAAGTGGTAATGAATCCTATGGCGTAAAAACTCTAGTTCTTAGTTTCTATTAAGAAGATACGCTGGGATCAAGAGTATTACAGCTTTAAGACTCTGGTAGGACTTTTGTCTCTTTTCTCCAAATATATTGAACCCCTAACTTAGCATACAGTACTGTCAAAAATAACTCGTCTTGTTGATTTACAAGGCTGGTTATCTATGGTTTCAATATTTCCTAAGGTTGTAGTTCAAGACACCTGAATTTTAAACCTCGATTCAAATTGTCCACTACTCGCTTGCTAGGCGAATAAATGGACTGACTTTTATTAGTCTCTTGTACAGTTAGAACCTATATAGCTACCTAGGTTGCTTTGCGTGAAAACTCCAAAAATGCATCATACATTGAACTGCATGGCACGCGTCAAGAACGAACTTCATATAAACTGCGTATGGATTCATAAGTGGACTGATTCTCAAGATGTTTTTCTTGAATTTCTGGATATGCTTTAATATGAATCACATTTGTTGTTAATTATATTTCTAAAATTCAGTTTATACTATCATCTTAGTGTTGGTATTATATTTCATGTGGTAAGAAGTCAGTTGATATTGCCACTCAGGGCGTTACTTCTCTTAAGTAAAAAAATATAAAATTGTGGTATCACGGCCCTGATAACCTTTAAAATTTCAATCTTGATCTATTTCCGTTAAAAAACAAACTGGCTGAAACTTTTCTGGAGGGAAGAACTAAAGTGATGGCTCTCACAGCTTATTTGAAGGATAATTTTAACTTACTTAAAAAATTTTATTTACCTACTCAGTTGGTTAGTATAGTGGCTTACATCCATCGATTTTATTTCAATCTAAAAAATCCAGATCCACGTTGTTTAGGGTATCTGCTCACTTTTTAATACAGTCTGAGTTTGGATTTCTCAGTCAAACTCCTACAATCTAACTCCTTCACTTCAAAGATCTGACATGGATACCATCTAATTCGGATATTACTTTCTTCAAGGTATTTTTTAGATAACTTTAGGCTCCTCAGAGCAGCAGGGTGTATAGAAAAAGTATCTTTTTTCTTATACAGAGAAAAACATTCTCTTTTGTTGCACACTGATTTACTCGCTATTGATCCATCGCACCAATATGTCAGCAAGGTCAGTGGTTTAAACATTCTGTAAGATTATTCATTGTTTTTTGACTGTGTATGAAACATCAAGTCAAGTTCTAATACATATTTAATAATGCAATAAATAAACTTATTAAGAATTTAAGAGAAAAAAAATTCAGCATGACATCCCAGCTAAAAATTTGTCATAAGTTCTTACACAAGTTCTTATGTAATTTCTTATGTAATTTCTTACAAATGCTCTTATGTAAATTCTCGTATAAGTTCTTTAAATAGAACTTATGTCAGAACTTGTACATGATCTTGCATTTGCTTATCAACCAAGAACTTACATAAGATCTTATGTAATTTCTTAGGTAAGTTCTTATTTAAGTTCTTATAAGAGTCGTTTCAACGTATTTAATTACTATCTACATACACACACGATAAATTTTGAAATTTTTCCTGCATAAAAGTTGTTAAAATAGCTAACATAATTAGTAAATACAAAAAAAAGCATCTCTTACCTTCACTAAGGAGATTTGAACCTAGTCCGGGGAATCTCCAGTCAAGTATCTTACCCACTTGGCCAGAGTGGATTCCATACATGGGAAAGAATTGACGTCCTCATAAGGTACTTCTAAAACTAATGTTTATTTTTTTATTTTGTGGATAACATTTACCACCTTGGTTACCTCATTAGTTAATAAACATTTCATAAATGTACATATAATATTGTTTTAAGTATAATAATGCGCTTCTCGACAATAAATCTAGTAATTAATTTCACAACTACTTTTCGTTCACGGATTTTATTTGAACTTTACTTATACTTTTTATTCTAAGGGAAAAATAATCTATTTTTAAACGTGTAATAAATTTATTGCAATTGCTACAACAAAGTTGAGGATTAACTTTTTCTCTTTAATACTTTAACATCAGTATCGAAAACCAGCAGCAAAAATCATTTCTCTCTTATTTATACATTACTCAAAAAATTATATAAATTCTAAAAATATAAGTTTATACATGAAATAAAGTTTTTTAAAAAAGCATTTAATTCAAATAAAAAGTGGACGTCAATTCTTTCCTATGTATCGAATCCGAAGACACTTGACTAGGGATTCTCCGGACCGGGTTTAAATCCCCTTAGTGGAGGTAAGAAATGCTTTTTTTGTATATACTAATTTATACTAGCTATTCTAACAGCTTTTATGCGGAAAAATTTTTTTAATTCGCCATGTATGTATCTAGATGTAATTAAATAACGACTAATACATAAAATCTTATAAGAACTTACATAAGAAATTACATAAGATCTTATGTAAGTACTTGGTTGATAAGCAAATGTAAGTTCGTGTACAAGTTCTGACACAAGTTCTGTTAAAAAAACTTATATGATAACTTACGTAAGAACTAACATAAGAAATTACACAAGAACTTATGTGAGACCTTATGACAAATTTTCAGCTAAGATAACATTACTTCAAGGATGATGTAAAAAGGCGTTAACAAATTATTTGGATAACATAGTTATTGAGAGTGGCGGAAAGCGGCTGCAGGGGGCTAAAACAAATAGTAGAGCGTTGCGAAACTTAGTGCTTATGAATTGTGAGGAGTCTGAGGGGGGTTTCTAAAAAAGCGTGAGGAGAGCTGAGATGGGGCTGCAAAATATAATTTATTAAAAAATTACTGAATAATCGATATCATTTTTACCTCATTTAAAGAGGCAGCTAAAGGCTGACTGAAGGAAGTTCTTTAAAGTTGTGAGGGGGCCAATTGGTAAATAAAAATTTGGTAAAAATCAATAGAATTTTAACCTTATTGAGAAAGTGGCAGAGGAGGGTGAATGGGGACTCTTTCAAATCGAGCGGGGGCTGATAAACGTTGAGGTTGCTACACAAAAATTTTATTTCTCTTTTATTTCGTCAGTGACTATCTCCTTACATCCGTTTCACTCTGCTCTGGTCAATGCCAAAAGGACGTAATTTTTAACGTCAGTATTCAAGAGTTCTAAATCAAGAAAAATGGTTTAAAAAGTCTCTTTTTTTTTCTTCTGAATCGTATAATAGATGACACATGAGTTTTTTTAGACCAATATTTGGTGTATTATTTTTGCCACCTTTTAGTAATGTTGATAAAGAAATCTTCTTTGCTTGACCAATGGTGGATTTCATATTATAAGTAAGTAATTTCTTAATTTCCTTTTTTTTCATTTAGTGTTTCATCAGTTTTTTTAATAAAGAGTCCCTAGTAGAAATAAAAGTTATAGTTCGTTGTGTATAACTATGAAAATCCGCAAGTCTATGCATTGCTTTAATGTTGTCTATGTTTTCTAATTGTTTAATTACTTTCTGTAAAGGATGATTTATGTTGACTTTGGTCTTTATTGTGATTTTGATTTCAGAGGTTATCATAAAGCCTATCAGAAAAATATTATCAAATTACTATTGATCAATAAGTTAATTCCAACTTTTGGGGTGTATGGTAAAGGAGTATTAAAATACCTGGCTTTATCGCAGGTCAAGTTTTAAATGATTTAGAGATCTTGAATGAATGGGATCTTCATTTTCTGATTATATTTTGTTTTTGCTTTCATTTTCATTAGTATTGATTGATTTCCTTGCGCAATTTACATTCTTCAAGTCGCTTGATAAGATCTTTTAAATGTAATAGATAAGTTCGCAACCTTTTATGCTTAGATATCCTTAAAGGCAATCTTACTATTTTTCTAAATACTAGTTCATGAAGCATAAAATTTTTTGGTATCAATAAAAAATAAAGGCTCAAATAGGTGTGACTTTGACCTCAAAGAGTTCTCTTGTTTTTATTCTGTTCTTGTTAATTCTCTTCTTTTTTTTTCTTAACATTTGCTACATTGACGAACATAATTAAGAATATTATTTGTTGTTCTAGGCCAATAGAATCGTTCTATTGTTCTCTAATTAATTTGATTTTTTTTCTTATTTCTTCAACAGGACTATCATATAATGTTTACATTATTTCAGTATGCTTTTGAATTTTTGGAAAATAAACCTTACAGTAACAGACAGTAATTTGTATGGGTCAATTTATCTGTGAGATCTCCCTTTTTAGAAGTAAAAAAAATTTTTTGGTTTCATCTCATCAATATCATTTTAAGAGATTAAAAGCTTTCAAACAATTTTGTGAAGTGATCAGATCAGTAAAGCTTCACCAATTATTATTGACAATATATTTTGTTCTTCGTAGGGTGTTGTAACGTCCGAGACGCATGCTGAGATTTCAGTTAAGTTATTTCGTGCAACGACTCAAATTTCAAACTTATTAAAGATTAAATCTTTACCGAACGCTTTTAACTACGCAGCTCCATGAACTAGGTACAAAAACAATAGGTAAGCCATCGAAAAGATAAAACGCGCACTCCCAACAATATTACAAAAAAATGATAGTGACCGAGCATTGAATTATTCACGAGAAGTGTTTCACATTATTTCAACAATATTGTAATCCTATGCAATTGCACCACAAGTTGCCATCCTCCTAAAACTGCGACGCTGACCATGGGAACATATAAATATGTATATATATATATATTATATATATATATATAATATAGTTATTTGTGTGGGGCATTCCACATATCCCGCCCACAGCCCCCCACAAATAAGTTGAAATTCGACCGTTTTCATCGCTAATTTGACATTTTCTAACTTTTTCCTTAGACCCCCCCATAGCCCCAAAGAGCCCCCCACACAACTGTGCCTGTCCCTTCCCAGACCCCCCACAGGCCCCTACACCCTTTTTTATACATCATGTCATGTATATTTATTAAATGATGAAATATTAATAAGTGACCTTCAATTTATTACCATAAATATTGCTGATTTATCTATGAAAATAATCAAGTAAAGTCAATAAATTATGTAAAAATCTCTTCCCAAACAATATCTTCTATTTTTGTATTTTTTGCCTTTCTACTTAAAAATTTCTCAGTAACATCACTATTGTACCAATTTTTAGATATAGTTCATAAGGTGGTGATCCTTCACGAATGTTGTTCAACATTTCCACCGGAAAATTTAAATTAATATTATCGTCTGATGTATCAACCCCTTTATAAGTTGCGTTATCTATACTATAGTAAGTTTTAATTCCTCCAGTTAATTTTTTAATAATTTTATTATTCAAATAAGAGGTGTTCTCGTTATGCAATGTAAGTCTATTCATTAAACAATTGTAGAAATTAGAAAATATTTAAGAACATACATCACTTGAGGTCCAATTTTTAGGAATGTTAAAAGTTTTTATTTGCCCTTCCCCAATTTTCAAAAAAATAATTTTGAAAATTCTTTAATCTTATCACGAATATTGATTTCTAATTCTAAAATTTGGAATGAGTTCCATAAAAATGAAGATTTTATAGTTTGTTCAAGTATAATTTTTCCATTACCGTTTTTTATCACTGGGAGAGTCTGACGAAAATCACCTCCTAAAATAATTAATTTATTTCCAAAATATTTTTCAGTATTACATAAATCTCTTAACGTTCCGTTTACTTTATCCAATGCTTTTTTTGCAATCATTAAAGCCTCATCCCAAATAATTAAATCAACTTCTCTTAATTTTTTTTATCCTACTCGAATTCTAAAAATGCACTCTGTATATTATTAAGATCTAAAGGAAGTCTAAAGGTTCTATGACTGGTAATCCACTTAAGAAGCAAAATTTATGCTATGCCAGTCCATGCCATTGACATGATTTTTTTATTTTGAGAAATTAAAAAATAAATTAACGTTTTATATAAATAAGTTTTTCCTGGCCCTCCAGGGCCATCTATAAAGAAAATGTTATTTTTTTGTCCGCAAATTACATGAAATATATTTTTCTGGTCATTATTCAAACTTTTATACATCAAGTTAAACATTTTTTTACTGAAACGTACTCCATTATCTATATCTTCTTTTATACTCTCCATTTTTTTTGGTGTAGCTAAATTAAAGCATCCACATGATTTATCTTCTGATTCTGAAATTTGGTTAATATATAAAAAAGCTAAATTATCTTTATTATTAGGCGAACCCTTCGTGAAAAACTCTTTGTATTAATTCCATATTTTATTACCTTGACCATTTTATGATAGTAAAAACCAAGCTGAGAACTGTCTTAATTGATATGGAAATATAACAGCAATTGCTTCTTTAAAAATATCATCGATTTTTTCATAATGTCTATTAAACCTATTGCAATTGCAGTATCTTTAAAAGTTTCACAAGTGATTTTTTTATACGTTCTAATGTCTTTGAACGATGTTGAACCAGTTACTTTATTTAATACAAGTTTTTGAAAAATCTTTCATGATCTTTTGGAGATACAGTGTTTAATCGACCAATTGCAATATTTTTTTTTATATTCTTTCTTTAAGATTGATTTTTAGTTTAAGATTACTATTTAAATTTCCGTTTGTTTGAGTATCGTTGTTCGAGAAATTAACTATAACGTAAACATTAAATAAATCTGAGAAGCTTTCAATTTCAATACTTGTACCATAAGTCCCATTTTTCGACATTATGTTAATATATTTATCACTATTTTTAACATTTTGATAATAATCGTTTCCTACTATAAATTCATAGTAATTTTGCCATTTATTTACAACATTATTGATCACTACAGAACGAGCTCGCATGTAAAAATCTTTATTACTATACAGAAAATAAGAAAAAGTTCTGAATAAACAATTTCCGTCCCCTTTTACGCTTTTTCATATTGTTCATTTTAAAAAATTTAAAAAATGTTTAGTTTGATTTTAAATTAAATTTTAATAGTACAAAGTACAAACGATTTTTCCAATTTGCAGTGTGGGATTCTGTGAAGAAATTATTTCCATATTTGTCATTAAATCTGAAAATGATAAATTTTTTGCAACCACTTTTATCAATTGATAGAATATAGAATGCATAATAGTAACAAACAAAAATAATATGAAGTACATGTTATATCAAATTTTTATAATTTATATGTGATTAAAGTGATTTAAACTTTTTGTTGTTTAGAATTCAATCAATAAAAAAACAATGTATACCTTTTTTCTCTAAACATAACGGAGAGTCCTAAGAAAACTCTCAACGTACCACAACAGTACCTTCTGGGTGGTGTGGAAATTTACCAATAAACCTTACTAATATATAAAGCAAAGTCGCTAAAACCGTTGTTATCGCTAACCGCGAAAACTATTGAAACGATTTTGCTGAAATTTTGCACACTGATTCATGATACTTCCTAGATGGTTTTAGCATAGTTTTTATCTTAAAAAATTTAATAACAATAGCAATAAATAAGCTCAAAGTTTTGCAAAAATACGCCAGCTTTTAACTGGAGTTCAGTAGAATCCGCTAGGTGGCGTTGACATAAAATCGAGACTACCTGCAATAGAATTCAATAAGTGTGGTTATAATACGCTGAAGCGTCTCGATAGTGATGCAGCTGTGCTTCGGCAGTTCAACGAGCTGCATAGAGAATGCTGATGATAGTCTTGCAGCTGGATATCCCGGTAACGGACGACACTCTTCTATAAGAGAGAAGGGACCTAGGTTTCCATTCACCTTAAATCTCGATGAGTGCCATCAAAAAAAAATTCATTCCAACCGATGACGTCTCTGGCATAATACCAGGAGACATATCTAGCCAGAGCACAATCTGCACTAACTCTCCAGAGTTGTGTGGCAATATCACCATCCCGCCTGGTGCAATCAGAGAATTTTGGGCTACAAATGTAAGCCAGGGAAAACATCTCTGAGGGGCTTGGGTAGCCACAATGGCTACCTTCTTAGTCGTCGCATCCCCAACGCGCTCACCCATATGTTCCCGTCTAACGATGAGCGGTTGGTTATCCGGGGAACGACCCGAAGAGGAGATATTCTTTGGTCAGCGGCGTACCTCCCTCCATCACAGTCTCCGTACATCGAGACTCCCAGGGTAAGAATCAAGCTACCCGTAGCCAGCTCTTCATCATCACGAATAATAAAAAAGAATAGCCTGGAAGTTTCACCACTGGCGCTTTTTAGGGCCATTAAAAGTATTTACGTTTCCTACTTAACCATCAATTTCATCGGTTCTTTTTAGAGGCCACTTAAGTGTAAACTACCTTGCCAACAAATACATTTGTACTACCGTTTCCGGAAGCGGTTCGTCGACTAAAAGACTATATTAACTAAAGACGGGCACTATTAAACCAAGTCAGCCATTTACTAGCAGACGTCACCTGCGGAGTTGATTTTCGCAAAGCTGGAAAACCCAGTGACCGACGACCCTATATTACCCTTTCGACTCTTAGCATTCAACCAGGAATCACTGATCCTCTCTAAGGTCTGCACTGGGCAAACCTATAACAGCTATGAAGGAAAAAAGACTTGAGCCAACGGGACACCCTCCACTGGACAAGTATCACTAACCAATCTCCCCATCTAAGATCACCAAAACAACTGAATCTGCAAATAAAAAAGGTGCTTTAGACACCAACGTCTTCGACGTTATACCGGGAGACGTTGGGAAAGAGCACTACAACTAGCCCCAAAGCTTCGACTTTGTAATTTTTCTCCCGATCAGTCTGGGTTTTCAACAGCAGGCCAGAGAAGATCACCCGGAGGTATCCAGGCAGTCACAATCGCTATCAACTGCAGTCAAGAAAGAGTTAACTTAAGAAGCTCACTGATCTTTTTTAGGGCCATTGGACGTCGAAGTACCTTGCCAACAAATATGTTAGAACTTAATAAAGTTGACAGAAAACAGCTTTTAGGGGTCACAAAAATTTTAAGCATTCCAAAAGTCGTAAGAGAGTGAATTGGAAGAAAAACTTCAAATGTATCTAATAAATACAATTTAACTTAGGCATCAAGAAACCGACGCAGAAAATTTATCGTGATTAAAACAGCAGCGTCAAAATCGACAAATAAAAAATCCATTACGTGAGAGATCAGCTTTTCATTGTACCCTCACAGCAAATTCTGAAATCTTTAAAGATCCTACTTCAGATTTTTAAATAAGTAGAAAATGTATTTGTGTTTTTGTGGCAATAAAAATGTAGGGTTTAAGGTCCAGGACTTTGTTGCTCTGGAAATGAAGTTGTGAGATATGAAAAAAAAAATTTTTTTTTAATTTAAATTTTTTGGGGGTTTAAAATCCTAATAGCTTAAAAAAATAGCCGTTTTCGTGAATTACACGGGAGAAACTGTAAATCAACGGCTTCTTATAGCCACCGATTATTTTATGGCATAAAGAACGCACGGTACTTTTCAGCATAATTATTTCTTTGAATTTTTACACCTTATTATTTGACCAATTAAACCATATGGATTCCGAAAAAATATATTTTTAATAAGAAGATTTTTGTTCTGAGATGTGTCAGGAATATGTGTAAAATTTCTAACTGAAAACGTTTCACATTACATGTCAACACACTGTGGTGTTTTATTTAGTAAGGGGGGCTGCTAGTATATAAGTGATGCAAAATTGTGGGCACCTACCTCTCCCCATTGACAAATGAAATTTAAAGACTTTCATTTTAAGTTAGAACTGTAGGGGGTTGGCGCGCGGAGCGCGCAAGGGGGCGAAGCACCACTGATATATATATATACATAAACCTATATTTAGGAGTTCTTTTGACGAGGCTACTAACCCTAAGCTTGCAAAAAAGTATTATCAATAAAAACATTACATAAAAAATATTAAGATAATTATCATTTAAATTTAGATTTTTGATTAATATCACAAATTTTTTTCTTAATATCATCAGATTGAAAAAATTAGCAATGGCATCATTTTAAATGTTCTATAAGAATTTATTATACAAATTTTTGATCACAGGTGAAAAAAGAATCGATATTAAAATACCGAATTAAGCGATATAGAAATGTTAGATGGAGAAAAATGTATTTAAAAAATTTATTAGCTAGAGGAGAAATTCTACATCGAAATTGATGTTAGAATTAATACTTAACAAAAAGGTAACAAGACAAAAAAGATTATTAATACTCGAAACTATATAGTTCTTAATAGATTACAAATAAGATGAATTAATAATATTTCTTGCTGAAAACGTAATGAAAATACTTATAAAAAAAAAATTCATGTCATAAGTAATCTTAATTAACAGAAATTTAAAAAAAAAGTATTGTTAAAGAGTTTGAAAATATTAGAACTAAAAATTAATATCAGAGATTGTTTAAATTGGTTTCATTACGGTAACGGAACAGACCTAAGGGAGATACCGCTAAGAAACGCATTTAGGTGTTTACCACAAGGTAATGTGAAATCACCCTTAAAATTTAAATAGAAAGAAGTACAAATAAATGTTAATTGTAAAAAAGTTTCATCTAGAAATTTCGTGAATTTTTATTCGTCTATTTATTTCAATTATATTACGATAATGATCGGTGTAAAACAATTCTCAGTAAGGATCTCATATAGGTGCAATGGAGCAGTCATAAATTCCTTAGTGAGGGTGCTATGAAGCATTCATGAAGTCCTCATAAAGGGTTAATAATGTTATAAGAATAAATAACTGTATTATAAAGGCGTTTCGAAGATTTTTCAAGAATTTGATTCAAACTTCATATAAGTACTTGAAAAAGTATTATTAAGATTATTAAGACTTACCTACGGTTGCACTCAGTTGGGTTTGCAAGCGTAGCGAGCAGGGAGGCAAAGCAATAAAAAATAATTTAGTTGACTTCCGCCAACCTCGGGAGGCTTAGCTTAATTATGAGGGTAAAGGAGGAATTCTTGGGTAGGTGTGCTCTTAGGCATGACAGCAGCAGCAGCGGTGGCAGTGGAAAAATAGGTTAGTACGTATAATAGAATATTCCAGTTACTTCGGCAAACCTCAGGAATATTCAGACTAGTGTGAGGGCGTAGGTGGATTTCGTGGGTGGTAGTCTCTTACTTCCTGTACTTTAAAACAAAAATGTATAAAAACTATGACTTTAAACTTTTCATTGGACACATAATTTAACTGACTCTGTATTGCTCATGTTTTGTCAGGCTTATTTAAAATGATGCCACTTAAAAACTTCAAGCTCAAAGTTTAAGCATTTTTTTTTAAAGACTTTTTATTTTTGATAAGGCTCACTTGCCCCACCAATGCCATATATTTACTGCCTGGAATGAAAAAAAATTGTATGTAAAAGTGTTGCAATAATCGAAAAATTTAGTGGCCTCTTAAAACCGTCTGATTTCGCATATACCACCTTTTTTTATTTTAGAAAAACCGGTGTTTCATCGGTCAGATCCCTAGCAGATGCCAATAGATACAGGCGTGTCCCATATTCTGCAAGCAGAGGGAATTATATACATACGTTTCATAGCGCTCACTTTCTTTAACTTCTGAACAATACACATGGTAAACTTATTGTTTCATTGGCCGGCAGATACCTGTAGAAAATATTGCGAGCTCATTGTAGATGCATGTGCAAAATACATATTTACACTAGAGACAAATGGATATTTACATATACATTTGTCCACACATCAAAATAAAAAATATTTTTCTATATACTGTCTATTAAATTATGTGTAGCATGTCAAAAACATAAGCATCGTATGATTTTTTAATGTATATACGTGTATATATATACATACATCATATATATATATATATATATATATATATATGTGTGTGTGTGTGTGTGTGTGTGTGTGTGTGTGTGTGTGTGTGTGTGTGTGTGTGTGTGTGTGTTTGTGATGCGAACAAATTTATAAAAACTATAGAATTACCTGATTGGAGCCAGCCAAGCTAAGACAGTAAGATTTTTATTATTCCTACTTTTTCAGCAGCTTGATTCACCCAGCTTGGCTGTATAAGTTATTTTATTGTAAAATTTACAAACTACTGCTTAAAAATTATACCCACCAAAACTTTGTACGGGAACGTTGAATCCGTAATCTTACAGTACCGATTGTGCAAAGAGGTGAGCTTCTTTCCTTGCTACGCCTGCTATACATGTACGTCCGAGCTTCCCACCGGTGTGTTGTTGGTTGGGGGTTAGTTGCCTTGAAGTTTAGTCGTACATATATCGCAAGGTGAACTTAGAGTGTGGGATCCTGTCGCTCATCACTCCAGTTTGCTAGTGCAGGTAATCTTACAAACGGTCTTGTAAGATTACTGAATCACGCCTACTTTTGCGGATAGAATAGGCTTAGAAAATAAAAGAAATAGAAAGAAAAGAGACCTTTAAAATGACTTACTTTTATTCAAATTTTAAGTTATTGATTATGAGAGGACACTAAACGCGGGGGCAAGTCTGGAGGTCGAGTAAACGTCTTAATAGATTTTGAAACGCTCTTTTAACGCTCGCTGACGACAGTCGCTAGGTAAGCGTATCGGGGTTGTCCTCCGATGTGAAGGTCCAGCAAGAGAGTTGTCTCTGGGTTTGTCCTTTAGACGAGAGCTCTGATTTTTGACCAAATGCTCGGCCTTTTATACGTTTCCAATACCTTGTTGTGCAGTTCGGTAGGGGATCACTAATAACTTGTTTTCCAATCAGGATCTTTTCGAGTTCCCCTGCTTTACTTACATCGTTAGGAAACGGAGTGTCTTATCGCCTTCAGCGTTCCCGTACAAAGTTTTGGTGGGTATAATTTTTATGTAGTAGTTTGTAAATCTTACAATAAAATAACTTATACAACCGAGTTGGTCGAATCAAGCTGCTGAAAAAGAAGGAATAATAAAAATCTTACTGTTTCAGCTTGGTTGTCTCAAATCGGGTGATTCTATAGTTCTTATAAATTTGTATCGCATTACATACATATATATGCTCCCATGGTCAGCGTCGTAGTTTTAGGAGGATGGCAACTTGTGGTGCAATGGCATAGGATTACAATATTGTTGAAATCATGTGAAAAACTTCTCGTTAATAATAATTCAATGTTCAGTCGCTATCATTTTTTTGTCCTGCTGTTGGGAGTGCGCGTTCTATCTTTACAATGGCTTATCTATTGTTTTTGTACCTAGTTGATGAAGCTGCGTAGTTAAAAGCGTTTGGTAACCATTTAATTTTTAATGAGTTTGAAATTTGTGTCGTTGCTCTAAAAAACTTAACTAAAATCTCAGCATGCATCTCTGACGTTACAGTGTCACTAGTATTTGGCATACTTCTGGTTCTTTAGATTTTAAATAATTAAAGTTCAATGCATTTATTGCTCTTAATAGTCTTGAGACAGACGTGACTAGCTGATACTGGTAGTGATCACGTTATTTAAAAGCTTTTGAATCCTTTAGAAATCATCAGTATTTAGGCAACCATTAGGATTAAAGTACTTTAAAGTACACTTTTTCATATTAATTTATTAGTTGAAAAGGTTATAAATCCCATAATAGCATAAAATCTTTGTGGTTTAATATAATAGTTTAAATTCTCTAAAGATTCTTTTATTATCGGTTCTAAGTGAGGTGTTTTAAATCATTTGTTTAGCAGATTTTTCTGTGCCGGGGTACTGAAGCTTAAAGGGTCTCCCTTTTGAACATACGAAGTTACTGATAAATTGCCATCTGCTTTATGTTTACATAAAATATTATTTTCATCATGTAAGAGTCTTAAATTGGTAATATGTCTTCACGTTTCAGCAATTTTACTATCCAGTATGAAATTATCAAAATTATCAGAATCGTGAGAGTTCATTTTACTTAGTGTATCAAGACCTTGAGATTCTGGATTATCTCTATCAGAGAATCTGGTTATAGAAGAGAAGTCCTGACTAGTTTGTTCCAGCCAGATATCGTCTTCAGTCTTACTTAATATTTCTTGTAGACTTTGATCGAGTCTTTTTATGAGGTTCTGTGCTTTTTAATGAGTAAGTTTATTCTTTCCTTCTTGATTTTCATTTTCTTCAATGTTAGTTTCATCATAAAATATGTCTTCATTCATATTTTTACTTGGTGAAATAGGTGTCACCATAACTTCCATGCCTGTCTTTGGTATTAGAGTCTGTGTCAATAGTCTAGTCTTTTACAGTCGTTTTTTGTCGTCATCCGCTCCTTTGTAGGTCATATACCTGTCAACGTAAACCTTCTCCTGAAGCCAATCCGGCCTAACTTGAGTCGTTGTCTGAGAACATGCTTATTCTTGAAGTTGCACCAATTTCTATTATCTCTCTAAATAGAAAAATTGGTTTTTACTAACCATTCTGTGGTTTGTTTTCACTGTTTATATTTTTGATATTTGTGTCACTGTTATATAATGACGATGCAGCTGTTTCTTTATTAACAGTTATCTACGTATCTCAAAAATTGGTTCTCAGAAAGTTTGATTTTTGTGATAGTTCAATAGGGACCTTAATTAATACACTTGGTAAATCTATTTTTGTATCGAGGGGTTGCTCGGGCCCTAGCCAGTTTAGGTAAATCTGTTTCTAATTTTGTCATACTCTACGTGTTTGTTGTTTTTACTGCCTCCTTTAGGGTTGTTGGCAATGTTTTAAGTTTGGTAGTCTTTAAGTTAGATATTCCTATGGTTCTTTATCTCTGACTTTATAATTCTGTGTTCCTTTAATCTCTTATTCTTTTCTGATCTATTATCATTACTTTTTATAAGAGTTATTTGTTATGAATATTGTTTTTCACAAACAGAAATGAGCCTACTGGATTTCTAGATAATGCATCAGCGTTGGTATTGAGTTTTCCTGACTTGTATTTAAAGGTGTATTCGTAATCTTTGAATTTGAACATCGAGCGCCTTTAACACTGTCCTCGATCTTTTCTTGTGTACATCCCGATTGATGGCTCATGATCAGCTACAAGAACGAATTTATTTTCTAATTAGTAAAACGAAGAAGGTGCATTGCATAAAGTACAATCAGGCATTTCTTTACAGTCGTAGAGTAGTTTATTATAGCTTTGTTTAAATTTCTTTAAAAATAGGCAACAGGATGGTCAAATATTTTTTTTTTCTTGACTTAATATCGCTTTAATAGCGTAGTCACATACATTTTTTGTTAACTTGAATGATTTACTAAATGTAAAATTGTAATATAGATTCGTGACATGAATGGTCTCTTACTATTTAAAAACTTTTTTTTTGTACCTTGGTCCATTCGAATTTTTCTCCTTTTTTTAATAAATTCAACAATGGCTACGCTGTTTTTAAAAAATCTTCAGTGAAATATCTTTAGTATCCTGATAACCGTAAGAATTGTATAACATTTTTTATAGTTTTTGGTTGAAAAAATTCTTTAACGGCTTGTATCTTATTAAAGTCTAGGTCAATCTCTCGCTTACTTACAATTTTCCCTAAAAATTACTCTTTTTTTTTCAAAACTTGACCTTGTCTCGTTAAAGAACCATTCCTGCTGCTCATGACCTATCAAAAAGTAATTTAATCAATTATCATCTACTAAGTTTTTTAATATCGTCTTGGTACACTAGCATTTTAAAATTTAGTAAACCTTACAATGTTAAATCCACTCATTGCTGGAAGATAGCTGATGAATTTCTTAAACCTTCTGGCATAAGGCTATACTGGAAGGGCCGTGTGGTGTTTTAAACGCAATTTTAAATTTATTTTGTTTACTTAGTCGAACACTAAAATGTATACAACCTCACCTAACTAATACTAAATTTCAGATATGTTTGGTAACGGGTATACATCACCAAATATTTTGTTATTTTAATTTCTAAAATCAATCACAACGCTGTATCTTGGATTTCCGTGACTATCTGGTTTTTTCAAAACAATCTAAAGAGGAGAATCATGTAGTGATGACGAAAGTTTAATGACTCCATTTGTAAGTTTTTTGATTATGTGTTTCTCTAAAACTTTTCTATGCACCAGTGTGTGTGAATTATTCTTAACTATGGAAATTTGTTCTTTGCTATTTGTGTTAGCGTCAAATTCTGGGGTGTTGTACTAAAAGGGATGAATCCCCTCAAGTTAGTTTTCTTTGTATTATTATTACTGTATTTTTTCCTTTTACAGAGCCTTCTAAGCACCGCTCAGCAGTAGAATTACATAATGAAAATATTCGCTCGCTGATTGGCTTTGTCATTGACGCACTTTCTGCAAGAGAGTTTGATAATAAATGGCAGTTTTTCCTGTTGCGTACCTTTTTTTAAAATGCGTTATAAGTGGCTGCTTATGCTTATACGTGCGGCACCTCACAGGCTTTGCAGTATTGCTCTCTTATAAAAATCCTTTTGGTCATCTTTGACCCAGCTTCCTCCATTTCTGATATCTTGAATGGTAGTCATTAAAACGAGTATTTTTTTCCATTAAATACGTGAATAGATTTGATTGCATATTGAAACAAAAATTTGGCGTTAAGGAACTCCATCAACACATCAGCTACTATTACATTGGCACCATCTGGGTTCTCATTTTTATTCACCATTTTTTTCCTTTAATTATATTGTTTGTCGTGTAATTTATTTTGTTTTTTCTTTTCTTTCTTTTCTTATTCACTTTCATAGTATATTATATCTGCGTATGTGATATTTCAATTAAATTGATAGAGGTTTGACCCACTTTTTTGTTTACATGGATTTAATTACGTTTTAGAAAAAAATAAATTATTGTACATTTATTTTATTATTTTGTTAATTCGTTCCAAAAAAACATTTTATTAAATTCTTTGCACACATCCCAAAATATACAAGGAATAAAGAAATTGTAGGATGTATATATACTAGTGCTTTGCGCTAACCTCCTTTAAATGAAT
Source organism: Copidosoma floridanum (assembly GCF_036245765.1). Taxonomy (NCBI): domain Eukaryota; kingdom Metazoa; phylum Arthropoda; class Insecta; order Hymenoptera; family Encyrtidae; genus Copidosoma; species Copidosoma floridanum. Next base: position 5,276,599 of record NW_028321892.1, on the reverse strand, counting down.
TATAATCCTTCACATAGGCTTTGAGGTAGGATGCAAAAGGTTTTCATTGAAGAAAAAAAAAAAAAAAATTCCATTGAAAAACACGAATTGTATAAAGAGTAATAATAATTACTTTAACAAATATAATAAATAGCTTAACACAAGTTAACTATGGTTGTTATAAAAAAATCAGCTTCAGTTAGTCAGTACTTTAAATATTTTCAAGATAGGTATTTTTATTTATTACTATTGTTTTTTATTTCTCTTTTTTTATTTTACAAAAATATTTCAATGTATTGATAAGTACAATTTGCCATTTGATCTTCCATTCAAAATAGTTTAATCCATATTCTGAAAGAAGTAAGGAAATTATATGTTAAACGTTACAACTGTAATGTCGAGTAGCAGTGCACTATATCTATTTTTAAAATAAATAACTGATTAAATAGTTATAGAAGTTGACGCGTGCAAAAACCATTTAATAGTTACAGCGCACGAGCACTGCACCATCTATCCTAAAAGACTGAGTATCACGTGACTGTCGACAGAGTACGCCGTAATCTGATTGGTTATGAGTGACGAAAGGCGGTACATTTAAATGTACATATGACATTGAGTAGACAAGCGCTGGCTACATCTAGCGTTCTCAAAGACTAATCGAAGTCGGCTTATCGCTTAGATTTATTTTTAAAATTTAGTCATTCTATTTAGATTAAATGATCATTAGAAATATGTTTAGTAAAAAAAGTTTGGGGGTTGGCGCGTGGAGCGTGCAGGAAGCTATTTCATAATATTAACAATCGTATAAACTTCTACTAAGATGTAAGATAGGGTGCTATTTTGACACTTTGATAAGCGAAGAATTATGAATAACACAAGAAACTATGATCGTTTGACCTAGGGCCCTTACTAACAATATTATTTTGACATGTATAAAGAATTGATATTATCAGTGTCCGTAGGGGCGTAGCCCCCTAGTTAAACAAAACTTAAAGTGTGGCCACAAATAATCGAATAAAGCAGCAGCATATTGCGCAATCCACTTTATGCAAAAACGGTGAACGCTACTCGATGATTCTTTGTACCCTGGAAACGGCATGTTCAATATATTAGCAGTAAAGAATAGCAATAAAATTGGCGAATAAAACCAGAACGGCCAAATGCCCTCTGGTGATCTTTTACTGGATAGGCCGATTTTTACTATTCAAATCAGTGCTGGTTTTATTCGCTGCGATACTATAAGTGCAATAATATCGGAACTAAACGATTGAGTAAACTAAAATAATTCGCGAATGTAATAACTTTTATCTATGTGAAGATGTACGAAAGTAGATAAGTAACACCAAAGACTTCTTTCCCTATTTCTCACGCGAGAAGAGCTGAATGCGGGAGAAGTGGCATGCATGTGTGCCTTACAATTGGCTGTCAAACACTCAACCCAGTCGTATTTGACCATAAGTTACTAGGAGGCTAGAAACTACTTTCGCCAAACCCTCCTTAGCGACAACACCAGCGGATAAATTTGTGTATAAAAGCGGCTCGTACGGGCAAAGCAAGTAGTTCCCCATCGGGTCTCTATCTTAGTGAATATCCTGAACGATGGAGAGCCCTGCTTCCGAGTGCCCAAGTTGCACATGATTATACGAAGTTAGTAAATAAAAGTAAGTCTTAAATTTTACCTTTTTTATTTATCTTACCCAAGAGTCGTTAGAGCAAGTATCCAGTGTGTGACCCTGCTACTGGCGCGCAACTGTACAGATCGCCATCGGTCCATGCAATATCACTTACGTTAACGTTAGCTGGCGTGAACTAAAACGTCAGTCAGTATCTCTTCTAGACGAATGGAAATCGCGGCTATTGGGACTACGAAGAACTCCGTAGCCCTGTAAGTCGCTAACGTGAACCTAGAGTCAAAAGCACGCGCTGTCGAGCAATCGCACACGGTTAAGATCGGATGGACTGAATGTCCAGATTTCTGTGTGTTGACGAACAAAGCTCCTTGTTAGAACCGAACGCGAGCCGAGAGACTCAGCCCATACCGATAATACTTCAAGTCCCCACGGTGTCAATCCCAGGCTATAGGGTAAAAGCTTAGGCCTTAAACTTACGTGTCATGATGTAACACTATTATGGTTAATAATTATTCACATGCTATTAATATTGTTTATCTACTTTTTTATGAAGTCTAGTGTTATGCCTTCTGTATGCATCTTTTCTTTAAAATTTTTTTACATAATGTCTACAAATTTTATTGTGCTCTGGATTATGTTTGTGTGAATGTCACCGTAAATGTGTCGCTCTTTTGAATTTTCTGTCACAGATAAAACAATATATCATTTTACCGTACGCATGCTCTCTTAAGTGAAGTATGTTATGATTTGTTTAAGCTATATTGCACACACTACGGTCAAAAAATTTGTTGCCATATTTTTTAAACGAATTTTCAATTTTTCTGCAGTTCCAAAAACATATAGGAAATGTTTACAATTAATTAAGTATGCGAACATTCAAAAACACTACGTTACAAATAATACATGTAAAGGGGGGGAAGTTGGGAAAAATTACAAGTTGGGAAAAGAAGGGAAAATGAAATGGAACATACTGCAATAAACACATTGATTATAGTATCTTGAAACGATCATTAACGTTCTGTTTTAAAACTTGTACTAAATAAATTAAGTGGCGCAATATTATTGGAAGATATTAAATCAAATAATGGTATTCAATATAAAACATTCAAAGATACTGCTGTTGCAATGGGCAATAACTGTTATGCATCCTTATCAACTGAGACAATTTTTAGCTTGGTTTTAAATGTCAGAAAACATCCATGGTGACGAAATTTGAAATAAATATAAAGGATTTTTTTCAGAAGATTTCAACACTGATGGAAATAATTTTGCTCTTTTATATACAAACCAAGTTTAAGAATTAGAAAAAAAATCATGTTAATATTTTAGCTTACGTATACCAAAAAAAAAAAAACTTGAAGAAGGCAACACTGATGAAGTATCATTTTGTTGAACAATGTTTGATTACATGCACGTTTATTTGAGTTACGATCAAAAATTAACTTTTGATACAACATTCAAAAAAGATGATAAAATTAATATTAATGATAGCCCTAGAGGTTCAGGAAAGACCAATTTATATAGAACATTAATTTATTTTTCTATTTCTAAAGGTAAAATAATTTTATCAATGGCCTGAACTGGTATTGCATCCATATTGCTTCGTTAAAAATTGACAAGTCACAGAACTTTTCGATTACCTTTTGACTTAAGTCATGCTTAAAGTGCAGTTTTAGAATTGACAATTGACAAGAAAAATACCTAGAGATAGATTAAATTATTTGCGACCAAACGTCAATGATTTCAAAGAAAGCTTTAAAAATAGTTTACAGAACTTTACGTGAAAATTCCTCCTATTCTTCTAGTATTAAAGAACAATAACAAAAGAATAATCATAGCAGAAAGTATTAAGTCATCATTCTTATGAAAATACTTACGAATTTTTGAATTAAAAAAAAGTATTTGCTTAAATGATAAAATATTTTTAAAATTATTATTCAAAATCAGAAAAAGAGTAATGCAAACGGTTACAATTACTAAAAAACGAGTTATTGACGATGTCTGTTGAAAAATATTTGGAAACAATCACTAGCCATTGAATAATGTTATTTTAACTTTGTATAATGAATAAGCTTTTTTTTTCATACTAAAATTTTTAAAATACTTAGAGGAAAGTCTGAATTAAATAAGAACATAAATCAAGCAACTCGTAAATTAAATGATAATATTTATATAAACTTTTCTGTAGTCGAGCTCAATAATATCTGGAAAGGCTAACCATCTCATGAACTAAGTGTAAAAATTGGAAGTATAGAAATTTTAATGAGAAACTTTAGGACATCAGATAGTTTATGCCATAGTCCGTTGTCGCAAATAACTAAATTATATAAATGCAATATAGAAGATAAAGTAATAACGGGAGAAGAGTTGAAAAAAAGTTTTTATTCCGAGAATAACATTAAATACTGGAGATACTTCTTCACTGTCGCTTATTTTATCCAGAATACAATTTCCTACAGCTTTAGCTTTTGCTATGACCATCTATCATATCTAAATAAATAAACAAATATCAAGGTCAAAGGTTTTTTAATGTGGGCTTACAGTTAAAGAAACATTTGCTTCCTCATTGTCAACTTTATGTGGCGTTGTTAAGATGCAAAAATAAAAATGGGATATTAATTAAAATAGAAAGAGAGAATAATTTAGCTATAAGAAACTTTATTTGGAAAATGATTTTTGATTAAACTATACTTGTCTACTAAAATGATTATTAAATTAATTAAATTTCTTATCATATCGATATTGAAATGACTTTCATATGACTATTATAATGAGATACGAATGAGTACAGTGGGGGTTAAAAAAAACAACACTTAGAAACTATAGTTATTTTTCTGATTATTATAGTAACTTAATGAAGGGATTGTTAAAAACTAATTTTACGGTTTTACAGTAATTTTTCTATTATTAGTTTGTATAAGGTTCATCTATTTACCCCTTGGGCGGTGTAGAAAAATAGAGGAACGAATTTTGATTTCTAAAAGAACTTTTTCTAACATAATAAAAGTGCATTGAACACAGACAATAAAAGTGCATTAAAACACAAAAAAAAATGCATGGGTGGCATTGGGGGCTAAGGTGGTCAAGAAAAATCGTGTGGGTGGCAGTGAAGGGATCGTTAAGGGCAGTGAGGGGGGGGGCAGTAAGTTGCAGTGAAGGGATGTTGGGGGTTAGGGGGAGGTCTTGATCCAATATTTATTGGATTAAAATAACGTAGAAACGTGTCGAATTCTTTCTTAATTTGAGGGGGGGGTAGAGGGCCCTTTGAGAAGCGGTGGGGGTTTTGTGGAATGCCCCACATATTTAACTGTATAATATAGGAAAAAATATACTTATATCCTCCTGTATTATACAGTTAAATAAGTGGGACATTACACATAACCCCCACGGCCCTTCCACTGGCCCCTAAAAGACCATTGTCGGCGTAGAACAGATAATAAAGGACATATAATAAACAAGCGTGTACTTAATATATGTATATATACATATATACATATATATATATTATATATACTATAGATAGTTTAAGTAACACTACAGGGGCGCTTTTTGTAATGAAATCGGTTATTAAAAATGTTTTCTTATACTGTAAAGTATTGAACGAAAAAAATTCATGATTTTAGCTTCTTATGTAATAATTTCAGGTCAATGAGCTTACTTAAGTGTTAATATAGCCCACATGTTTTTGGAACTACAAAAAAATTCGAAATTCATAATAATAAAACGTTAGGAATCTTGAGGCCCCTGACAGAAGCGAAGCTGCCTCATATATGTGTCAGCGAAACATTATTCGACATTAATTGTATTAATAATGTCTGTAGATATACATACTCATATATATGCCAAAGCATACGTGCGCGTCCGCACAATAAAATCGAAAATAATAAAATTTAGAATAAAAGATATATAGAGAGGGATCTGTATAGCGGACGTTCAGTAATGTAAATGTCCTTAGTAAGACCACAAATTCCATCCTAGTCGTTTCTTTAGTAGTTTTTTTTAATTGTAAGCTTAAACGGTAAAAATTTTTGTTTTTACTAGAGTGCTATAAATTAACCATTATTGTTCTAATTTTAAATATGGTTATTAATTGTTAAACTACTTTGTTTGTACAGAGATCATAAGACTGAAATGTACCTAATTACGAAATATTGTACCTTTTGTTTTAGAATTATGTTCTTATTTATGAAACTTTTTTTAAAAGATAAATTCAGTATAATATTTTAGAACAATCAAAGTTTTTTTACTTGTATAACACTATTTCATGCTACAGAAACAATTTAAATGTTCATTTGTTCATTAAAATTGTATAAATTACTCGTTGAAGTTTTGCAATTTAAAATAGATGATAAGTTTTGCGGATGTAATAAGACACCACTTTAAATATCTGTAATGAATTTTTTTTTATTATAAAATTCTCAAAGGTTTCTGAGTTATTGACTGATCCACTATTGGAACAGAATTAAAAAGTGTGTTCCAGCATCGGTACTTTTACCTTACGTTTAGTTCAAAACATAGTTTATGTTCGACTTTGTCCCTATTTATAAAATAATCTTTAAAATTGGTCATTTATTATATGTATCATATAACTCTTCTTGTGAATTCATAAAGATGAATAAAATATACAACAACCACAACTATTTTACCGAGTTTGTTGCATAACAAATACATGAATTTTCATATTGCATAAATAGGGACACGTTCCACGAATAGGGGCATTTACCTTATGTGCAGTGAGAAGCAACCGCTGTATGTATTATATAGTCGTATAGCTGAGCTGAGCTCAGACAGAGCAATAGCTGCAGTAGCTGTACTGTTTCTGCATGCACATGTATACATGTATGCATGCGTTGGCTCAATAATAAATGTAAGTGTATCATATATGGGCTTCTCTACTGAGAGTGGGCCACCCTGCGCATGTGGAACTTTTTTTGTCCAAACACGCTGTACCAAACTCGCTCATAATAGCTGGGAGATAGCTTAAAAAATAATTCAAAAATACAAATCAACAAATTTTGATCTGCTCTTTCTGATGGGGCTATTTGTTTTTTCTCTAAACCTTTTTTTTGTGGGAAAAATGAGTCAGAAGCTTAGGATGTTTGTCTGAAATTCGCAATGGTTTGAAAAAATAAAATTTGTAGGATTCGCAACAATAATACTAAAACATTAGCTCCCCAAATTTTTAGAGTGGGAGAGCAAAAAATACGTAAATTACAAGCAAATTAAGACGTTGGCATGATCAAGTTGCATGGTGACGAGGCGGTAATATACAACAAACTTGTTAGTAATAGTGTGTCGCCACGTGGCGGCATGGCGCAAGTAACAACTGCACCACTTGCTGATGTGCAACTTGCTCATGCCATCGTCTTTATTTGCTTGTAATTCACACACTTTTTGCTCTCCTACTCTTAAAATTTGGAGAGTTATTGTTTTAGCATTGCTTCTTTGATTCCTGGAAGCTTTTATTTTTCTAAACCATGGCGAATTTGAGAGAAATGTCCTGAACTTCTGACTTGTTTTACTCCACGAACAAAAGGTTTTGAGAAAAAACAAATAGCACCATCAGAAAGAACAGATCAAAGTTTGTTAATTTTTATTTTTTAATTGATTTTTCAATTATCTTCAAGCCATTATAAGAGAATGAGACACAGCGTGTTCGAGCGAAAAAAACTGGCCGGCTCTTAGTGGACAAACCCATCTATAGTATATAAGTATAGAGGTCAGCTTGGTAAGCTACTCACTGGCCAGCAGCAGCAGCAGCACTACTGTATTTGTATAGGTACAATTCACAGCTGCTGGAAATAGGAGAGAGAGAACACGTGACTATGTTGCAAAATTATGTCAGTTTTTTGAAAGTTCTTTTGCAAGCTGAGATCCCGAATTTCCCATAAAAAGCTTTACAGTATATATATATATTGAGAGTACGCGTATAGGGGGTGCTTTATGTGTGTGTGTGTGTGTGTGTGTGTGTGTGTACACGAGAGCACTGGGGATAAGTTAGTTTGGGAAAAACACGAAGCTTCGGTTTGGCAGTGGGCGCGCATCAGCTGCGGCGGCTTCCAGTGGTTGACCGGGAGGAGGGACTCACCTGAAATAGTTCGGAGCAAAGGGTTTGAGAGAAGAGTCTCAAGGAGTTTTAGAACGAAGTTCTTTATGTCGCGTTACTCGGGGGGCTGGAATTTTAAAACCGACAGAGTTTTTTTTTTTAAACGAAAGTGGTTTACCCAAAGTCTCTTCCTCCGAAGTTTCCCCCCTTATCCCGTCCCCCTCAACTACTGCTCTCTATACACTTCCCCTCTCCCCACTATATATGTATATCTGTCAACCGTGCTGTGTTACTCTTCTGCACACCTTTGCCCACCATTCCCCCTCACACTCCCAAGCAATTAATTTTTAAACAAATTTGAACTTTATTTTTCCACAATAATTTTTATTTCACTTTGAATTTTTCTCTTTTACAGTTCTAAAAAAAAAAAAAAAAAAAACATTTTCCAAAAAAGAGATTTGAACCCTCGACCTCCTGCACATGAGTCCAGTACCTTACAGTGTTGCGATATACCCAAGACTTCTCTTGGGTGCTCTTGGCTAGTAGCGCAAGCGCAGAAGAACCAGGCTCTCTCTCTCTCACCGGGCAGGTAGGAGTAGGGGAGCCCCCCTACCTAGCCTTTAACTTAAGCCCCGCCCACTTCTCACAACTTAAATACTACTTTTGACCATAGCTTATCGTAGCTCTTGATGGTCGAGTGAACTAAGAGTTTTGCGCTCGCTTGAATCATAGCTGGGTACTCTTCGATTCCTGACCATGACTTTTTTTTATTTTATTATTATTATTATTATTATTATTATTAATATTATTATTACTATTATTCATATTATTATTAGTGTGATTATTATTATTATTATTATTATTATTATTATTATTATTAATAATAAGAATTATCAGAGCCGTAATTAAATGCGCAATAAAAATACTAAAATTAGCAGATACTCTTTCCTCACCACCTTGCGGTAAGTATCGGGCGCGTTTTTTTTTTTTTTCAAGAAAAAATTAAGGAATAATTTAATTACTAAGAAAAGAATGATAAAGCTATGACTTAAACTAAAAATACATTGAAAAAATTAAGTAACTTCAAAAAGATTTATTAATAAATGATCAGTTTTTTTTAAATAAAATTCATTTACTTAGCGCGATTTGTTTTATTCGATCTCATTTTCCAATTGAAAGTATTAATGCAATCAATTTTAAAATCTCAAAAGAACATCTTGAACTATTTAACTTTAAAATGTATAAACGCGATTCAACAGACGATCCAGAAATCAAAATTCAAGGCAACTTTTAATCAGTTAGGTGTTTCGAAATTTTTCTAACTTCGTACTAATTTATTTTTAAATGGCTCCTATAATTTGTGTATTTCATGCAAAATTAATTCTCCGCTATTTTTGAGATAAATGCAAGATTTAATTCTATTGTTTATTTTTAAAGCTACAATTTTAAATAATTAGAGTCAGTGAAATTATTGCTTTGTTTTGTATCGATTGCAATTTAATTGAAAAAGTTATATTTAGATAAGAAGCTACATTAATTTTAATAACATGTAGTAAATTTTATTCATTTATTTATTTGTTGTGTACATACTATACGTCTATTTAAAAAAGTTTAAATTAGTCATTAGATTTGTATCACTTTACAGTATCATTTAAAAACCTAAGATTTTTTTGTTACTATCCAAATTAGTTTAGTTAAGGGATATTTCATTAAATCCTGTATTATAAGTGTTCGTATAAAATAGTTCTTGTTTATCAGAGGAACGTTAATAGTCACTTAAAGAAGAGTGCTTAGAATTGTAATAATTTATTTATTTATTAAAATTATTAATTTGATACTTACAGTATTTATGTAGATTTCTAAATCGATGATTGCTTTAAAGTAAATTATAACTTATGAGTTTTAAAATTAAGTTTAATTATTCTGTTCTTATTTTTGTTTTAATTAGGAGGCTCCCCTACTCCTACCCACCCGGTGAGAGAGGGAGCATAGTTCTTCTGCGCTTGCGCTACTAGCCAAGAGCACCCAAGAGAAGTCTTGGGTATATCGCAACACTGGTACCTCACCCACTCTGCTACGAGCGCTGCCAGCTATACTAACTCGGTTTCTTGTACTTATCGTGTGATTCGTAACTATAATATTCCATTTTTATATGTATTCACTAATAATACATTCAGATAAATTATGTATTTGTTTTCTAAATAATACATCTAAAAAAAAAAAATAATAAAATAAAAATAAACATGTAGAATAGAGTTGAAGAACGTATCAATGGTTTTTAAAGGCGCTTATTTCGAATTCGACAAACAAATAATGTTTAAATATCACATAATTACATAAATAAAGTTATTCACTAAATCAATCATAAATAAATTATGTAAAATCATTATAGAAATATATTTCGAGTTTCATTTCATTTTAATGGTTTTTAAGGGCACTTGTTTTGAATTTGATAAACAAATAATGGCACAATGTCATTAAGCAGTTATATAAAAATCAAACAAAAATTGTATTAATGGGCTAGAAAATCGCAAAAAAATAAGTAAAAAAAAATTTTTTTTTAAATTAATAAAATAAAATATAAAAATAAAATGAAATAAAATCACAAAGACATGAATAAATACAATGGAATGAAAAAAAATGTAATAAAAAAGGGAATGAAAAAAAAAAGATCAAATATGGAAATAAAAAAAGAAATTAAATAAAGAAAATACAAAAAAAATGAAAAAAAATAAAATCAGACAAGAAATGAAAAAAAAAATAATAAAACAAGAATCAAAGAAAAAAAAAAAAAAAAATTAAAAAAAAAACAAATGAAAAAATTATAAAGGAAATTAAAACAACAAACCAGGGGTAATAATGGGTCATGGGACCCACGGTAAGAACGAAGTTCTTTAAACATGAGATGAGTATAGACACAATTTCTCAGGTAACAAGGGGGTCGCCAGACCCACAGGAAGAATGAAGCTCTGTAAACGTTAGTACTGCATTCATGTTTTTTACTAAAACAAAAACTTGAAAAACGAATGAAAAAAAAATAAATAAAAAAGTAGTTTACTACTCACGATGGTTGAACTGGTGAGTACTGTATTTATGCACGACGTTCTCACGAAGTTCAACCATCGTGAGTAGTAAACTACTTTTATTTTATTTTTTTTTCATTCGTTTTTCAAGTTTTTGTTTTAGTAAACAACATGAATGCAGTACTAAAGTTTACAGAGCTTCGTTCTTCCTGTGGGTCTGGCGACCCCCTTGTTACCTGAGAAGTTGTGTCTATACTCATTTTATGTTTAAAGAACTTCATTAATATCCCCTGGTTAGAAAGCGCGTTGGCTCAGTGGTAAGCGTGCTTGCTACTGATACAACGCTGTTCTAGGGGTCGTAGGTTCGATTCCCGGTGAGTGCAGATTTTATCAAAAACTGTTTTCACCGGAAAAAGTTCCTATGTAACCCCGGCTGTTTCGGGGTAGGTTTTTCCGTGAAATTTTCCTTCAGAGTAATTCCAGGGTTTTTTCCTTGCTCCACAGGTCTTCGGGCCTGGGTGAATGCGAAACAGTGTTAGGGCCTAATAGGTAGGGATTAGCGGGCCCGACGCCAGGCAGAGATCGCCGGCCTTACCGGCGAGGAGTGGCCCCTGAAACATGGAGCTTCTCCGGGGATGCTAATTAGCCTGGATCCGATGCTTCGGATCCAGGCTATACAGTGGCGAGTTGACCCGATGCACTTTTCTCCGGTGCAGAGAGTGTCAGCTTAACTATCAAGGTGTGTTACACCGGAGATACTTCCACTGTGCCCATGGTATGATTTGTATGGTATCAATTAAAGAGAAGATTTAATGGGTGTGGCAATACACCCCCACACATAGGTGGTGAGTGGGTGGCCCCGGCGACTTAGCCAGTAGGCTGTCGCGGTAACCCGATATAAAAAAAAAAAAAAAAAAAAAAAAAAAAAAAAAAAAAAAAAAGAACCCCTTGTTTGTTGTTTTAATTTTCTTTATAATTTTTTTATTTTTTTATTTTTTTTCAATTTCTTATTTTATTTTTTTTTTCATATTTCATTTTATTATTTTCTCAAGGGACGACTAAAAGTCCAACTGGAAAGGGTCTGGAAGTGTTCATCTTACTGGCTGCCGGAGAAACATGGACAGAGCTCACTACATCACTCTACGCTGCTGCACAGTTGAAAGATAGTAAGTTTTTTCTTTTAAGTGCTGGTATCTTCTCCTCATCAATTTGTTTGATGAGTCAAGATTTTTCCTGCTTGCTTAATTGATCCAACCAAGTGGTGGTCCTAAATCGGCGACCAGTAGCAAAGGAGGGCTTTTTTTTTGACTCTTAAGTTTTTTCCTGGTGCGCGGTGCTTTAGCTTGGAGAAATCTCTCCGGCATTCTTTGGTGTCTTTTTTCTTCTTGGATCGTGATTTCTATTCGCTTTTAATTCGGTGCGGTCGTAGCTGCTCTGGATTAGTGACAAGCACTGATTTCACCTCGTGTGAAATCATTTAGTTTGGTGGATAAAAATCCCCGGCTGTTCAGTCAACCGAAAAGTGATCCATCGACAGCTTTTCTCGTCATACCTGAGGTTTTTTTTCTCTTTCTTTCGAGTTTCTTTTTATCTGATAAATTTTTGATCTTGAATGCGGAGTTCTTGTGTTGCGGTCTGCGCAGTGGTATTACTTGTACGCATATGAGACATCTAGGCCTTTCTAATTTCTTTAGTTTATTCAAATTTTGATTTATGAAGAAAAATGTCGAGAACTGAGTCTGAGTGCATTCTAAGTTTACGTGAAATTATTTTGTTCAAATTTTAAGCAGTCTTGAGTTATGTGATTATGTTATACTATTTCCCATCGTTAATATAAAATTCCAAACATTCTAATGTCAATAGCGTTTTATTGTTAATCTTCATTTCAGAGAAGTTTTTAAGCTTAGTCAGTTAGAAACACAAGGTTACAGAGTTAGGTTGGCGATATATAGGGAGGATTCCACGAAAGTTCTTACGTGTCGAATATTATTTTCTTCACACGGTTTTTTCTTTTAATCTCAAGTGACTTAATTATTTGATATAATTGGTCAAATCAGATTTTTTGTTACTTTTTCTTGGCGTAATGTTATATTTCGTAAATTTACAGTAATTTCGAAAAGTCATTGTTTGTACAACTTTTTCTTTACTTACTAGAACACATAAAGTTTCTTTTTATATAACATTCAATATTTTTATCTAAATCATAAAAAACGTGTTTGAGTCAGTGGAATAATCAATCTAGCGATTACAGTGTCACATTGAATTGGATAATATGATTTATGTATTTTTTTGTTCTTTGACAAGTTAAATAAACGTTGAGAATTTTATCGAATTTAACTTTGACTCTGAATTTTATTTAGCTGCCTCTATCCCTAACTACTGTGTCTGCCATAATTTTGATTCATTAAGTGGGTCGCTTTACCCCACAAGCCACCTTTCAAAAAGTAGACCGTTGCAATGTATACACATATGTTGCAATGGTTATACCCAAATTACATCGTCAACTACATAGTACTTACTAAACAGCCCCCTAACAATAGAAGAAAAAATTTGCTTGTTTTCTCTCTTATTTCAGCAGTTCTAGTTTTCCGTTAAGAGCCATACAGCCCCCATGGTCACCTCACTCAATTTGTATTGCCCCTCCGCAACCCCCCACAGCCCCCTACATAGATAGTCCACTATGTCAATTAGTTTTTACTTTTTTTTTTTACTTAAAACATTATAATCATAAGCTATTTATCTTTTTTATACTGCCCATAAGGAAAATACATCAACTTTATAGTTATAACTATTGTGAAAATTTTTTTTTTTAAATAAAGATACTGGGATTATTAACCATGCAAATTGTTTTAGAAATTATTTCTTACGCTTATCTTTAGCATAAGTTTTATGTGCGTTGCAGTTATTATTATCTTCATTGTTATTATTATTTTCATTATTATTATTATTATTATTATTACTATTATTATTATTATTATTATCATTATTATTATACATGAATATGTTAAAACCTAATAAAAATGTCTTTAATAATATACGTTATCACTTCAGGTAATCTAAAAGTTCTTACATTTTCATACAATAATAATAAACTTGGTAGTGATCGCCAGTAGCCCTATAAACGACGAACATGTTGGACTTATCTGTACCCAAATTCTAATTATATAATAAGAATTAATTACATTGAAATACTTTTTTTTCGTTGACAAGTTTGTTTTACCATCTTGTATTTGGCATAAGTTAATGATAAATATCTATTCTTCACGTTTAAATTGAAAACATTTTTCCTCACAACGTTGTCTTTTTCATCATTATTATCACCTTTATTTTGTGTGGATATACCATTTTTAGTTTTGCATCGTGATAATGCTACATTTAATTGTCTGTGATCAAATAAAGGTTTCTTTACATATAAACTAAAATTGTCAAAATTTTGTCTTTGCAATTTATTCAATGTCATAGCAAATGCTAACAGTAAAGGAAATTTCTATTTGTATAGTATAAAAAGGTGATGCCAAAGAATAACCTGTATTTAAATTTATTTTTTGCATAAAAACTTTATTTTCCCATTTTCCTTAAGTTATTATTTCTATTTCATATTGTATTTCAATCACTTTTTAATTTTTAACCATGTACTATTGCCCAAACCGTCGCACATACTTAAATTTCTTATTAACATGACCATTGCTCCACCTTTAAAATTAACTTCATGGGTTAGGAGACCTTTCTGAATAATTTTGACTTGAAAAACATGACGCAAAAGAGAGAAAGAACAAAGAAAATACAATTTTATTTAAAATCATAATACACGTAATAGAACGGATGCACACGAACTCGCAGATGTACATTACTCACAGAAAATGGGCCATAGGTATGAAGACCTGCAAAATTATATCCTTGAAACGCCGGAATACACATTACATCAAACTCACACACGTGGGTTACAAAACTCCCTAGTTACATTGAGCCATCTCGACAACAACATATCAATATTCGATGGCGATCTAGTAAAACTCGCATTATTTAAAACAATGACCAGAACGGTAGCTTTCATGATGGGACTGCTGTACGAAAAATTTCTAACTGGAACATTTGCAAATAAGTTACAAAGCTGGGTGGATGAGTTCGTCCCCCGATTACCACAATTTTCGTCAATAGATGAATTCTTGTCAGAACTAAAAAAATAGGTATGCTTGCATCGGCAATGCCACCACCTGATTGGGAAAACTGAGAATCATTTCGCAAAAAAGAAACGAGCTAGTGGAATCGTACTGTGACCGAATCCAAACAATACACAGCTGAATAATAACCTTATATCACATGTAACATGTCATGCCTCATTGGCTTATCTGTAAGTAGCAAGGCATGGCATGTGGATATTTTATTACACGACTGAAGGGATGAGACGGATGGTTGACACTTTAATGTGCATTAATGGAAGGCACCAATATTTCAGCGTACAATTGCTCTTTGTATTCTTACATAACTAAATGCAATTATTATATACATCATTCCGTTGCTCAACTATCTGACCTTGTTTAACTTGATACAACCTTAGCCCTACTAGTGCAGATTCGGCTATTTCTGCTCGATACAATGCTCACGTGGTAGGAACGGGATACAAATAAGTGGGCCTACCGTTTTACTACTACAGAGGTGTTAACATTCACACTTCATGCAAGCACTGAGGGATCCGATGGGCAGGCGTTGGCACTCAGACATAATATGTCCTTGGCAGCACGTATGTGTAGCTTATTGCAGCAGCCAAAGTCGCCAACAGATAGTCGTGTCTGCGCTTTCTGATATCGCTTGGTGCTGGACAACGTTATCAACTTTGCACACATGCCTAAGAAAACGTATGTTAATGAGGTATGTATTTGCCTTCGAAAACACGTCACGATGGTAAGCAGACAAGCGCGAGAGTGGCCTTCCTGCCGTCTTACTTACGCACGCTGCCTCAGTGCCCTTTTTTACAGATGTGCGTTGATACACACACATACCAGTTGCTGTATACGGTATAATACCAATAGTGGTGTAAGGTGTGTGTACACCAGCATAGGACAGGGTTAGGTAGCATCTTTCCACCTATCTTCTTCTCTTATTTGCTAGTATTATTAATAATAATAATAATTGTAACAACGATATGCTCTATCAGAAAAACCAAGGCTACAACAGAAATAACGGGAAATTAGTAAAAATAATTATTATAATTATAGTAATAACGAGAACAATCAGAATAACTGAGGCTACCATAAGAGTGACGAAAGATTTAACAGAAAAAAATATAATAATTGAAACGATAATAGGAACTACAAAAGAAATTTTAATTTTTGAGATAAAGGACTTCCGTACTTAATCAGCCTACGAACAAAACGGATAATCCGCGTACAGAGCTATTAAACTCACAGGACGCTCACCATGATCCCCAAACGTCGAGTGGAACACAGCAGTAAAGAAAAAAGTGATAAGTATGCCCGAGAAAGAGGTAGAAACAGCAGGTAACAGGCAGGAGTTGACAGAAAAAATTCATGTCACAGGCAAGTGACGAAATGCCTGTACATAACACATAAAGAGCGCAACGTAAGACACTTACTCTATCAGCATACAGAATAATAATAACTGTCTCGAGCACACGTGGCTGACGCAAACCCCTATAAGTAAAGATGAAGAAGAATCCCAGAAATAAAAATATTAAGTGCAAAATTTACACCGCTCTTAGTACTTTCAGATATCCCTAAACTACGGGTACATAATGCAAAATTTTACGTGGATACCGGTACCGAATTTTTAATTATAAGAAATAGTTGTCTCACCGCAGACACGCTCATGAATGTCAATGACAGAGATAGAGTTCTAATAACTGGTGTGACAAACGGCGCTGGGTACACGTTAGGAATAATCAAAATACCTCTTAACGGTATTAGATTAACTCTGCATGTAGTCCCTGATAACTTCCCGATCAAAGCAGAAAGCACAACTGGCTGGGACACGTTTAAGTTATATGACATCCTCATAAGCGCCAGAAGTGAAGTTTTAATATTAAACAGCAGCGCGATTCTCCTACATAAATGGGAATATTACGATATTCCGGCGACAACAAGAAAAATAATACTTGCACGCGTAAATAAAACTAAAGACAATTGTAAAGTTGGCTGGATTCCCTTATAAAACGTGAAAGAGAGAATTTTATTCAAAAATCTTACAGCAGAAAATAAACAGGGCAAAGTGTATGCATAAATGATAAATTTAACCAACGAAAAAATAAAGGTACCAATACTGGAAGTAGAGTTAATAGAATGCAAAACCACGCAAAGGACAGAACTATTTGGAATCGAAGGGTACGATTCTACAGGCTTGCGAAAAGCAATGATAGGATTTTAACTTAAGCGAGAATCCAAAAAAAAATTTAAGCAAGGGAAACAATACCGAATTATTTTGTGTTAAAAAAAATAAACGTTAGGTAAAGGGGGGAGACAAAAAGAATTATAGCGATAGGGAGGCACAATATACTAGCCAAAAAGCAAACGTACGAGCACGTGTTGAAAAATAATGAAACTTATTGACACATCTAGCTGCAACCAAGAAGAAATGAGGCACGTACGAAAACTAATAGAGTTTAACCCCCTCATATTCGGCTGGGAGGGTGAACCGTTAAAGGCAACTAATTTATTAAAACACAGGATACAAACAACAGTAGATTGACCCATACTTGAAAAAAGAGCAAGATACCCTAAAAAAGGGAGCAAATGCAGACAGAACTGGACATATTACTAAACAACGGTATAATATAATCGAGCTATTAAAATCGCCATGTTGCTCCATTACATGGATCGTGACAAAAAAACCAGGACCAAATGAAGAGAAACTTTGTAGAGTGGTCACAGACTTAGGCCACTAAACGAGGTAACAGTAGGTTCATGCTACCCGTTACTATTACAAAACGAAATTCTAGAAAATTTGGTGGCTGCGCAATATATATAACGGTAATCGACTTGAAGAGCGGATTTTTCCAAGTAGAAATACACGAAAATGATGCATACAAGACCGCGTTCTCAGGCCCGAAAGTGTACTACCAATATAAAAGAATGCCAATAAGATGCTGCGATTCACCAAATAACTTTGTGCTAATGATAACACTACCACTTGCAGGACTGCAGGGCCACAAAATTAAAATATATATGGATGATATCATGGTATTTGAGAAAAATCTTGAACAACATGGCATACGGCTTAAGAGATTGTTGCAAATTCTAGTGGATGCAAATTGAACGATAGAGCCAAAGAAATGCCGATTACTCAAGTAAGAGGCAAAGGTACTCGGACTCATTGTTAAGAATGGGAAAATAAAGACAAACCCTTCGAAAATTAAGCCTGTGAAAGAATTCTTAAGACCTTTAAATGCCAAGAAAGTGAAACAATTTCTCGGGCTTTTAGGATACTATAGATGGTTTATAAGAGACTATGCAAAAATAGCCCAACCACTTTCAAAACTGACAAAGAAGACCATTGATTATAAATTGGGAAAAACAAAGGAACAGGCATTTGTAAAACTAAGACATGCTTTATGTATCGAGCTCGTGCTTACAGCCCCAGACATGAGTAAACCATTTATAGTAACAACCGACGCATCTAACTACGTCATAAGAGCTATTTTTAGCCAAGGAGAAAGAATTACAGATCACCCTTGTGAGTACACGTGCAGATATTTGAAAAGCATTGAGCTATGGTATCCAACATACGATAAGAAATTATTGGCGATAGTGTACGCCAAAGGGCAATTTAGATAAGGGACCACAAACCACTCAAGTACTTTTACACATCAAAGAAACTCGACCTAAGATTTACAAGGTTGAAAGCAAAACTCCAGGGATACGAGTTTAATTTTGTTTATAAATCTGGACAGAAAAACAAGGCACCAGGTGCCCTGTCTTATAACCTCATACTAAAAAAAGGGGAGGAAAACCCAGAATTACCGTGACAGAAGCTGTATGAGCTCACAGAAAAACAGGAAAAAAATAATCACGAGGATGTGAACGCGCCGCAATGCACATATAAAATTCGCATTAGGAAACAAAAAAATTGTATAAGAAAGGATAGAAAAGATAATATATAAACATTGGACTCAGACAAATCAAACGAGAAGATAATTAAAGAGAAACCCAGAAAATATAAACGAAATAAACATACACTAAGCAGTAGGAGCTGCAGTGGGGAAGACTCAGATTAGAACCTGGAAATAATAAAAGAGCAAATAAGCAAAAGGGAATAAGATACTTCAGCTGCAGTAAATAATTATAAGAACGAAGAAATCTTGTCGCAGAGACCAACTAGCGATAAGTTGGCATACATGAGGAAGAGCGAAAATACACATAAGTAGATGATGCACAAAAAACTCCCCGAATTTTTTAATACATTCGAGGAAGAGGAAAATTTACAAGAACTTGTCATAGCACTTTGCAACGCACCATCGGCAGTAATGGACATAACAGAGAAAAAAACATGCAGTAGACTAACATTGGGGATATCAATTAGCTTGGGCAAGCTTAGCAGCTCAAGCAGCCGAAAAGAGAGAGAAAAGCCTCGATCTTATAAATGCTCCAGAGATGACGAATGTGGGGTGCAGGTATACCAAGCAGAAATTAGAACAACAAGACAGAGAGCGACCGAGAGGTTCACGCGCAAGATGTGATTTATCACGATACCAAGCAGCAGCAAAATATACTGAGTAAGGTCAAATCCAGCTGGCCAACGCCGAAGATAAAGACACAGACCAAACCAATAAGTAAAAAAGGAAACAATGAGGAGTATGTAAATAACTCACTACCATACATCCGAGTAAAAGAGAGTACAGAAAAAGGTACTGAAATAAATCAGAAAATAGAGGAAGTACTTAACAATTCTATAGAAAATTTTGGAGCAAAAGTTATACTAGACGTCAGGTGCCTAAATTTTAAAGGAGAGCCAGGTATCAGAGTAGATGCATGGGAGTCCGATACTATAATGGATTGACTACTAAACGATCAGCTGGAAAGTATAAGAAATAATTTGGCGACACATAAACTGACTTCTAAAAAAAATAACCAATTCAAGAGATAAAGATAATCTTTCTCAGGACAAGCAAGCTGAATTAAACGATAGAAATTTCGTACAAGAACACACACAGCACACAGAAGGCAAAAAAAAGATTAAGAGATAGAAAAAAGTGATAAGGCTAACGAAAAGCGCATAATGCCCCCCACCAGAATTACCACCACCACCAGACCCTGAAAGCGACTGCAAACTACTCACTGAGGACAATAGTTATAATAATAATAATAATAATAATAATAATAATAATATTAATAATAATAACAGAAGTAATACAGAATATAAAAATGATAAGGCTAGTATATCAATATAGTGTTGTATAGAAAGACAGGATTTATAGAAACATACGTGCATAAGTATATGGGGAGAAGTGTTTTTTTCCTTTTATTTACAGCCCTTGGAAGAGCTGCTAGAGAACTACGAGTTATACAAATAGAAAATGCAAAATAACTAATAACTGTATAATCAACAGACAGTCAGGCTTCTTAAAGAAACAATATCGATAAAATACGTACAAAAAAAATGCGCCGCGAATAAAAATGTACATCGACAGAAGGAGATAAATAAATGATAACGTTAAGCCAAAAAAAAAACGGAAGCACATCTACAAACACTGGTAAAGGGGACGGAATATAGCAATAACATACGTACATTGTAAGAACAAAACAATAAGACATATGAGATGCGCGCATAGAATTTGTCTAACAGAAAAAAAAAAAAAAAAAAAAAAAAAAAAAAAAAAAAAGTATCTGACTATAAATAATTTTTTTTATAACCACAAAGCCTAAAATTTATTGCTCCATTATTATTCTCCCCTATTAAATTAAAAGAAAAAAGAGAAGGAAGAGAAGAATACTACAGTTTGAAATTTTTTTTATATGGCAAATACCTATACACCGAACGTTCGGAAAGACAGATTATTTTACAAATAGTTAGTTACATTTTGCAACTAACTTAAAAATTAATTGGTAGAAGCAATAAGGGGTATTATTTATAATAACAAAATCATACGATTACACTCAGAAATGTAGAAAAAATGGTGTTTCCAATAAAAACATATTGACAAATATACTTGCAGGCATATGTAATTCATTTTAGAGCTGTGTTATTAGTAAATTTTTAAGAGTGAGAAATAAGCGAATTTTTGAAAAAACAAATGTTTTTAAGTTATTTGGATTTAAATTATGAAAATTACAGTGCAATTTGTAATTTTTATTAATCGAACACTTAGCTACCGCCGCTTAATTATTTTTTTCATTAAAATCCTAATATTTCTCACCAATGAACAAAATCAGCAGCAACAAGAAAGGGAAGATCGTTCAACTGAAAGATCCTCTAACCTCGGGATTACATAGAAAGCTATGACTATATGATTGACCATAAGATTTAGATTAAACAGTGATCGAAGAATAACAATAGCTACTAGAAACTCTCAAAATTCGTTATACAATGAGACTAAAACAAAATTGAGCGAAGAAAAATACTAATATATATAATTATGTGTACGCACGTGCATACGTATTTGTATTAATAAACCCAACTCAAGAGAATAATATGAGTCATCAGTGTAGTAAATAAAGTCAGAACATCCTAATCTACAACAGACAGACATAAGTTATTAGAATAATTTAGTAATTTGCTACTGAAACACCACACGGTATTATGAGTAAATGCCAGCACTAACATGGTAGAAGACATACACACCAGTGTAAAAAAAAAAACACAACTTGATGAACGACGACGTAAAGGAAGTTCTAAAGTCCTATCACTATTTGACAAAAGTATGTGTTTAGCGGAAAAAGAGTCAAATATCTGAGTATCATACAGGAAAAAAACCAATAAATTATTAACTCAAAATACTAACAAATTGCCTAAAAATCTTCCTTCCAGGAATATACACAGTCTCCAATCAGAAAAAGAAGCAAATTTCATTATAGCTGTGGAAGCATTTTTAATTAACATTGGGTGGACAAAAACGTATGCAATTAACACATCTTTTATGGTTCACTAATGTAAGTTACGAAGAAAGGGAAAAACGATGTTATAATTGATAAGAAAACTAGCACAAGTATTTTGTACATGAAAAAAGCTGGCTATAGAAAAATAACAATTTAATATAAGGCAAGAAAAAAAACGTGTAAAATGGATGCAAAATATGATGACCTAATGAGAAAAATCTTTTAATACTGAAAGTAATTAACAGGTCATTTCTACCCTGTTACGTTGGGTGCAAAGATACAGTCTATTTACTCTACACGTCTTCTCTTTCTTCATTACAACGTTTCGCACCCAAGTGCCTTTTTCCATGGGGGGCCTCCACTACTGACTTGGTATAGAATAATTTCAGATATCAGGCAAAAGAGCTTCAATTGTAGTGCCAATAAGACATCTCCTGACAATAGTTTGGCATTGGAATCAGAGGTAGTATTACAACTATCCAGATACCTAAAAGTGCTTTGCGATTAAACAGAAGCTAACAACTCATTGACAATTGATGGAAAACGGATAACTAAAACAAAACCCGAAAGGCAACAAGAATAACAAAAAAAATGTAACAAGAAATATACATATAATGGTATTAAGTTGCACGAACAGCAGCCCTAAGGTTCTAAAAATTATAATAATAATAATAATGATGAATTGTATAACGAAGGTTTGGTCGTTTTTACTTGAGGGGTGAGCGAGTGTGCGGGGGCTCCCATAAGATACCGTGTTAAAGTGAGATGTACTAACCGTGTAAAAAAACGTCCGCCCACTGCATGATGGTTAATTTAACTGTGTTTAACTCGTCAGTGCTCAAAAGTTAAACCATTAAATATTATGAACAAATTATGGTACACACTTTAAAGCTTGTTTCTGATAGTTCGAGTAAAAAAACTTGAAAACGTGTTGTTTGCATGATAAAAAATAACTTTCAAAAAGTTAGAGGAGACTTAACTTTCGTCAACAGAAGTGTGTTATGAATTTTCGAAAAACAAACTTTTTTTTGCACGGCATTATAGTTTGAAGTCTTAAAAAAGGCTGGGCCAAGTTTCAGATCACAATTTCCAGTTTAACAAATTCTAGAAGCAATTTTGTAAAGACGTCTCGCTCCGAATAAAAATACCAGCTGACAGCAGACGATGCTTGGTTCTCTCCCATACACTTAGCATAAAACCTGCTCACGACTTTGTTTACGTTTGCATAGATATTTCTTCCAACTGCCTAATAAGGTGCACATTTTTTGATACGAGAGTCTTCCTTAGAAGTTAAGCTATCCATTTGAAGTTTTTTTTCATCATGAATGAATCTCTAGTCTCAAAATTTGTGCAATAAAGGCTGAATAATCGTTCTCACCCGTAAGAGCAATGTTAAATCATGTAATTTCGGGAATTTTATCCTTGAAAATTCGGCTGATAAAAAATATTGAAAAAATTCATATGTACTTCTTGCATGTTAGAGTACAACATTTATTTTTTTTTGGCGAGTAAATGAATCTTCTCAAAAACGATCGAATCTCCTTAAACACGGTAAGACCTTAACCAGTGCATCCTCTACAACAATTATAGAACACTTAGTAGTCATAATTGCTAAGATTATTATTACGACCGTAAAATAAATATGCAGAAACTAATCGAAGTTACTGGTTTGTTGTAACTTTAACATAGCAGTAAGTGTATTCTCATCCTCGAAGTACTCTCAAAGCACCATGCTCCATAAAAATGTATGTAGCTTATGGTAAGCAAAATAATAAAAAAAAGGGAATAATTCTGTAAATAAAAACGAGAATAACTGCAACAATGATAACATTTATAATAAGACTTAGCAATACTAACAACATCACTAGAAATAAATTAAGCAGTAAGTCGTAGACCCTCGACATCCCTGACAAAAAAAAAAATTAAAGTATGAACTCAACGATTATACTAGTAGTGGCCTCGAACGTGTTACGTACTATAGCATATAGCTATGCGTGCTTACGCCCTGATGGCCTGGGCCTAAAAAGTAGAAGAATAGAGAAGGAAAAAGATGAGAAAGGGAGAGTAAGGCAAAGGAGTGAAGGGGAGATTAGCTAGAAAGGCGAGAGCGAAAGGATCAAGCCCGCGAGATTGGAAGATACGTGCAGCTTTCCTCGAATACAAGTAGTGCTTAAAAAGTATGTCTTAACTCCAAGTCGCGCTTTTATTTATTCCTGCACCAAGAAATCCACGTAATAATAATAACAAATTAGAAAAATGTATATATGTCGAACGAATGCTTATAAATTTTAAAACACGGAAATGATAATTTAATAGTCTCAGCTCTTACCATACTTCTATGACTGTTTTTCATAAGTAGAAGAATTAAACGAAAATTTCCTTCTCAATCAATTACTTTGTTAGAAAGGTTTTGTGACAAAAAAAATACGTCATCGCCATAAACGTTTTTTAAAATTAAAAACCATGCGAGAACCTTTATACTTAAAAAAGAAGCGTAATTGTGCTAGCTCCTTTAAAAATTTAATCAAAATAAGTATCATGATCAATTGAACCCATAGCAATTGCAGTACCCTTGAACGTTTCCTATTGAATATTGTTGGGTGCTTTTAAATCTTGGAATTATGATGTTTTATGCCGTTAATTTAGCAACAACTTTGAAAAAAATGATTCATGATCTTTGGGAGATGCTATATTTTATGTTTCTATTGCTGTATTTTTTTACATTTTTTCTTTTTACTAAGCCCTTAAGATAGTTATTGAAAATAGAGTTTTCTGGAATGTTTACGTACTTCAATGACTGCAAAATTATGGATGTTATTGAATTAAACTAAGCTGTCAACTACTATTTTTTCAGTGTGTTTTTTATTTCTTTTTCCTTGAATATTAATTTTTGCTTCTTTTCGAGATGTACGGATAAAGTTATCGCTTTGATACTTCTACCTCAAATGGGAAACTCTGGCAGTTTACATGCTGCTTTCATTTGACTCAAGATTTATGTGATATTCATATTACATTATTTGAAATTTGTTACGTGGTACAAACAGTGAATTATCAACCAGAATAAAGGGTTATAACTTGAGGAAAATGAGAAGATGACTGAGCAGATTAATTGGTGTAGTTATTTATTAAATTGACGTGACAAAACTAACTGACGACTGACTACAAAACGGACTTTTCTAAATATACAGACGTAAATTGGTGGGGAGAGCGAAGTATAGTGTGCACACTTGACTAGGGTTAAATTAGAACTGGCGCTGTACATGCCTATCCTTAAACACAGGCACACATACACTCGCGCATGCCTACAGCCTATCGATACAGTAGTGCACTTTAATACTCCCTCCCGACTTGAGATAGCTAATAAACTATAAAAGTACAAAAATAGGCATAATTTTATTTAACATAGTTAAATTATTTTAACTATTAATTTTCCATGGCGCTGATAACAGTCGTCCAGCGAGCACCTTATTTCTTGTCTGAAACAAAGTATATCATATTAATCATTTATTTTGGTTACAGACTTCATTAAAAATATGATTTCTGAATTTTTCGTACAGCTCAATAGGCAAGGGTTTTGTAAAAATGTCTTCTGTCTGTTCTTTTGTATTCACCCATTTTACCCTTACTCGACCATAGGTTACATATTCCTTGACGTAATGCTCATATGTTTCTGTCATGTTTCTTAACTTTCCACTCCCACTTATCTTTAAATTTACTTCGGCTGCTTTGTTGTCACACCACAGGTCAGTCGGACAATAACTTTTATTTTGGATGATTTTAAGGGAGTTGTCCACTGCCATCAATTCTCTACAAGTTTCACTTAGTGCTACATATTCAGCCTGCCAAGTAGACAATGCCACATAGGTCTGCTTGTGAGTTTGCCAGGTAACGGAATCTTTAAAGAGTCTGACGACGTGTCCGCTCGTCGTTAGAGAGCCCTTGCAATCACCAAAGCTGGCATCTGAGAATGCTTTTAAGTTGTTCTGCCTTCCTAAGAACTTTAAACCAAAAGACTTAGTACCTTCCAAGTACCGGAAAACTCTTTTGACCATGTTCCAATCCTCATCAGTTGGATTTATCTGATGTCGGCTGAGTACATTTAGTTTCAGGTTGTTCTCTTTATTTTCTCTGTTGATTCAACACGTGCCCGGTGGGCATAGGAATTCTCATGGGTTTTCAATTTTCGAATCCAAATTTAGCCAGAATTTTATCTATATAATCAGTCTGAGTCAAGGTTAAAACCTGCCTCTACCTTTCTCTTCTGACTTTGATACCCAGAAAGGATTCTACTTCACCAAAATCTGTCATCTCAAATTCGATTTGCAGACTTTCTTTAACAGACCTTAAGCAATTTGAATCATTACTTGCAATAATCATATCATCTACATATAAAACTAAAATAAGAATTTTATCTGCCTCGTGCCAAGTTAACAGGCATGTTTCTAAAATGTGTGACTTCAGACCTATTTTGATTGCTGCTTCCGAAAATCTTTCATGCCATTTTTTAGGACTGACCTTTAGTTAATACAGGGCCTTTTGCAGCTTACAGACTTTATCCTGACGTTCTTGGTCTGTGTAGTTCAAACCTTCTGGTATCTCCATATATATGTCTCATCATCAAGAGTACCATTCAAGAAGGCTGTTTTTACGTCCAATTGACAAGTGTCCAAATTTAATTTGTTGACAAGAGCTAAAACCGTTTTGATTAAGGTCAATCTCGACACTGGGGCATAGGTTTCTGTCAAATCGTATTCATTCTTTTTTTCAAATCCCCGTATTACCAGCCGTGCTTTGTATTTTTTCTGCCCTTGGGGGTCAACCGTTTTCTTGAGCACCCAGCAAGAGTCAATGATGTTTGGACGTCTGCCGTTTATAAATTCCACAGGTCTATCTGTAAGAATCCAGAAATGATTTTTCTCCTTTAAATCAAGCTCATCTTGTATCGCTCAAATCCAGCTTTCCCGATCCGCTGCCTTTATTGCTGCTTCATATGAAGACGGGTCTTCGTTTATTTAGCCAAAAGCAGGTAGTAAGTAAGATCTCCTGCAGACGTATCTTTATCTGCCATGTTGGTATCATATTTTTGTAAAGTTAGATTTCTTATGAGATCGTCAGCAGGAGCCAAACTCGCGAAACTGACGTCTTTTACTGGATTTTTACACTTAAGGTTTGTATCTGCCATGTTTGCTTCTGATTCTGTTGACTTTTTTGGCCTTCCTGGTTTTCTTTGTTCAACTGGAGGCTCTCCCTCCGATGTTGTCATCTCTTCCCTTTCTTTTTCGAAGATCAAAAACCACTCATCTAGTTTTATATCTACTGTCACGTTCTCTCAGTTTTTAATCGAACTTTTGCCATAGATGTCTCCATATACAAAACGCTCGTTGAATCTGACATTCCTACTCTCGTAAAATTTTCCTTCGTCAGGGCAAAGCAGCCGATACCCTGTGGATGTGTAGCCCACCATAAATCCTAGGTTTCCTTTGGCCTGGAATTTCGTGTCTATATTTCTCTGAACTCTCATGTAGGAAGCACAGCCAAATCTTTTTATCTAACTTATAAATATTCTTTTTTTTGGCACAAACTTCGCCGAGGGGATTTCCATATCATTTGAACAATGTAGGGTGCGATTGTACGCAAACACTGCCGCATTCAAAGCCAAGTCCCACATGTTTTCTGGGAGTCCCGAATCACTCATGAAAGCTCTGACTTTAATTTGAGTAGTTTTATTCAGCCTTTCCAACGTGCCATTTAATTTGGGGGTATCAGGACAGCTCAACTGGAGTTCTGCTCCAAGACTGTCCAACACCTTTCTGGTGGATCCTCCCGTGAATTCTGTGCCTTGGTCTGACCTTAGGTAACACACTTTAATATCATATCATGACAAATGCTTACAGCATTTGACGAAATTTCTAATCATTCACCTGTATCACTTTTGTTTTTCATGGGGTACGCCTTGGAAAATCTCGAGAAGTCATCAATAAACACCGAGATAAATTTGTACCTTTTCGAAATGGTAGGCGGACTTATTACTCCCATAGTGTCAGAGTGAATCACTTGAAAAGGTCTGCTTGCTCTTTCTCTTACCGAAAGGAAAGGCAACTTATAAGACTTAGTGTTAAGACAGACATCACAGCTCCTAATCGCGTCACCAAAAACAGCCTCCTCCAGACTTTTTGTCTCCGGATATGCCTTTTGTAGTTCTTTGAGGTATTCCAATGATGCATGCCCAAACCTGACATGCCACAGCATGGCCCCATTATTATTTTTAAATATTTTGTAAATTTCAGTGAAAGGACTTTGTACTTCATTTATTAGTTTAGTCTCGACGGTCCCGACATCATGAATTTTTCTATCTTGTATCAGAAATACATTGTCAAAAAAACTGTCATCTAGATCTATCCTTTCGATCGAGCTCTTCGAGTTATTTGTTGAATTCATGCTCACCGGAGCTGAATTTTCAGGACTAGTCTGTGCTTCTGACTCTGCCGTTAGTATTTTCATTCTTTTACCACTTCCAATCTGTCTTTGACCAGACTTTCTAATGCTACCCGACTTTATGAATTCGACTGTCCAGTACGGTTTTTGGTATATTCCTGATATCCAGACATTTTCTGTTTCAGAATCGAAGATGCTGATTTCTTTATCATTTAAACAGATTGACAGACCCATGTTAGTAAATTTACGTAAGCAGAGTAAATTTCCTACCAAGTCCTGAGCACAAATTACTCCGTTCAACTCAACCTCGTTATTACTATTCCTAAGTACTGTACTTCCCACTCCCTCCGTTCTCAAATCTGCAGATGAGTCTGAATTTGCACATTTAATTTTTCCAATTTTTCTTCTGTCAAGGTTTTTAAATAATTTTTCTGACTTGGCAAAATGGTTGGTCGCTCCCTAATCGGCGATGAATTTTATTTTATCAGTCTAAATTATTTACCCAATCTGCAGACTTCAAAAACAGAGTTTTGAGAGGCTCGATCAACTTCAGAGACTCACCTTTATTTGAAACCGACGCGTTTTGTTTCTCTTCTGTATTCCGGTCCTGGTCAGAAACTTTCTGCCTTTTGAAATTATTTTCATCTCTAACGTTGCTAGAGTCTCTTTTCTGCCCAAAACCTCCGGAATTTGAGTGGCCCCGACTCCTGCCACGGTCACGTCCGTGACCACCTTGATTCCCTCGACTTCCTCGCCCCTGCCTTTTAAAATTCCATGAATCTGACTTAATTGGCTCACCACATCTTGAACTGCACTTCTTGTGGGCTGGAATTTCGTTTACAAAAGTGCCACAAGTGTAGCACTTTTTAAGCCCAGTTCCAGCCTTCGGGCATTTGTCGGCCATATGGTCCCAGTCGTCGCAGTTGAAGCACTGAAGGCGATCCTGGGGCCATGATGCTGTCAACGCCGCCTTCGTAAGTTGGCCTCCAGTGGCTTCTGCCAGGCTTTCTGACTCAACCTTCTACTTTTACGACATGAGATTTTCATATGTCATACCCTTTCCGTCTCTTTTTTGCATTTTAAGCGTGAAGTAGTCACCTGCACGCTAGGTACCATTACTACTACGACGGTATAAAAGGCAATCTCGCTTTTCTTCTTCATAAAAAGAATCAAACGTACTGATAATCTCATAGTTCCTTACCAATTCTTCAAATCTTTCAATAAATTAAGACACCGATTCTTTTCCTTACTTGAATTTAATTTCGTGTAATTTTTTTCAAATCGTGGCCATCGTGACGGGCGTTTCTCCCCTTTTAAAATCTTTCATTTCAGACTTTCTAAAATTGCAATCGGATCTTGTAGTCGCAATATTCCAAGATGATATCTCTCAGCTACTCTGTTCAACAGTATATCTCTGACTTTTAACTTATCATCACGAATCGCGTCTTCATTTATTAATTTTAAGCTTCTAATCGACAGATCAATAATGTACAGTAGTCCTTTTGACCAGAATTCTGACTTCAATTTATTAGAAAAGACTTTAAATTTTACATCTTTGGTTAGACTACAATTAAAGAAACTATAAAACTCACGTCCGAGTCTGGAAATAATCGTATTTGAAATGGTTGCAGCAATAAGTTTCGCGCCACTTTTAGATATGTTGTCTGCTTTTGTTTCGTCGAAGAAAGTTTTTAGTTTTTCTTTTATGCTTATCTGATTTCTTTCAGGTCTTTGCCTGGAGTGTGAGAGAGGACCGGAGTTGGCCAGTGCCTCGAGTTTCACGAGCCTCTCATTTCACCTGTTCAGCTTTTCGTCGAAGTTCTGCAAGACCGTGTAGAATTCCTCCTTTGCCCGCTCTCCTTCCTGCCTTCCCTCTTCTGCCTTCCTTCTTTCCTCTGCAGCCTTTCTATTCTCTTCCTCCTGCCTTTTTAAAATTCGGTCGACTTCAGCCATCAGACTTTCCAGTCGGTGTCTTGGACTGTTTTCTGAAAATTTTGAAATTTTGTTTTCATTTGACGTTTACGGTCATTCATTTACTACCTTCGACCATTTGTATTTATTTGGCACTATTTCTACTTTCTTTATATTTATTCAAAAGTTTCACCTATGCTTAATTTGAAAACGCTTTCTACTTCTTTTTCCGACGTGTTCTCAATGCCTGCCTTTCCGTCTGATTTCAATTTCTCGTCACGTTTTCTGCCATTATCGATAGTATTAAAAGCATTCGTATCAGATGTTTTATAAGCTGACTTTATCTTATCAACTGTCTTATTCACATCAACTGACTTTACAGATAACCTGAGTTCATTTCGAGCAGAATTTCCGTTTTCGTAGTCTTCCTTAAAAAGATCTTCTGGTAGTGTTAGTTTTCCGCCCTTAAGGTCGAGAAAGTTCAGCAAGTATAAAATGTCGTTTTCAATCAGGAACTCTAAAACACAACAAACAGCAGGAGTCTTTCTAGAATTAACCTTGACCAACCTAACACAAGTTGTTTCTAGTTATCTGGCCCAGTGCACACAAACGTACTCGAACACAAAGCACTATTGTGTGCTGGTCATCTACACAGCCCTGCGTGACCGAACACAAACCTCACATGACTGTGCAAGTCACAGCAAAAATTAAAAAAAAAAAAAACAGTATAAAGACAATAAACAGTAAAAAAAAACAGTAAAACAATAAAAAAAACAGTATATTACACACCTACAACATTTATGACTTCATGCCGAACGTGTGCCCTGATACCGCTATTATCCGCCGATATAATAATTTCCGAACCTCGTGCATTCGGCCTGACATGCAAACAAATCCCATGGCAGACTCTAGATAGGGCATCTAATGTCCACTCATCTAAAATATTTTTGCTGCATTTTAGATTGAAAGTATTGAACGGACTATCTCTGACTTTTATTTATATAAAATATCTGCTTTTGTTGTATCAATCCCAGAGATTTTATGTATCAGCCTTTCTACCTTTATTTGAAGAAAAACAAAACACTGACTGGGCACGCGCATGGTTACTGTAGAAAAAATGCGAGAAAGAAATATTTTGTGGTTAGAAATCGTGCAATTCTGTACAAAGCGCGAGACAGACCATGTGGTCTCACATTAGTAATACGGAGAGCGAGCGCCTTCTCTCTACTCGTTACCTCCCCCTGTCTTTTTTTTGCACATTTTAAAACAGCTGAGCCCGTGCCCATGGCGCTTTTGTCATCGCGTGCGAGTAGACGGTTTTATTTTTCTTTTTCCGAGTTCTTCTAGGAACTCATTGACCTTCTCCCATTTGACTTCTTCTCGCCGTGGCACCATTTCCGAGATTCGACACAAAACATTCAATGCTATTACTATCACTTAACGACATTTTCCACCTCAAATCTAGCTGTGCTTGCCGCCTCAGGAGATCCTGGAGGCAAAACCATTGCCACGGCCTCATCTACGATCCTGGTCACCGGGAGCTCCTCGTCCACTGAAGTCGCGATCTCCTCGCTCTTCTCCTCAGCCAGAGCTGGTTTCTTGTTAACCATTTTTCCCCTCCAGGGACACAAAAAGGAATAACACACGAGAGGAAAGCGTGGTGAAGCGTGCTGGAGCCCGTAACCTGAATGGTTATGACTTGAGGAAAATGAGGAGATGACTGAGTAGATGAAATGGTGTAGTTATTTATTGAACTGACGTGACAAAACTAACTAACGACTGATTACAAAACGAACTTTTCTAAATATACAAACGTAAATTGTTGGGGAGAGCGAAGTACAGTGTGCACACTTGACTAGGGTTAAATTAGAACTGGCGTACACTTGACTAGCGCTGTACATGCCTATCCTTAAACACAGGCACACATACACTCATGCATGCCTAAAGCCTATCGATACAGTCGTGCACTAGAACACATAACTTTGACTTTATTTTTATTTTTATGATCATGCTTATTCAAAATATTATTTTTTTTAATAAATTGTGGGTAACCATTTTTCTTTAAAAATTTTTGACACATTTATTATTACGGTCATCTATAATTAATCCGTAAGTTTATCTACGTTAAAGTATGTAGTGTAAAAATTAAGGCAATGAAAAAATTATGCATATCATATGAAACAGCATATTAGTGACAGTTTATTTTAATTTCATTTGTGTCTAAAAATATATAATAGATAACTGCATTTACATTGTCACGAATCTATATACAATCCAAAAAATATCAAATATGTTCGGAATGTGGAAAAACATTTTTGCGAAATGATTTATTAAAATGACACAAAGTTATAAAACATATGAAAAAAATATTCAGGAATTACTGTTATATAAACTTTTGAATGAATGTATTTTATGAAATGTACTCGTCAAGAGATTAAAATTTGCTTAAATTTAGAAACACAATTAAGAAGAAAAGTTAATTTCAAGATAAACGATGGATAATTATTACCATGTTCAAAAATGTTTTCAAAAGTATTCAGTGAGTATTGAGTGAAAAAATTTCTTAAGCAAATGAAAATAAAATTATAAAACACACAATTTCGTACTGTGTAGTTCATAATAATCACAATTTAAAAAATGTAGTAATAGTTAGTAAAATAATTAAAAACTAAGAACAATTTTCTGAAAAAGTTTTAAACTTAAAGTTCCAATCTATTTTTGTGATGGTGGTGCGTAAAACGTGCAGGAGGGTAAAGGTCCTATAGTATATATATGTTTGTTAGGCTTCACTCCCTTGTGCGCTTAATGCGTCAACTCCCTTATATGATATAAGTGTCAATTGTTTTTAAATAGTTAACTTAATTTAGATTTATTAGCTGTTACTATATGAATAAAATCAATCAACCTATGTGTAAAGGTACTTGAAAAATTACAATTAATAATTTCAGATGCTTTCTTAGGTTAAAGAATCTGAATCGTGTTTCTCTTCGTTTAAAGCATCTATCATTAAAAAAATTAATGATTCTCTTAATTTTCAATACATGTTAAGATTTCCGAAATAAAGATTTTATTTTAAAACTTTTCAAAATGCCAAAACCAGTAGTATACAACTAATACAACTAAGTTGACATTTCTGAGGCAGTGTATGTATCTCTATCCATTAGTTGAAGTTGAAAGTAAATTAGTTGAAGCGACCGCCGTTGACAGAAATTCAGTAATATGCAGTATATACATACCTACTAGCAGCTTGCCCTATCATAATCAACGACTAAACTTAGCGTTGCCTGTGATAGTCAACACTTTGATGTTAAACGCTACCTTTAGACCGTTCTTTGATGCTCAGTAGAGTTCAGTATAACTATGTATGTAATGCTCTAATGGAGTTCCGCCCCCTTCGAGCTTCGTGTGCCAACTTTCTGTTAATGCATTATTGTCCTTTATATAAGCTTCGAGGTAGGGGGCAAAAAGTCTGAAATAAAAAAAATATTTTTTTAACTGAAAAACATGAACTGTATAAATAATAATGATAATAATAATAGTAATAATAATAATAATAATAATGATAATAATAATAATAATAATAATAATAATAATGATACTAATAATGGCAGTAATAAAAATCATATCAAAACTATTATAAACACCTTTCACATAAGTTAAGTATGGTTGTGATAAAAAAATCAGCTTTAGTCTGTGATTCACAATTAAGAACGGTTTATAATTGAAATGAATAAAGTATAACTATTTAACTGAATAAGAATATATTCAGCATGGTAAGTAAGATATTTTTACAATAAACCTTATTATTTATCAGTTTTATTGTACTTTTTTTTTTTTTATTTACATAAATATCTCAATTTATTGATGGATACACATTGACATTCAATCTTCTGTAGTTTAATCTGTATTCTTAAAAAAGTAAGAAAATTATGTATTTAACATAACTATAATCATTGATTATTATAAACATGCTATTAAAATTCTTTATTTACTTATTAAAGAACTCTATTATAATACCTTTCTACTGCATTTTTTCTTGAAAATTTTCTACAAATTTCATTGTGCGTGGGTCATGTACATTTAAAGACGCCGTAAATGTATTGCTCTTTTGAATTTTCGGTCACAGATAAGCCAATGTATAGTTTCACAGTGCATATGCTCTCTTACGTGGTGTACATAATGTTTTTCAAAGTGAAACTTTCGCATCTGCGTATGGGAAATCTAGTGGTAAGTAAAACCAGCTGACGCAACGCAAAAGTATCCATCTAGTTCTTGGTAGCGAGAGGAGAGCCGGGAACGGGGCATTAAAGTAACGCGCATGCACATCAGAGTAAATGTGTGGTGGAGGGAGAGAAAAAAAGAAAGAAAGAGTAAGCGCACGCGTCTACAGAAACAGATGTATACTTATTGAGAAACACATATATTATATAGCAGAAAGACGAAGCGTGTGTATGTATGTGTGCATGCACGTAGAAACTCTTTCTGTATGGGAGACTTGTGAAGCTGGCACCTGTAAATATAAAACATTATTATTTTGCAACAATTCAGAGCTTCAATGATTCCTCCTAACTTGTAGATTCATTCTCCACTTAAATTTTCATTTTTTGATCAATAGTTTGCGAGATGTTTGCAAAATAAAGAGTCGAAAAAGAGAATCATGGCGCTAAAATATAAAAATCTTAGTTGTAAGTACTAATTTAGATTAAAATTCAAATGCACCTGCAATACTCGATTCCTCCTCGCTTGCAGATTAAAGAGGTGCGTAAATTAATCTAATTAAATGTCACAAAGTTTGTACATGATAAATTTAATTATTAAGTAGAATTTTTAAAGTATTTTTTAAATCAATATTAATTTAAAAATATGTGTACAGAGGTAAAAATACGTGAGTTCGGAAATGCCTAAAAAGAGCGCAGCGATTGTCATTTAAAATTAAATTCTATATTCTATCTTTAGTATATATTTTTAGTACAGGCTTGTTTATTGTCCATTCTTTTTATTCATTCTATGCTGACAGTAGAAGTGCATTAAAACAGTAAAAAAATTGTGAGAAGGGACAGTGAAGGGGCGGAGAGCAGTAAGGGGGCTTGATCTGATATTTAAAGGATTAAAATAACGTAGAAATAAGATGAATTTTCCCTTAAGTTCTAAGGGGGTGGTGGAGGGGCAGTGGGGCATGGTATGGTATCTTTTGGATGTCAGTGGGAAGTTACGTGGAATGACTAACACATTCAACTATATAATATAGGAATATAAAGGTTACTTACGCGGACAGTTACATATATGGGAGGGTAATTGTAAGGGGAAAAAAAGGAATTATTCTGACGTCCGCATCTATGTATGTATATATATATATATATATATATATATATCTTCCTACATTATATAGTCGTAAGAGTTAGAGCGAAGTTCTGCTCCCCCCCACCGCTCACCAAATAAGGTAGTTTTTCTTTTATTTTCTTGCATTTTTCGAGTAATCCTACTTTTTTGCTAGCTCCCCCCACCTCCCCTCCAGCTTCCACCATACTCCCCCCAGCTTTCCCATCTATAATGTGAATAAATTTGTAAAGCTTTATATATTAACTGTTACAAATGGTCTAATTTTCACATATTATTTTATTTGACCATAACAAAAAATTTTGTTACAATTAACTTACTCACGATGTTTATTTTGATTACATACTCTAAAATGTCTTTTTAGGTGATCTGCTCTTATGTAGCCTTTCCCACAATTTTAACAAAAATTTTTTTTAACGTTTGTATCACGACTTTTCAAATGTCTCTGTAAGTGATAATTTCTTTTAAAACATTTCCCGCATTTAATACACTTCAAATTTTCCTCAATGTTTTAGAATTCCTTTGTGTGACGCAAATAGTTTTTTTTCTCTAATATTATAATGCTACATAGATTACATACAAAAAACTTTTTTTTGTGAATTTTTTTGTGCGATGATAGACACTCTTGATTTGAAAATTTTGAGTTACATTTGTCACACTGATAAAATTTTGCATCCACAATGGTGTATCTGAAAACATATTACATAAAACGGATTGCTTATGATTTCATAAATCTGGGTACTAGACGGTACTAAAATTTGCTTTTTTGATGAAGGAAAAAATTTGCAAGAAAGTACAAAAACAGTAATGAACTATGGAATAGTTTTTGTGTTACTCTGAGATTTCTTTCTAAGCAATATTTTTAATTTTTAATTTGTTTTCTGATTCAATTTGGATAAAAATTTTTTTTGGGTTTCTACATCTAGACAATGCAACATATAATTTCCCATGAGAAAAAAAATGGTTTTCTAAGGTATAATCCTAAAGCATCATAACTTTGACCTTGAGATTTATTGATAGTCATAGAAAAATCTAAGGTAAATGAAATTTGTTTTCTGTACAGTATAAATGGTAGTGAAGAAAAATTGTTTGTATTGAGTGTTATTCTTGGAATAAAGAGTTTATTTCCTTGTTTTTCACCTGTGATTATTTTAACTTCGATGTTGTACTTCAATAATTTTGTAATTCGTAATCTTGTACCATTGCAAAGTCCTTCAGATACGTTTAAGTTTCGTATTAACATAACAAAAGCGTTAATTTTTAAATTCAACTCGTTTGGAGTAAGACCTTTTTTAATACTGTTCAAATATTCTGTAGGGAAATAAATATAAATATTATCGTCTGATTTATTTACTCCTTTGTGAGTTGCTTTATTAACACTTTAATACGTTACTAATGTTCCTACCGTATTATTTAAAATTTTTTTGTTAAAAAAATGTGTGTCTTCACTGTGAGATGTTAATATAGCTTTACTTGTGAAAAAATCATAATCATTATGAAAAATTTTAGAACACATATCATTTGTTTTTCGTGTCTGAAGAAATCTAAAAGTTTCAATTTTGACTTCTCCTATATCCAGTAGCAACAAAGAAAATTTTTTATCAATCGAACATATATTATTTTTTAAATAGAAAATATTAAACAAAGGCCAAAAATTAGAAAATTTCATGGTTTCTTGAACAATAGTCATTTTGCTTCCGTTTTTTACAACTGGAAAAATTTTACGAAAGTCTCCACGTAAAATTATTATTTTATTTCCAAAAGGTTTATTACTACTAGATAAATCTTTTTAGGCCCTATCAACGATGTCTAACGCTTTTTTCGGTATCATAGAAGCTTCATCCCAAATAGTTACTTCTACATTACGTAATTGTTGTTTATTTGGCTCAAACTGGAAGAACGCACTTTCTATAGTGCATTAGTCTAAAGGAAGTCTGATAGTTCTGTGAGTGGTCATTTCCTTCGGAAGCAGAATAGAAGCAATACCTGTTTGAACATGGCTTCGGCCATTGTAAGAATTTTTTTATTTATTGATATGAAATAATAAGTTTACGTTTAATACAGAAATTTTTTTCCAGATCCACCTGGACCATCGATAAAAAAAATTTTATCTTCACATTTTATTATTTCTTGAAAAACAGTAGTAACAGTAATAATTTTCTCAATCAGATCTATCTCCAACTTTAAATTGAGACTTCAAGTTCTAAATAGATGTAAAAGGAAGAATTCTTTTTTGTTACAATTTGGGAATCTTATTCACTGTCACATTTTTGTATAGACATTTTGTAACTTTTTAAAACGAATTTAACGAAGTAAAAGTAAACGAAGAAAAAAATACCAATAGGCCAAAATTTTAGTTATAAAAAATTAAAAGAAAAATAACAATTAACGAACGATACTGTTAAAACAAAATCAATTTGTGATTCTAACAATATCGTAATTTTTTAATTTTTGACTATATTTGAAATCTTTCAATACGTTGTTGTTTTCAATATTAAAAATTAGGCATTAGTCAGGGAAAATAAAAAATGATTGTTAAAAATTTACGTAAATAATTATGATCAATACACATTTATTACATATATCAATTTTCTGTAACAATTAATATAATTCGTGCTTTTTTTCATACTTCGTAAATCTACACTTGCAATTACGGGGGTTAATGCGCAGAGCGTGCAGGGAGAAGAGATAGTTATAAGAGTTTAGAACGATGTCTTAGAAATATCTATAGACACATACAGGATGGACAGCTCATTTAAAAAAGGGGGCTACTAAAAGTAATAATAAAGCTCACCAAAAAAAGAGTTAAGGGCTTATCTCTCTTTCTATATAAACTTCACCACTTTTATTTAAAATTAGCAGCTTGTTCTTCATATTTCCTTTATAACAGCCCAGTAATCATTCCCCAGCGTAGAATATGTATTCCCGAGTATTTCCGAGGAATGCCGTAGTCTTCCGTATTCTGTCAAATATACTTTAACATATTTTTTTTATACTAATAACTATTTTCATCATTTTTTAATTCTTTATAAAATATTAATGCAAAGCTTATTTTGAAAAAATTAGACTTATAACACAACAAGGGTGAAGGGGTTGGTGCACGGAGCGCGCAGGGAGGTGGATCCCCACTAGTATAAATATATATATATATATATATATATATATATATATATATATATATATATATATATATATATATATGTATGTATACATACATAATAGTTTGTGGCTTGATCAGCCGTGGTGCTGAGCTCTACTAAGATTTATTACCATACGGGCTGAAGGTTGCGTTTGACATCAAACTTTTGACCATCGTAGCCAACGCTGACTAAAGTTGATTATTCCTGGACACGCCAGTCAATGTTACTTACGTAGTGCCCTAATATCTACCCGTAGCACTCTCTGTGGTACTTATCTACAACATTAGGACACTATTGGACACACCAGTTAACGTCCTTAAAGCAGCGTGTTGATATGTAACCACATACCTCTTATGTTGTCCAGTCCAAAAGTAAGACACCTTTGGATACGTTAGTCAACTTTCTTTAGACAGTGCACCAATTTGTAACTACTGCGCCCCTAGTGTGGCCCAGCAACTAAAATCAGATAATCTGTACATGCTAGTCCATATCTCTGAGGCAGCGCATTTAAATTTAACACTGTACAACTACTATACTTGCATAGTCTTAGACATGTCAGTCGACGTCTCCGAATTTGTGCTCTCGTATTATTCATATGACACATTATCCAATTACATTAGTACTTACAATGAATATGAAGAAGTCGTAAGTTTATGGTTTAAATAAAACATTTTTAGTAATATACCTTATAGAAATATTTATAAAAAATTTTTTAATAAGGTTTGATTATTTAATTAAGTTTAATTAACGATGACTAATATTCTAAATAAGTACGAAAAATTGATAACAACTTTGATTGACATATAAGTGGTGCGATATCACATTCTCATAATAATTGAGTATTTTACATACAAGTACAAAAAGCTATAAGTTTTTCGAGGGGGATAATGAAAGAATAAAGGTAGCTTAAATTCCCTAATGCAGCTAAGTAAAATTTAAAAAAAAAGAATTTTTTAGCGAGTGGCTTGCAAAAATCTACAAAATATGTTAGTCCATGAGGGAGACTAAGGAGGAATTTGCTAAACTTTGACAAAAGTATATGATTTTGAGAAGGAGGAAGGGCTGATTGGAACCCCAAAACTTTTCAAGTCTTTGATTAATATTAGTTTAATAATAACTATTATTTATCACAGGAAATAATAGGTGGAAACCAACAAAAATATTAGTGCTGATATAAGTACGTTGCTAAAAAGTTTTTATTAAGTACTGATGAATACAAAGGGTGTATGTTTTGAAAAGTTGTTGATGTACGCAATTTTAAAAGGTTAGAACAATTGACTCAGTAGCTTATTAATGTAATGATTTTTTATTGTAGTGCTTGCCGTTAACTTAACTGTAGTCTTGCACGTATTTTCTTTTGTGCGGCAGAAAAAACGTTTGAATAATAAGTAAAATGAAAACACGAAGCATTACAATATTTGGCGGTTTCGTAGTGTAGCTTACTGTTGGAGAAGTTGGCTTCGATTACACTTGTGAATAAGGATGCTGCCAAATGTAGCATTAAAAATTACCCACATATCTCTCATACCTTTCTGTAGATGTATTATATAAGCGCGTTTAATCGTTACATTTTCAGTGTGTCATTTAAAATTACCGCTACCATTCATGTTGTAAGATACTATCCAAACGCACCCTTACATGGTGAGCTGAACCAACCTTTTACCTAATATTTTAAAAATTTTTTAAAAAGTTCTTAGCTTTAATTTTTTTATTTACTTAATAGCAACAATTTGGGTTCATGGGTTCTGTATATTTAAATGGTTTCAATCCTCTAAGATTTCATAGCAACCGAAAAATCCGGTGATTCGTCAGCGCATCTCTAAACTGTTGCTATGATGATACCGTTCTTTTATTCTGACGGTCACATGTTTTATGTCAAATCTGCGCAATTATATTTGCAAGACATGCACGAACTGCAAAAAAATACGAATCCGCTTGAAAACAATACTTTTACCGAGGAAGGATACTTGGAAAGATGGTTCGTCGCAAAAATATGTTTTGGAGCGGTATTTTTTCAGATCAGACTATTGAACAGATTTTAATGAATTCTCTGAGTGTTGAGAGTGGTCGCTTTTGTCGTGATGCAGCAGAAAGTGTGGTACACTAGGGGCTAAGTATTTCTCTGTGTAAAAAGACATAAAACAGGCTGTTGAAAAATTTTCTGAGATCAAGTGCGACAAATCTTTTTAGCACAGTGATTCGCAAGAATACAGACACAAAAGCAGTTTCTGCCTTGCGACAATTTCTTGAATCACACTATTCTTTTAGTGACAATATTAAAAGGTTAGTATCGATTTCTACAGGAATTGTTGCAGATGATAACGTCGATTGCTACAAAGCGTTTGAGAAAGAAGTCAATACTCTTTTTAATATTGAAGGACAAAACTTTAAAGATCGATTGTTATCAAGAAAACATAGTAGAATATCGTTGAGTAAAGTAAATGAAACTGTATTCATGGATGAAGGAATAAAACCAATATGTACTGATATAATATTTCAAAGAGCATGCATCGTTTATACGAATAATTCCAGTTTAACTCAAAAATTCAAAGAGTTATTTTTTTACAAATAAACAACTTATCCTTTACGATTATTTGATTTGAAAGGCATCAGAAAAATAAAAAATCTGACTTAAACGTTTGTTTTAAAGAGTATTTGATTTATTTCGACAAATTGAGTTATTATGTCATTGATAGAAGAATGTTATTACATAAAATACCGTGAAGAAAAAAGCACTACGCTTGATACAATGACATCTAGTTATACAGAGTATTTAACAAATAAATATGGCGATTATGTAACTGTTATTTTTGACGGTTATGATTATGTTCCAGCTAAAGCATCGGAACGAGATTGAAGAGCAAAAAGATACATTTCCACTGAATGTTGTCCACAAATACAAAAAATAAAAATGATTGGATTACCTTGCTTCATAACAAATTATAAGAAAAACATTTTTAATCTATTATTTGTAAGGGTGATGCTGACCGGATTATTGCTGATAAAGCAATTACTAGTAATGGCTACGATAATAAAAAAGCCGTAGTTATATTGGAGGAAGTCAATATTTTAGTAGTTTTGACAGCATAAGCAGATGAGCGAGATTTTTTTTTAAACCACGAAGCATTAGTGCAGCCGTCGACCAACAAATATTTTTAACAAAAAAGTTTTGATAAAGAATATAAAAATGCAAAACAGCATATTATTTTTATTCATGCATTCGCCAATTACGATACAACGTAAGCTTTCTTTAATTGAGAGAAAAAATAATTTTTTCTACCTCGGGCGTTTTTGAGAGGCTGGTGTGCCCTCGGTAGGAAAAATAGGATTCGTGACATAATTGCCACCGCTCCGCGGCTACCTTATGGCCGCAAAATAGCCGTGGAGATGACAGCACTTATCCGACGAAAACTGCCATTTGGTACCTTGAATAGAAATACTCCAGTGTCAACTAAGCTACGTTGTATTGCGGATTCGTTCAGAAAACAAGTTGACGACATCGATTAGTTATTAGATGGTGGAATCGAGTGCTTATAATAACTTCACAACTACGAAACTAATAAATTGGACGAGAGTTTGACTGATACAGAGAAGCTGCATGGAGCAAGATACCATATGTTTAGTAAAAAAAAATACTTATAATATAAAACCCACTGAAAAAAAATACAGTTAACAATGCTACTTTGCCTCCATCAGTCAAAAGTTTTTAAAAGAATTAAAAAAGAGTGTATTATCAAGCGCACTCTTAGATAGGCTTGATAGTGAATAATAGTAGCACAACAGCATTACATTTAATAGATTGAGGTTAGAAATCAATTTACGATGTCCTCCATCCTGTACGAATGACTGAACCACCTGCGCCAAAAAGTTTTTTTGATGCGATCTTGTGTGGATGCAAATCTGGGTGTGGGATAGCTTGTGGTTGCCGAAAAAACGGTGTGTATTACTCAGCTACATGTAAGTTTTGCTACGGCATTAACTGCAATAACTGTG
Organism: Copidosoma floridanum; assembly: GCF_036245765.1. Classification (NCBI taxonomy): domain Eukaryota; kingdom Metazoa; phylum Arthropoda; class Insecta; order Hymenoptera; family Encyrtidae; genus Copidosoma; species Copidosoma floridanum. Next base: position 5,234,059 of record NW_028321892.1, on the reverse strand, counting down.
AGCCAGCTGGAATAAGTAGTACTGCTGAGATTGAGTTTAATTGTGTTGATATTATCGTAGGAAAATGTGTTAGAAGAAGGACTGACCACTCTGGCAACAGCAGTACTTAAGAATGATTCTCAATACAAACAATATTCAGTGGAATCATGAAATGAAGTCTTGGTATATGTATACTCTTACTTCAAATCAGACCTTGGATTTTGAATCAGCGACCTTGAAAACCCCCAAGAGATGACTCCCGAAGAAAAATATTATTTTTAACCTTATTTTTCATTATTATCGTGTCTAGAGGTAGTTTTAAGAGGTTACTTAAAATCAGATCTTGCATTTGGAATCAGTGGCACCAAAATCTCCTGAGAGACTATTTCCGAGCAGAAATATCCTTTTTAACTTAATTTTCTATTACTATCACGTCTAAGGGTCGTTTTGAAGGGTTGACACTACTCTTACTTTAAATCAGACCTTGGATTCGAAATCAGAAACCTCGAAAACCCCTGACTACGATTTTTTAGGCAAAATTCTTATAAAAAAAAAAAAATTTTCACTGCTTCACTGGGGGTGCTTTTAAGAGGGTTAAAACCACCACCCTATATTTAATTTTTCGAGTGAGGCAGAGGTAAAAGGTGATAAGTGTTCCTTGAGGTCTAAGAAAGAAAGAGGGGAAAAAATTGTTAAATCAGAGCTGTTCCACTACTATTCCAGATTTGTCAATAACCCTGAGGTCAACCTAGGTTGAAGCGTTGGGGAGACATCGTATTAGCGTACGTTGTGGACCCAACGTGGATACGCCATATCGACTGAGGGGTGCGTAAGGGAACGTAGTATAGCCTATTAGTTGTACAAAATCCTCTTGCCAAGTCGGGATTGCTTCTCTGCTAGTTGGCATTGGTGGGGAATGCGGAGTAATCGAAAGTGATCTCCGTAGGCTGAAAGCACCTGGCGGGGTAATGTTTGTACTTCAGGAGCATTACCTTTGAAAACCTTGCTCTTCTGCTCAATCCCAATGTGACTAGGCAACGAATGAAGAGTGAAGTACTGCTGTAAAAAGTTGAAAGCGTAGTGAAGTACTGAAGTAGTGACAATATCGTAAGAGATCGTGACCATGACTCATTCAGGTAATTAAAGAAGTCTAATTGACATGAGTAGCTAGGGTGAAAAGGGAGCCCTACCAGGTCGGCTTTGGTACCCTTTTCGTTTGGCCCTTCGAAGTGAGGGGCCAATCGTGTGTGTGGGAAGCAGAATTAGTAAAGTGGGCCAATCGTGTGTGTGCGTGAAGCGGGATTCGTAAAGCGGCGTGTGCGTTACTTTCAAAGCATCACCTGGGCCTCAGCAGCTGGCGTGCGGCCGCCTGTCCGGCCACAGGGCGCAATTCAACAGGTGTAGGGTGCTCTCGAAGCTGGGATAACCCCGGGGTAATTTGCGGGTAGAGGTGCTACGGTACGATCGAGAATTCTCGCGGGCGAGCCGGATGTTCGTCACTTCGGCGGTGGTCTTCCGTTGGACTCCAAGAGTGCGAAGTTTCGCGTGCGAGAATTTTGGGTGTGCGTGTGCGTGTAAGTGTAGGTAGGTATTCGAATGCGGGGGATGAGAGCAAAAGTGGGGGTGTGAGTTATCGCCGAAGGTAGCGTCGATTCTTCAGAAGTGTTCATCTATTGTAAATAAAAAAAAAAGTAGCCTAAAGATGAAATTCGTGTTGGTGTATTTATTTGTACGAGTGTGAGATATTCACATCCTGATCATTTCCCTCGGGAACTGTCCGCCTCCCGACGGACAGTCCGCGGCGGGGCCTCCTCTAGGTAACGAGTCTCCATCAGGAGAGCAGAGCTGAGCCAAGCCAAAGCATTCGAGAGAGTATTGGGTCGCAGAGTTTAGTCATTTTAGGTGTCGTATGTGATCTGAGATGTTTTAGTGCGTTGTATCGGGACGGCCTCGCGTCGACGTGAAAACGTCGATTCGGGGCTGAAAATACAACGTTACAATTTTATGTGAAAATCTTGAAATTTTGATGGAATGTGTTGTGTGTGTTACGTCCAAACTTCTTTAAGTGAAGAGCAGAACTTGTAGATTTGTTCTAAAAACAAATAAATTAAATTTTTGTTCGTCAGAAACAAGCCATTGGCCCAAAGGCTTTATATGCTTTTACTTACAGTTTACTTTTCTTTTAAATCGTTGACTCGGCGTTGTGGTGTTAGTTTTCACCGACGTGTATGGAGTGGTGTACGCTGAGCTAGCGTTGACTTATTGTTAGAGTTTGTTTTATGTCATACGGTAGTAGCGTATCTTATTCGTCTTTTTATCTCACGTCCTTGTGAAGGTCTTTGTTATACCATACAGTGTCCATTTTATTGATTAAGGTAAGAATTATGTGTCAATCAATTAGAATTATTAGATCTTGAAATGTTTCATACAGTTTAGCATTTGAAATGTTTTTAAATTAAGAAAATTAATTTAATCAAAAACCAAGTTATGTCTTATCTGACGATTTAATAAGTTTAGAAAAGCCAGAAATAGTTAATTTTACAAATAGTATAAATAATAAAGCTTCAGATTTGCAATCACAATGTTATACAATTTAGAAGAAGACTGGAATTTTCCAGAATTTCTTATTTGTGGTAGAAGTCATATAGTTGTAAATTTAGCTGTTTATCTTGAAAACAAACGAAAATTTGTATTCAAGAAAGACAATTTCATGTGTTATAAAAAAAATACAAAGTGCAGTTAACATCTGGGTTTGAATTAAATAAACATGACGACTTTACAAAATCCATAAGGTATGTAAATATTCCACTACATTTTTAACAATAAATTAAAAGTTTGGAAAAGAAGAAAAAAAGTAATAATAAGTACTGCAATATGTAGATTAAACATTAAATTTCCAAAAGCTTATGAAAAATCTTTTTTTTAACTTATGTTAAGTAAAGTAATTGGTTTGACATTGCTCAAAGATGTTAGAATATTTAAAGTAATAATATATAAAACATTCAAATATTCGGACCGTACAACAGTTTGAAGAGCGCTACCACTGGCGATAGTCAGAGTCACTGGATCGGAGATAATGTACGGAAGTACGTAACAATTTCTCTTTAATAGTTTTATCTTACAAATCTATCAAGTTGGAAGATGTTTATACAAGTAATTATGAATGTTCCATTATCTAGTTCATTGTTTTTTTCTAGACGTATTGAGGTTATATATTTTTTGTGATGTTTGTTTTCAAAAAAATGGATAAGCCTATCGGAGATAACGGAAAATCCATTATTACTTGCATAAATGTCTTTAAACTCGATAAATTTGTAGAATTAGATTAAAAAAGAGAAATTGCCATTTTCGTGCATTATCTTCGGTCCATTGACTTCGACTATACAGCCAATGACTATATGGACAATGTGGTGGCGCTCTTCCAAACTTTTGGACAGTCTGAATATTACAACTGCAATTTGTTTAATTGGTCATAATGAAAAAGTAGATGACATTTTTAAAGAAGCCACTGATGTTATGTTTCTATATAACTAAGACCATTTTTTTGCTTGGTTATTAATTCTAGACAACATTCAAGGTGATAGAATATAAAATAAATGTAAAGAATTTTCCAAAGACGACTTGCCTGATGCTCAAAATAATTAAAAAATAATTAAGCTGATTTACGTATTCACCAAATTTTAAAATCAAAAAATAAATTGTGCTGTAATTTACTTACATGAAAAAAAAGGAGAAAAAAATGATTTTAATAAAGAAACACGTTTTAGTGGAGAAATATTTAACTCAATGTATATAGGTTTAAATAATGACTAGAAAAATCTTATTTACATAAAACGATACTTTATTATTTTATTCCTCAAACTAAAAAAATTTTTTTAATGGCATGGGCTAACATGATATAACCTCGTAGACGCATGTTTGAATTCTTGTTTATTGTTCAGTGCAACGACCAAAATTTCAAGATCATTAAAAATTAAATGTTTACTTTTTAGCTCCACTAACTATGTACAAATACAATAGATAAGCCATTGTTAAGATAAAAGGTGCACTTCGATTATCTGTCCCCAACAGCATAACTAAAAACTTGTAACGGCCGATCACTGAATAATTCATAAGAAATATTCTAAAAGACTTCAATAACATCGTGGTCCTATGCAATTTGCACTACATTTTGCAAATGAACCACTTTCCTAAAACTGCGACATCAACAAATGAGAACGAATAAATATGTGTATGTATACATGACGCGAAACGAATTTATAAGGAACTGTAAAATCACTTGATTTGAGCCAATAAAGCTAGAGCAGTTAGATTTTTTATCATTCTCATTTTTAAGCAGCTTGATTCGCTTAGATTGGTTATGCAAGTTTACCTTAAGATTTACAAACTACGGTATAAAAATTTATGGTATAAAAATTGTACTTAATACAACTTTGTATGGGAAAGCTGAACGCGATAAGATAAAAAAAGGAAGACGCTCCACTTCCCAACGACACAAGTAAAGCAGGGGAACTTGAAGAAGTTTTTATTGGAGAACTAGTCATTAGCGATTTCCTAATGCCGAACTGTATAGCAAGGTGTTGGAACCGTATAAAAGGTCAAGCGTTTAGGCAGAAATCAGAGCTGTCGTATGGAGGATAAACCCGGAGACAACTCTTTCGTTTGGACGTTCACATCAGAGGACAACCCCGATACGTTATACCCAGCGATCGTCGTCAATGAGTGAACGAGCGACCAGAAATTTTTCAGGATATGTACTCGACCTCAAGACTTACTTGCGCGCGTTCAGCTGACCCACCATATTTTTTTGACGACCTAAACTTAACTAAAAAGTAAGTTACATTCGACTCTTCTCTCTTTCTACTTTTTAATTTTTCAAGACCTTTCCACCCGCAAAATGTTGGCGCAACTCCATAATCTTATAATACGATTTGCTAGATTACTCGCCCCAGCAAGCTAGAGTAACGGGCAAAAGAACCCTGCACTTTAAGTTCACTTTTCAATATATGTGCGATTAAACGACTTGCTTTTTATGATTGGTCTAAGGTGATCAGCGTCTTCACGTATACATCATGGCTAAGATAGCCGAACCCCAGCTGGACGACAGATCCAGTGGGAAGCCAGACGGTGTATATGTGACAGAAGCAGTGTAGCTAGGACACACTCTTCTGATTAAATATAAGTGCCGGCTACAGTACCAGAATGTGTTGCTATTATTAAATATAATGTTTTATGTTTTAATTAGTTGCTATGTTTTAATATTATGGATACAGACTGTCTTATAAATCAGATTACGAGAATTTTAGTCCATTATAATGGAGGAAGATTGACTCAACAGTTATTTATGAATTTCCATATCGTAACTAAATACATCCATTTTAATTATTTAAGATATGATCGGGAAGAATTCAAAACTAAATTTTATTAAGGTTTATTAAATGCAATCACTTCTAAAGCATCTAATATTTCTAAAAACTTTCAAATAAAGGTAAAAAATTGTAAATCTTTTCACACTGCTATCTAATTCCATCGGAAGTCCAAAGTATATGCAGAAGCACTATCAGTATACAATAGCTATTATACGAGAATTAAGTAGATCAGAATTATTCATAATAACAACATTTTATCATGAATAGAAAGAAATTAAAGTAAGTTTTATTAAAATTTTTAAAAACATGATACCAAATGATGTTCTAAGTACTATAGTTAGATTATTTCATATTAAAAATAATACCATCGGTAATATGTTGCCATAGATCTGTAGAATTGAGTTTTAGGAATGTGGTCTACCTTATGCACACGTTTCAATAACTCTACATCCTATAAAGTAAATATTACGCTTGAACAAATAGATACACTTAACTCTGCATGAATTTCTTTGGGTACTGCGGAACGTACAAAATTAGTCATTAAATACACGCTTTACGGTCCTCATACAAAACTCAGTCTTCATATGGCTTATTCTTATCAAATGTATATAAAAAATTTTCCAAAACCTTTTACAAACACACTTTATTTAAAAATACATTTTAAACAAACGGTTACCCATAATTTAAAAAAACAAATCACGTATCTGATAAACATATTCGCAAAACTTGTACAAATGTTAAAATTTTAGTAGATGATAAAATGGTTGTACCTTATAATAAATTCCTATTAATATGTAAATGTTGTGCATCACTTAAAAGCACAAAATATATTTGTGACTACATTACTACATGACTACAAGAAACAACAACTAACATTTGATAAAAATTATTTTAAAAATAGTATAAAATTGTCAAACGCCACTAACAGCATAGATGTAATTCAAAAAGCTTGGTAATTTTGAAAAATCTTTCAAGTATGAGAAAATTTCTGAAAATTTCATTTTTAATACCAAACTTACAATTTGGGAAGAACGAAAAAATGTAATAAAAATTATTGCAAAACGTACAGTCAACAAAATATCTCTAAACAATGAACTTAGAATTATCTTAAACAGCATAAACGGTCTAACATCCTTCAAAGACATTAAAACATATAAAGAATTTAAATACCAGACACTTAAAGATACTTTTAGGTGTTCTAATTAATTAAGACATTTTTTGCGTGGTTGTTAATCCCAGAAAATATTTACGGCAATAAAATACTAAATGATTACAAAAAAAATACCACAAAACATTTTGTTGAAAATAGAGATAATCGTGCTCTTTTACATATTGACTTAATTTTAGAATAAGAAGATGAATCATGCAGCTGTTCCAATCTATCTAGACCAAAACAAATTAAAGATACACAAAATCTTATCGATACAGAAACATCTTTCAGTAATGAAATGTTTGACTCATGAAACAAAAAACTTACGAGAAGATGAATTAATTATTTAGAAATAGAGCTTTCATGATTCTCAAAAAACGTATTAAAAACAGTTATCAGACATTTCATTTAATCAAATCTACTTCTCTCGATTTTTTTTTTTGCTTTAAATTTCAGAGGAAAACTTTTTATATTGTTTAAGTCTAATGGTAAACAAAATGTTTTATGACTGGTAACTTTTTTTGGTAGTAAAATTTATTCTATACCAGTCCGTTGCATGTTATTGTTGTGTGGGGGTACATTTTCATAAATGTCAATTTCCGAGTTGACGATTGGTTTCAATACTGTCGCACATTGCACTTTTCGTATGCATCTTTTTATTTTCTATCCGTTGAGTGAATTTGCGGCTGGTACGTAAAATTGACGAAATTTCACTATTTGAATACCCATATCCTTACCAGAATCAAATGTAACAAAAATATTTTACATCCGTATCCACATTCGTGCATCTGCTTTTGGTCTTACAGCAATGATGGCATCTGTTTTTGGTCTAACAGCAATAATAGATCATGGTAATGCCACATGATGGGGTGACGCTGTCAACGTGTACTAACTATCAAACGTACTTTACGACCAGAGAGAACAACCACAATTATATCATTTTTATTACTTGTTTTATTATTTTCATTTTTACTTGACATCAGGGCTCATTAGAATTCCATACTAGGAAGATTAAGAAAAGTAGAAAGAACAGTTGGAAAGGACAGGAAACAGTATGGAATCTATAAATTGATTAAAAAATTTTTTCAAATTTTATTAGATTTTTACAAATGCTTAAAAAATTTCTGAGGCTAAAAACCAGATAAAAATTTATCTTATAAACATAAAAAAAAAGTATCTATCAAATTTATACTACCTTTGTTCTGGTTCTTAAAGTATGTCACAAAGATTTTTTTACTCTTTTAATTTTAAAGACAAACTTATAAGATGCCTGTTCTACTGAAGATTTTTTTTTTGATATACCGTAGTCTACGACTCCATACCATTCATTATTGCGGAGTTCGACTTGCTTTTTTATAGACATCTCATCTAACTGTAGACCAAATTGTAATTCTATCCCAGCAATTCTCTCTTTCTCTATCATCGATTTAACAGATGTCAACACAGGTTGATTCACCCCAGGAATCAGATCAAGCTTGGAAAACCACCTTCTAATTGTTTGTGGGCTTGGCAATGATTTTAAAAATTGTTCTCTTACATACTTATACGCTGGTGTTGAAAAAAATAACAAGGAGCATGCAAATTATTTCAAAGCTGGTGAATATTTCTGAATTTTTTTGGAAGACACAACATTCTTGAAAATATCATTCAAAATTGGTGATGAATGCATCTGCACAGAGAAAAACATTAAACGAGAAGGTTAAATAAAATATTATATAAATAAGGATGAAAGTATGAATACCATAATAAATTTACAAATAGAACCTTTTTATTGAAGTAGTATGCATGCATTACAAAGTACAATAAATTAATGAATAATAATTAATTTATCATTATTGTAGTACTATTATTGCATGTTAGTAAAAATTGTGTATAAAAAATAGATTTATTTTAACTCCATTTGTTAATTAAAGTATAATTTTAAAACTGTTGTGTATAAATCAAACAAAAAAAAAATTCATTCTTGCATGTAAAATCATTAAAAGCGTCGAAAAAGAAAAAATACTCGTATATGTATCACAGCCTTACTTCCAGAGCACTAAAACCTTCTTGGGTTATCAAACCAGCCTCTTTTAAGTGTTGTAACATACTCTTAAAACCACCCAATTTTTTATTTAGCCGAACAACGCTCTGTGTTTTTGACTTTAATTTTGTTTTTGTGTCATTATAATACTTTTTTACAATTTTATGTGCACGATCAGATGTGAAATCGTCCCGGAATAAATCACCTATGTATCGAAAATTTTTTGGACCATTGCTATCTTGGGATTCTATACTTGACCTGCAATAAGTTAGTAAATAAGTATTACAGCGTAAAAGATTATAATTGTCCTATAGAAACAGATTGTACCCTTTAAAATTACGCTTCCTCGATGGTTTTTCAAGGTCTTCATCGTTAGGACGTTCAAGATTTGTATCAGAAACTGAAAAATTGGTATCTATATTATTAGAATTATCTATTGCAAGATAAGACAACTGCAGTTCTTCTCCACCACCTGAATTTCTTAGCAAATCCTTACCACTGAAATTAAAACAATATGTGTTAATAAACAAAGTAATAATCATGTGATGATAAATACTTGAACATAAATCAAATTTTTCATTACACTACACTTGACGTTTCATTTTCTCGCTGGACGATACGATCGCTAACAGGATTTTCAATAGCATTTTCATGGCAGTCAGAATTCATAACTTTCATAGGATTGTCGGTGTTTCCGTTACTACGAGAAAAAAAAGTCGTATTTCAAATAAACATTATTACTGAGTAATTAATTAATTGTTATTATGTTACCTCATAGATGTCTCAGAATTCAGGAGTAATGAGGGTATTGCCCCCCGTGACAACGTTTTCCTTACTGTATCGTTTTTTATTTCATAATCGTAATCATTTATTTTAAAATGCCTACTGCATACAGTGCTTGACTTCGTTACATCCTTATTAATTGCCAACAACCATTTTTCTCTAACTGCTTCTGATTTCGGGATGCTTTTGACAGAAATAATATTCATACATATTTCTGTTTACATTTGACATAACCTCTATCACTCCAGTGCAAAAAAATAATCATTAAGAGTTCATTACCTGCGAAATGATACATTTCGTATGTCTCCTTTGGATAACTTGCATACACAGCAATACCCAACCATGTTCGACTTGAAGAGTTTTCATTAATTCACTTAACGATAAATGATTTGATCAGGAGTAAATACTTAATATACGGTACTATACTACTATACTACTATTGCGTATACACATATGAATATACATATATGATTCATATATACAGCTCACGAGCTCACTCCCCTGCTCTCCACTTACATTCCCACTTCTCCTCGATAAAGAGAGACAGAATCTCTGAGCCACTCTCCCCCACCACTGTGATGATGACTTCAGAGTACCTGCTTGAATGCGCAGTCTATTTATATATGTCTATGCTACAATTTGTATGAATATACCATTTTTAGTTTTTGCATCGTAATAACGCTACATACAATTGTCCGTGGGCAACTAAAGATTTTTTCAAATAGAAAACAACACTGTTAAAATTTTGTCTTTGCGATCTAATAACTGTCATGGCGAATACTAAAACTACAGGAAGTTGCTTTCTGTACAGTATAAAAGGTAATGATAGAGAATTCCGCGTATTTAAAGTAAAAAAAACTCTGTTTCTGAATTTTCTTTATTTATTACTCCTGCTTCGTATTATATTATTTTGTCATTTCCAATTGTGTACCATTGCAAAGCCATGGCAGATCCTTGAATTTCTTGGTAACATAATTACTACCCCTAGCTTTAAATTTCATTTATGAGGTGGGAGACTTTCTCGAATACTAAAAATTCAATTGCAAAATTTATGTAAATCTTACTGCCAGATTAATCAACTTCTTCGTAAGTTGCATGATGTATGTTATAGTAAGTTGATATATAATTGCTCAGTCAATTTAAAATTTTGTTATTTAGGAAATTAGTCTATTTAGTAAGAAAAGTCAGTATGACTTTACGAGTGGAACACTTATTATGCTTATTAAATATATTTAAATATACATTATTAGTTTTTCCAATATCTGGAAGTTAAAAACGTTTCAATTTTTTCTTTCTTAATGACAATTTAGAGAAATTTATATTCATCAAACACCAATGACAGTTAATGCCAAACTATGAAAATTTTCTCTAGAAATAATAAATAAATAGTATCAGCTATAGCTCTAATTTTATAACTATTTCTTATAACAGGAAGAATTTGACAAAAATCTCCTCCTTAATTAATTGGGTTCCAAAATGTATACTTGTATTAAATAGATAACCAAAAGTCCTATCTGCTTTTTATAAGCTTTTTTTAAATTCTTAAATTCATTGATCCCTTATCCCAAATTAATAAATCAACTTCTCGTTATATTTTTTTTTTTACATCTCTTAAAGTACACTTTCAATACTGTCTAGTTTGATGGTTAACGAAAGGTTCTATGACTGGTCATTCCTTTTGGTAGCAATACCGATATCATGTTAGTCCAAGCCATTGGTAAAATTTTTTTACCTTGAGAAAGAAAGTAATAAATCAATGTTTTGTACAAAAAAGTTTTTTTCGCCCTCCAGGACCATCAATAAAAAAAAGTTACATTAGTTTGCTCACATATAATTGTAAAAATATTTTTTTGATCATCAATTAACTAAAGCTACATTGGATAAAAAACGTGTTTACAAAATGCAACGTCTTTATAGTGTTACCATTTATTGATATTACCTAGTTGAAGATTCCTGATAGAGAACACAAAAACATATGTATATAGATAGACATTTATAGTCGTTACCCTCTCTAGGTCTAAAAAATTAAGTATGTAGGCGTTTTTTTGCTATTAATTTTATTTCTGTTCTGTCTAAGTCTATATAATTTGATTTTAATTATTTTAGAGCTTAATATCATATTTCAGTGTAGCTGTTTCCAGCTAAATTTTTGCATCTATTAGTTTCTAAAGTTTATTTCGTTTATCTATGTATGAGACAATATCAGTTTCTTATTTCTGGCTAGTATAGAAAAGCGTGCATGTGCGTCATGTTTGGTCTTAGTACAGCGACTACAAGTAAACTGGCTGGTGATTTACTCTCATCCAGATGCACGTTAGTCCTTGCTCTAGATGCTTTCCAAATCAGTATGGGAAATTCCAAAGAAATGAGAAGAAAAATATTAAGCACAAATACTTATTCTTCTCTACTATCTTTAGACTAGTTTTAATTATTCTTATATCCATTGTCAATGGTATTCTATCACAGTAATTTATAAATCATATACAAAGGTTTATTTGTGTTAAGTGACAATATTTTAAATTAAGCCAATCTGAAGCCTGATGAAGACATCCATTCATTTGGTTCGCAACCTCTGTCCAAGTATAATCTGTAGGAATAATGAATGTATGATTAGCACACGACAATACAGAGCCCTGTGGCATACATATTAACAGACATTTATATAAAACAATGGGCCTAGGATAGTATTTTGAGGTACTCCAACTAAATATACAGATTTTTCACACAATCTATGCCCAATTTTTACTCTCTGTACTCTGTTGCATAGGTAGTTTTTAATTAGGCAGAATGCATTTCCTTGAATACCGTAGCGATATAATTTTTCTAGAAAAATTGAATGATCGACCGTGTCAAAAGCTTTGGCTAGGTAAATAAAAGTAGTCGCTATCGGTTTTTTGTGGTCTTACTTTTTATGTTATATTTTAATTACATAACTTAGTGAATCCTCTGTACCTTTATTTTCGGTGAATTGAAGTTGGTTGTCTGCTATTATTTTATTTTTATTTAAGAAGGTAATTAATCTGTCATATAAAGTTCTTTTAAATAATTTAGCTATATTTGATGTAATATGTATTGGTATGCAGTTGAATACATCTTTTGAGTGACGAGCCTTGTATACAGGAATTAACTCAGCTTTATTTAGTAATCTATTAGATGTTTAAATACTTTTTTATGTATACTATCAGTTTCACCTTTTCAATTCCTTAATTTTAGTATAGTATCTTGAATTTTAATGTTATTAGTTAAAAGTAAGAAAATTGAGTTTATATTTATAGGTAAAAGGTGACGAGAAATCAGACGGATCTGATTGCGATTTTGAGATAGGTGAGGACAACTTTTTATCAGTTGTGTAAAAATATTTTTAAAATAGTTCGCTTTCTGTATGTATCAATCAAATCGTCTTTTATCTTTATTATGTATACTACTTATAACGTTTTAATTTGAAATTGTCTTTTTACTAACCTTTGAGTTGACTACATTCCGAGACTGTTTATTATCTTTATAGTTTCTTTCAGTAATTTGCTTTTCGTATGTGTTTTTTTCTATTTTTTATCACTTTATTGAACTTTTCCACATAGTTTGTAAAGTCAGTCCTTAGTATTGTATTTTCTTCATCTTTTTAATGTATTAAACAATTTTTTTTTTTCCGAAACTATTATGGCGTCAGAGATCTACTGTTTTATAGGTACTGAGCTTTATTTTTTGCCGTTACTTCCTTCTTTTTACTCGGCTTTATTTACACAGTCTCGTATTTCATTAACTAAGATATTTACAGCTTTATTGGGTTCATGTTTTGACTGTAGTATATTCCAATTAATTCTATTTACTATTGTTCTAAATTTTTTAAAGTTATAATTAAATTTATGTTCTTTTTATGTTTTTATGTAAATTTTTGCCCTTCACTCATTTTAATAAACAACTGATAGTGATTAACAACAACAACAGGTGTTAGTGCAGTTAGTTTTAAATTTGTTTCTTGAATAGAATTATTTTTTCTAAAAATATTGTCAGTAAATATTTCTATTCCACTTTCCTTTCTTTGTCTCGTAGTTTCCGTATAACCAGGATAGTATCCATCTAAGCGCTTAAAAAATTTTTCATTCGATAAACCATTTTTTTCATATTGATGTTCAAATAACGAATGAATAAATTATTCTCAAATTTATTATATTTTGATAGAAATGTTTTAAAATTTAAAGTCAATTCAGAGCAAGAAAAATCATGACATTTATAAATTGATGACTTATTAATGTTTATGGTAAAATCTTGTTGAATTCTAGTATGTTATATTTTTAATTTCTTAATTTCATACATAGTAGTGCTTGCTCTAACCTCCTGCTTTATGTAAATAATAATGTAATCAGCCTAATTCAGTCAACTAGAACTAGAATATATGTTTTACCTGCGTATTTTATAATATTCATAGTTATTAAGATTCCAAGACTCATCACTAACTATAACTAATAGTTTTATTTTCAGTCATTTAATATGGATTTTAATTTTTTCGAAAGTAACGTTGAGACTTCATACATTTAGGTATAAAATAAGATTATTTGTATCTTTATATTTATTGAGTGACTGAAGATCTGAATAAGACATTTCGTGTCTTACTATTCCATTTTAATTATCTTCTAAGAGGCTCATGCTGTATTTCTTGTAGTCTAGTTGAATGCAGAAAGATTTTGGTATTGCTGTATTCTGTTGGAACGTAGGAAAAGTAGTGATATGATGTTGTGGAAGTTATCTGTCTTGTTAAATGTGTCTGCTGTCCTGTTGATCTTTTACTTAAAGCACAGTTGGTAATAATGGAGGTGAAGGGTAATCCGTTGTACTTATATATATTCTTATTTATTTTTAGGGTATTGTACATTTTGTAGAATTACTTGTGTGATGATTTGTTTTGTATTTCGTGTTGTATGTATTTTTATTATAATTACAGTTTATACGGGTCAACTGTGAACTTTTGCAATCTAAAACCTTATGATTCTTTGTATATTTCAGACAGTCTTTTTCATTATTGCACTTTGAGCCATTATGTTCAAATTTACCATAGTTGTAGCAAAATTTTATGTTGACTAGGTCATGAACTCCACAACTTTGATACAAACTTTGATACTTTTACTGTCGATAAAATACAACTAGGATTTTATTTTTATTTTCTCTAATCTGTTGATAACTTATGTTACTTCTAGAATCACAGTAGCAGTATTTTTAATGCGGATTGTGTACATGTATTCAACATTAGCTTTTGTTTCATGATGGCTAAAGTTTCTTGTGTTGATATTATTCTCAATGTTTATACTTTCCATACTATTTGAGTTGTTCCAGACACTTTTATTTTAAAGTTGTTTAATTTATCATTATAATTTCACAGTTATCTTGTAATGATTATTTTAAAAAATGCTCACTTTTAATAAACCTATCTAAATTCATAAAATTAAGGATCAGTTCATTATTTTTGGAAAAGAGGTTTTTTGTTAAAGTATTTTCTGCATTAGAAAAAATTTTGCTTCACCTTATTTGTTAAATTTTTGATTTGTGTATTTTGTGTTTTAACGTTATTTTTTACAATTATTTTAGTTAGTCTCCGTTTTTGTGGTACATGTATTAGTAATGCATTTGTATACAAATTTTTATTTACTTTATCAATAATCTTTTGTTGGTTTTTGTTTAGTAATTTTTGTTTTGTTTACATTAATATATAAATTAATTTTTTTAACAATGTACTTTCTGTATTTAGTACCACAAATTCTGCATCTTCATCAATGATGGTAATATTATGTGCTTCTTGTGCCCTGTCAATCATCTGCTTAATCAACTTGTTTTCTATTTTATCATTTTTAAGTTTAGTTTGTACAACAGATTCTTGCTGTGATATTTAGTTCTTGGTCTTCTCAGTTTGTAGTTGTGTTTATATCACTGTGATCTTTGCATATCACCAATACTTTACCCATAAATTAAATCCTGAGAGGGAAACTTCCAATATTTAATTTTGTATCAAGTCATGAAGATCTCTCATAATAAATAATAAATTTAGAATACACATATGCAAATATAAAATCTTTTTAACTAAAATTATAAAAAGACTTTTGTTTTTACAAATCTTGGATTTTGAGAAACAGACAATATCATACACTCATATTTTATAAAAGAAAATACGATTAAATGAGAAAAATCTTCTTAAATTTCATCAAACTACAAAATAGTTGTCGTTTATACTTGAACCTTATTTTAATGCAGAGGTTTGCGTTCAAGAATAAGAAAATATTTTAGTTTTATTTAAATTTATCAATGTGATCCTCAAATATGACTAATTGTGTAAATACGCCTACTTACATTGACGTACATTCTCATACGTCTTTATTTAATTATTACGTAAAAATATTTTTTCGTAAAAAAATGCGTGCAAACACATGAAGTGCATTATAAAACATATTTTATCGCATTTTCGAAAATTGATGAGATTACATTTTTTTAAATTTCGACAAAATTAAGATTTTATTCTTCGTAAGAGATTGGTAACGAGAAACATACAAATAGTTAAAGGTGAAAAAAATCTTCTTACTGAATTTTAAGATACGGATTTATTAAATATTCACACCCTTACACCCCCCCTACATGCTTATATATTTCTGTAAGTCCCAATTTTGGTATGACAAAAAAAAAACAAAAGATTAAAAATAGGGTCGTGGGAATCGCAGTATGGAACTTATTTAACAGCACACACGTACTTACACATATACTAACAATAACTTACTTTTGCCAGATGACTTTATTTTGATTTTTAACTTTAAGAAACATTTTTAAATGATTGTGTCCTAATATTTGAGTTTCTATAAATTACTAAGTTTTCGGTATGACTAACTGAAATTTTTTTTTTCATTAGCAGAAATACGTCTCACATTTCAAAACATATCGTCCAATGTTTATTAAGACTTATCATGTAGGTCCTATTGTATCAACAATCACACGTATGGATATAAACAGCCACATGACCTTGCATTAAAAAAAAAATAATAACTTCAATAGCACTTTTTTGAAAAAAAAGTTTTTCGAAATCGATAAAATGAAATTTAAAGTATTCTCCATTCAAAGTTTAAATTTTTTGATTTAACAGTAAAAAGTACACATGAAATGTACCTTTCAACAAAAGTAAAAAGTTAGGCAAGTTTGACATGTTGCAATAAATTACTTTCACAATTAATTTAAGTGAGTAATTTAAGTAGTAACCAATTTGTTGTGATAACATAGTTGCCGTAAGAGAAATAAATAAATAAATAACTTTTCTTTTTACTTCAATTATGCGTTTTTTCATTCTGTACTTCATGTAGTCTTTTAAGAAAAATTGTAACTATACTTATGTGTTAATACTTATCATAATATGAAATACAATAATGAATAAATTATAAATTAGTTAAACATTCAGGATGCGAAATCACGTCGTCCTATTTTTACATTTACTACAACAGCTTTTCGTATAAGTTTTTGATATTACACAAGGAAAACTGAAACAGTTTTATAAGATACAACTTCTGACTTGCAAAGATATAAAATCGTTTTTGAAAAGTTAATTTTTTTATGATGTAGTAGAGTTTTACGAATAAAAACTTTTCAAAAAATTTTAACTTCTGCAACAGATCAAGTATACTAAAACTTTTATTTTTTAACTAAACATCATTTCTGCAAATAATGTGGTGATTAATGCAATCATAAAAAATCGTTTTTATATTATTAAGCTAATAACAAGGATAAACGATATATGGTAGCTTTATTGTACTTTCATGAAATAACTTGTCAGGCTCTATTTTTTAATTTTGTATTTAACCTTCAAACCTTCGATAAATAAGCAGTAAGGAGGTGATTGTTCGTTTAATTTTTCAAGACACTCATTTAAAAATCTTCACATTTTTTAACGTAATCGTAAAAACTATGCACGATTAGGCATGAATCGCGCGTAGAGTATTCACTATGTATCTCAAATGTGTCGATAATGTAAGCTGTAAATAAAATAAGCTGCTTGATAGTTTTTTCATACACTTTTTAATAACTACAAATTCTAACCAATCATTTAAATTAGGGAGGTCATGTAGGTGGGGGGTCACAAAAAGCAATTATGAACAACCTTAGAATATTTTATATACGATCAGTAGCTGTCGGACGAAATGTTAATATCAATAAATGTATTGATTGTAACTTCTGCACATGTAAAAGTTCAAAGTATTTGTTCATTAGAAAATTTCAACATAGAGCCTATCAAGTTATGTCATGAGTACATACTGGCAGTATACTTATTTAACTTGAAAAAACAATTTTTTTTATCAGCCTCAAAACAAAAGAACAATTTATTGTGTTAACATTAATTGTACTAATTTTTAGAAGTGATATGAAGTTAAAAAAATTTGTTGTGGTATAATTAATGTGTTAGAGGAGTTAAGATTTTTGTAAATGTAATGGAATGTTAATAAAATAAAATGTAAAAACCGGACATCGTGATTTTGCATCCTGAATGTGTAAGCAATTTGCAATTCATTTACTTGTTTATTAATTTATTCAATATTATGTTAAGTATTAAGATACGAAGTATAGTTATAATTTATTGTTATATTTTTAATTAATTTAATTATAGTTATACTGTTGTTCTCAGGTATGAATATAGTTTAATATATATAGTCTTATGTGTAGCTCTACCTTGCAACCTGGACAGGCAATCTGATTAAATACAAGCCTCTTTTTAGTACCCTTTTATTAACAAAATACGTGTTCATCTTACGAGAATACTTTCTTCTCCACTGTAAAGCCTCAAAAGAGTTTTTTTTGGTTTGGAAGTAATACTTATTACTGAAATTAATTACCTTGTTTGTCGAAAATATGTAAATGTAGGTAAATATAAATAAATAGTCGTGACCCTATTTGGCTGTGTTCTTAAGAGTTCGAACCGTCATTTTTTTGTACGTAAGTAGTGATATTTTAAATTGCTGCACAACGCAAATAATCCCACTAAATTTGTCCTGAAATAATCGGGAAAAGTATTTTGAAATCGTTCCAAACAAAACATCCTGTTTTAAAAGAATACATTAACCATAGAACTTGTAGTCTATAATAGTTTTTTTTTCCATAAGTTACCTGATTAAATCCCAAGCGCTTTTTTCTTTAAGCTTATAATAAAAATTCAATTAATTTATTCTAATTATATTTTTTAGATATAACATTTTGTAATTTAATTTATTCAAACACTACAATGAATTAATTATTCGACTGTTTTTATTATCACTCTCTTATTAGAAATTAATGAAGTCATTTAAAATTATATCTATCAAATTAGTACGACGTTTTGTGCAACTCTTACAATCAACTTTTACTTATTGCTTATGAAAATCTTTGAAGCAATGTACAAGTAGCTTCTATTTTTATGACCAATTTTTTAATTTGCCACTATGAAATCATTGATATTTATGTATAATTATTAAAGACCCGGGTTGTTTTACTTCACATTATGGTCATCACTAAATTTACTAATTGCTTTTCTTGCCTTGAACACATGGTAAAAAATGGAAACTTATGTTATATTTTAATCATCTAGTGTCTCATTTTTTATTTTCTATATGAGCTTTTAATCATATCGCCAAATATTTTTTTATAACACAATGGGTATTTATTAAATAATATGGATTAACTAGCTTAAAAGTTCAAAGACGTAATTGCTTACGTACAAACTTTTAATCATATTTAGATTACCCATAATCAATTTTTAATACTTCATATTTATTAAAAAATGAAAAACTTTTACAGAAAATTCTTATTTACCACCTACAAAGTCCATCCAAATTATAAAAGTGATTAATACTGTTATTATTGAATAGTTATTGATTTGCTGATAAAACATTCAGTTATTAATAACCTTATCTTTAATACTGACCTAAAATCTTTTTACGTTTAAGACGATCGTAGTAAAGAGTTATAAGAATATATTTATTGTACTTAAAATATTTGATTTTTAGATATATTTAAATTTGCTTCCAAGCAAGCTTCCAGTTTAGTGACGGTGTGAGCAGTCAGCTGTAAAGAGTATGAACTTAGAAAATACCTGTAGCCAAAATCACACTATTGGCTGTACTATTTAGTTTTGAGATCACACCCATCCCAAGCATGCATAGAAAAGTTTGGTTCTTAGCTAACTTAACAATAAGACCATTTCATATATACTGAGTACGATGAAATCTCGTTTTAAGTATTTTGAGACACAAACATCGGTTAAGGTGTAGAGTAGTATCAAAGAAACTAAATTGAACCAAAATACATAAGGCTTACTAATAAAAATAATTATTTTTCGGTATTCGAAAGTTGAAGTGTGTAAACACGATCGACCAGGCTTTGTCTCAATCCTCAAACTTGCATTATCACAATTCCGTGTGACTTGATTTAGAAAGAATAAAAGTAGACCAAGATTCATAAAATTAGTCTAGAGAATCCTGAGACGTCAGTGATTTCACACATACATACGCACAAGCACACACACATACGCAGACAAACGTCTTATCTAGATTATTTTATTGTGATAATTTCTCATTGATTATTAATAAAAATGCTGCTACTCTAATTCAAAAGAGTTTAAAAAAACATTAATTATAATAAACTATATTATAAAAACACTTATTATAAAAACTTATAATAATAGTCCTTATGAATAACAAATTTTGTTGAAATGCTTTTAATTTGATATTTATGCCTTCTCCCACTTTAAATTATTCAACACTTTTTTTTAATTCGGTTATTGCTACGGAAATATATTCTACAAAATAATGATCCAGAAAGGAAGAGGATAAGTCGTATGTACGTCTTGACTTCTTTACACAAGGAAAAATCAAAAACTCCTTATAAAGGTTTTAATGCTAGAATTGTAGAAAATTGTCTGCTGTTACAAATTTCTTAGCTAGCAGTTGACTCGAAAGAACTCAGGACTGTGCGAGATTCTTTAGTTGTTTTAAGTTTCCTTGATAATACTACTTATTAGACATCAAGGGGATTTCCAAAAAAAAAAAGGAAAATAAGCCTTACGTTCAAACTAATATTCTCCGCATTACTTGTGCTTACTCTTCACTCCAATTTCTATTATTTATTGACATGAATTATTTTCTTATGAAAAATTGAATTGATCCTAATAAGGACTTAATCTATAATACTTATTTGTAGTTGTTCACTAAATAAAATTCCGTACTACTCATTACAAGTAAATAATTTGTCTGCAAACCATACCTAACTTCAACATAAAAATGTATGTATATTTTACTAAGAATACTATACATTTATTGTACAATTTTTTATGAAAATTCTAATTTTCAACAACACTCTTAATTCTTGAATTCAATTTACGTTTGTATTCTAAAGGCCATTAAATAAAAGCTTACATGAATTTCATCTTTTACTTTACAATACGTTTTTAGAACTGTAACTCATTTTTCTAATAATTTTACCTGTTCTTTCCTACGTAGTTTGTCGTATTAAAAAAATTTTCTAAAAACTTAGTTATAAAATATGCATCGAGTTTGATCGAATAAAATTAATAGTTGTATTTTTAAAGTCTATCAAAAAATGTTAGGAAATTACGAAAAACAGAAAGTGTTTATTCTGAATATTCCTGCATGTGAATAGGTGATTTTGATTTATTTTTATTATACTTAGATTATTATTACTAACAAATTTACAGGAATTTTCGATTGTTTTTCGTAGTGGAATGTAATACAATGAAATATTTCATATTAAACAAATCATATGGTATTAAGAGTTACAGAAAAAAAGCCAAGATCTCTTACTCTGAAAAAATAATTAACTGTAAAGGTATTCAAAAGACCAATGTTACAAACAACATTTTTTTTCAAACTTATGATTTTTATACATTTTAAGCTGAACTATGTCTAAGTCCATAATTTAAGATATAAGCTTTAAGTTAAAAATGTCAGAAACTAGTATCTAAGAAGATTTGTCTAATATTCTGAACTTAATAACGCATGTAATTTAGAGTACTGTCAAGTTCTACATAATTGTCTATTATTTGCAGAAAAGTTGACTTATAACTCGTTAAGTAATAAGAAACACTTTTTAAAGTCATGTTAATTATAGCTTTAATTGTTAACAACATGGTATCTAATTTGTTAATAACATATTTTTTTATACATTATGGTGACAAGTAATGCTGATATTGTTGTAATCGTAAATCAGACGTAGAGTTCTTCAGAAATAATGTCTGGTAGTACCTTCACATATTCCTATATCATTTTTAACAGATTTACTGAAAGTATCAATTTTATCGGTTTATTTCTTAGAATAAACTGATTATTCATTTTGTGGCAAAGAAAATACTAAAAAAAGTTGCACGTTATGAAAAAAGAAGCTAAAAAAGCTATTTGATGTTATATATGTGTTAAAATACTTTTTGTATTTCAAGAAGGACCTTTGATAATTGTGAAGCTAGAAAGTATTCGATGAATAAATTTGTTAGCTAGAGCTGGTAGGAAAAAATGGTTCGAAGTAGTGTCAGTCAAGAAGCTAACAAGTTAGTGCAATGCTACAAAGCACTCAGTTAGTCACATAGAATATTTCTTTCATGAACGCTTACTTACACACACATATAACAGCAGCAAGATTAGGCATCAATTCTTTAAAAAATTTTTTTCTGCCTAGTCCTTCTTTTTTATTCGTCTTTTCTCTTTTGCCTGGTATTCTCTTCATTGTAGCCGCTTAAACAATGTTAAAAAGAAGACCTCACATTCTTCTGAATAATTTGGACATTCAGAAAGTCCAAGTCAACTCTTTGACGTGCCGATAAAGCGTCTGCCAGATAAAATACACAAGAGCGTATATAAGATTCTTTCGTATCATGTTCTCATGACTTTGGACCTATACTGATTGGCCACTGTTACACGGTTGTAAGGTATTTTGTCAACTGTTTCAAATCCTCTATAAGAATCAGTCGTAGACATAAGAACAATAGTTCATTTAATCATATTTACCATGTCCAACGATTGATGCGTATCTACATCAGACCTAGCTTGTCGGAGAATTTCACATTAGCAGTTTAGTTTAGAAATCATTATAAGAAGTCCATAAGAATATCGATATTTCACTAATGAATTTGTAGCATTGATTCTGAATTTTTAGTAAAATTTTCTCACAAGGATTTTTGGGTTTGAAAATGTGATAATGTTGAAATTATTTTTTGTTGAAACTAGCCCAAGTAAAAAAAATTCTAAAGTATAAAATATCACTCTTTGTTTTTTGTTAACAGTTTCCTAAATATATCATAGACTTAATTATGTAAGTCCTTAAACCATGAGTTTTATACCACTTTTAAATACCCGAAACTTTAAAACCTTTAAAATTATTATAGAGTTACGATTTTTAAGATGTTATTCCTCGATAGTTGTTACTGTTTGGTAAGATAAATTAAAATAACGGACTATAAATTAAACTTAACTCTTAATATTTAATATTCCATTGATCTCTCTGAACCATTTTTTACTGCAAAAACAAATATTTTTGCTATAAATATGTAAATGACACATTACTAAAACAAAAAGAATCAGTCAGCTTCGACCAAGCTTGGACTTATCTTTATCTGGGTAGGTGTACTTACCAATTTCAACATTAAAGCCCCTGAAAACATTTACTCTCACCAGTCTATTATAAACATAATTTTTACTTAACGCTAGACTATACTTGTATGATTCATTGCTATAAGGTTTGGAATGTTAATATTTTGACGTTTGTTGAACAAGTTTTTTTTTCCTTATATCTTCTACAATTTTCATATTTTTTTCGTCACTCTTTTTAAATTGATCTTTTGCTTTGCAGTGTGTACATTTTATGAAAATCGCTATTACAGAGACTTTTGAACCTTTCAATAACTAGGATGGGCGTTAAATTACTACATTAATCGTGAGTTAGATATTATCCTGTGTGTAAAGAAGGCAAACTAATGAAAGAAAAAAATTCTTTCAAATCTTTTTCAAAATCAAAAATTAACAATTACTGAGTAAAATTTTTTGAAATGGCATACTTTAATAAAATGTGGTTGTTTAATTAATTTAATGGTAGAAAAATTAGCTTCTAAGTATAACTCTGTGTGTAAAGAAGGCAAACTAATAAAAGAAAAAAATTCTCTCAAATCTTTCACAAAATAAAAAATTAACAACTATTGAGTAAAATTTTTTGAAATGGTATACTTAGCATAAAATGCGGTTGTTTAGTTAATTTAATGGTAGAAAAATTAGCTTCTAAGATTAACTTTTTCACTAGTCAAATGACCGAGTCCCCATTTCATTAGGAAAAGCAAAAATGATATTTCAGTCTGTAGTATTGTATTGCATAATGAATTTTGTATCTTGTAAGACAAACCTATTAAATTAAATCCATTACCTTTTACTTCTCATTTTATATTTTTTATAACTTTTAAGTCCCCCCACATACTATAGAACTAATAAGTCTCTGAAGACACAAGTGTTCTTTAATACAACAGAGAATGTAGCACAAAAGTTATTAACATTATGAGTTTGTGAGCAACTGTGCATGAGGACTGAGAAATCCGTTACTTTTTAAGCACTTAATAAAGAGGCTTATTAGGCCAAATAATATACAAAAAAATTTGACAAAATACTACTCATCCAATTCACTTGACCATGGATTTTTTATGACCTCCGTTAGCGTAATTTTAACGAGAAATGTATAACCGTATTTTAAAAAAATGCTTGTAAGTCTTTCAGTACAAAGCAAATAATGGTATTCATTTGCACCATTTAGTTTCGAAACTTTGTGCCAGAATTTAAATACATTCGATTTAAAAATTGAAGCTAATAAGCATTTGCTGGTATAAAAAAGTTGAAAAGCAAAAGTATGCTAACTTAGTGTAAATAAGAGTGTAACTTAGTGTAAAGTAAGGTGTGATTGAGAAAACTAATATAACGAAAAGTCTATTAGCTAGAACATCAGATTTTTTATCTTTATATTGTATTAATGAGAGTAAAAAAAAGGTCAGTCATTCAAATATCATAAAATAAACAGATCGCGCAGCAGTCACAATATAATCTTAAATGTAACAACAGAAGTAGGTGAGGAGAATTTGTGTAAAACTACAAATATACATGTATATAAAACAAAAAATGTATATTTGGTAGCTGGGATAAGAGCTCATACTATAACACAGGTTGTTTGTAGTTAATTAATAATCTGTGCGTGAATATGAATATGTGTGTGTCCCTGTTAATTTTTAAGTGTATGTGTTCATGTGTGTGCTTGTGTGCGTGTCCGCTGGAATTACCTCTCCAGCCGATGAATGAACAGAGATGGTCTACGAAAAAAAGAGACAAGGAGCTGGCAAACCCAAGAAAGCTGATGATGCAAGACGTTGAGAGAAGAGCCGAAGGTCGGCAGGATAAGGGAAAGAAGAAAAATTGAAGAGATAAAAAAGAGCACACAGGCAGTAGTCCCGAAGAGAAAGGATGCCGCTCGTAAATCTGTGGCGGGCCTCATCATGAACTGAATATTCTGCTTCCAGCTTCCTTCTCCCTTCTACACTCTATCCTTCTTTTGTATCATTATCTCTCTTACTCTGCTTCCCTTTTTCTTACTCTGCTACGATCAGCTACAGCTGCAGCCTTATGAGATCCATAACAACAGCAGCCATAGGTTTATAGACAGAGATATACACACATTACAATACATTCACGCATAAATATACCCACTACCAAGATCTAAGAAGGGTTGGACAGTAAATTCATGCTTGCTCGTGCAAGGGTGATAAGGACTACGTATTATTTCTCATGAACATGCTTGTATACGTAGGTGCGTATTTTTTCTCAAGTAAGACAATGCATTTAGCTTTGTACGCAAAGAAAAATAATAATTTCTTTACTTAACTAGCTGTCGTACTTTTCTCTTGAGTAGCACATACAGCAGAAAAATAATAAATAAAAATTAATATACCACTCAAAATTTAAATATTATTTGATGCACGGTTAAAAAAGCTGGTGAGGAGAAAAGACAGATGCTCTTAACTGTATAATACTTTAAAAACTCTTTTTTACCTGTAACGTATGTAAGAATTCAACTAATCCCTCAAAATAAGTGTCTTAACTCAACAGTAGTTAAATTAAACCTGAAAAAATGAGCAGTCTTAATATAACTCATGGCCCTAAAGCTTAATATATTCACAGGTATATACAAATTAGGTATGAAGGTCCCCATTACTTGAGAAAATTATAACAAAACGTAAAAAAATAAAACTATTTTTGTTAATGGAATCACATAAAGCTGAATACTAGTAAGGTTCTTCATAAATTGAAAAAAAATTGATTATAATTTATTTATTTACAAGCGTAAAAAAAAACGCCCAAAGCTTGGTCTTGAGAGATAAATTTTATTTTTAAACGTGGAAAAAGTCAGAAATCTGAGAATTTTATTTAAATGTTATTTTATATTAATGCATTATATTTTTTTACAATTTTGAATATATATTAACTGGTTATTTTGTATTAATCGTGACCATTTCTACTAACATAACATAGAACGAAATATTATTGTTACACCACGATGTATTGTTATAAATTTGGTAATTGAAATATTAAGCTTGACGTACACAGGGTTAGCTTACTTCAGTTAATAGGTAATTTAGAAAAAAGTAACATTTTCTTGACAACTATTCTTTGTAATACAGGTTGGCCGGTTTATTGAGTTACTCTCCACTCAAACAAAGATGAAGTCATTTTGCCATTGAACGCTGCCAAATATCAATTAATAAATAAGTTGTAGTAAGTGCTTAGAGGCACCATAAAAAAACAATGCTTTGTGATGTTTAAGTGTACTATAACTGACAACAAAAATATTCGCAGTAAAAAAATCATAATGTATACTTTCAAAAAAATTTTTGTTAGTAACTCTGAAAATGTTATTCCCTTAGACTTTTCAATTTTTACTAGCACTTCAAAGACAATACACCAATTTTCACTGGTGAAAATAACCCACGTGTTATTGTAACTTTAGTTATTACCGAAAACAAATTATCAAGGGATGCCAAGAAAACTATGTCAAATAATTTTGTAAAAAACGAAGAAGTTACTGGTCTAGTAAATTAAAAATTAACGCGTATTGGCTATTCAACCACAAGTTAGGGAAAAATTGTTAATAAAATTTCATGAAAAAAAAAAATGACAGTTAAATTTTCATAATCACTCAACTAGAACGGACACCAAATCGCTCTTAATATTATTAATATTTTTGCAACTAATTTGTAAATCACAGAAAATGCACTAAAAACGTAACAAATTTATTTAATAGAAGAAAAAAGAAAACTTTAACTCGTTAACTTAAAATTTCTCTTAAGTTTAATTTAAAAAAGTAAATAGTTTTTTTTACTTAAATCATGGAAAATGATCAACATTCATGGCAAACAAAATATAAGAATAGTATTAACGAATTAAAAGTATTTAAAGTTTTACGTGAGATTGTCAGCTTCGTAAGTATCTTTTATCAAAAAACACATTTTTTAAGTAAACAATAAAACTAAATTATTGAAAACCAGTACCATGTGCATAATTGATGTATATATAATGTGCGTAAAACTATTAAGAAATAAATATTAACGTTAGTAATATTATTATATTAAAACCCAATGGATAACTAGCATGAAAAGTGTAATATTAAAAAAAAAACTTTAAAAAAATATAACACGGTACATGTGTAGAAAATACATCAGTTGATAGTTCATGATAAAAATAACATTAGTCTCACTCGAGCGCGCCTGCGTACGCCTGTTACGCATCGCTCGTACTCAGACTTGAGTTCTCTCTGTACGGCCCTTTTTAGGGATACCTCTACTCTCTTTTGGTAACTACGACTTAGTCGTGCCTCGATACTGTGTTTTCGCTAAATCTTACATCCACGTATACGCCGCCCTCAGGGATAGCCCATATGGCTGGCCCTTCACTAGGGTGCAGCAAAACAATCAACACTGTGGATAATCCACTATTCAAAGTCAGTATGACCAACTCTTTCGAAGAGCTGTTGAAAGAAACGGACTCGTCATCTTCCGAGATGTTCGCGCTCAACAGTGCAAGTGTCAATAATGCACAGCTCCCCTCAATGTCAAGAATGACAGACAGCCGACCAGTAGACCAGCAATCCCTCAAGCTAAACAGCCAAGATTCCCGCGTTATTCAACACAACTTCCAGTGGGAACGCAGCCCGCTCTCCTGGGATATAACAACGCCACCTGAAATCGCCAGGGAACTCGCTAGCCAAAAACAACGGATCGATTACCTGAAAAAAATAATTAGTGAACACTCAGTTTAGCTGGAAAATTCCATCCACCAGCTTAACGCGCTAAAACGATCCAACGCGGAGAAAGACGCGACTATTGCAGCACTCTCTGCAAAGTCCCCCCTCACAGCAAAAATTACGCCTCCAAAGGCCCGGGCCTTGTTGAACCATCACCTACAAATTGTGACTTCTTCAATTTTCTAAATTCATCCACTACGGAAGTTCAGCAATCCCCCACGCTACCAGAAACAGCGTAATAAAGCCAATTCCAAAGAGAAGGCGTATACACAACTCCAATGTGGACAACTCAGTAGCAGAAATCTTTAATATGGGGATAGAAAAATCTTCAATCCAACCTTTACCACTTAGCTCTTCCCAGATGGGAAAAGCGCATTCTAAGATCACCTTGAGGACCCAATGCTGCGCGAATCAGGGAAGACTGCTAGTATTGCCAAAAATAAGGTACCACTTCCCATCACAATCTTAAACCAAAAACTTTGGCCCAAGATCAACAACAATGCCTGCGATCATTGCTGGTGACTTAAATGCCAAGTATAAATCGTGGGGATGCAAACATGAAAATCCTAAAGGTCGTTCCTTCCTCAAACACTTGCGGAACCTCAACATCAACATTGAGGTTCCGAGTGAACTTACTCACTATCCTAGCTCTCCAGACCAAGATCTAGACATCTTAGACATATTTCTGACGAAAAAATTGACCATCCTTACGGAACATCAAACCGCCCCAGACCTCCCTTGCAACTATAACTCAGTGTACCTAAAGATCCCTAAGTCTCTTCTTACCATACCAGTTACCACCAACTTCATAGACTGGGTCCACTTTGGATATAATCTTGAATTCTTCCCATTTAAATGTCGTTCCATAAGGTTCTGAACGAAACTCGATACAGCAGTTGACGAATTTACAGATGAATTTAACAGGTGCACACAAAATGCCACCACAACAACTACAGATCCCCAACACACACTCAAACTTCCCTGCGACCTCTTGCGTCTCATCAAGGAGAAGAAAAGAGTTCAGGAACTCTGACAAAAATAGTGAATCTCTGAACTAAAAGTTCACTTTAAGGTGGCTCCAGCACCTAGTGCCGTATCAAAATGGGGAGACTAAAAATTAATCATTATTTTCTTTAAAATATGGTACAAAATTATCGTAGAGACTGTTGTAAGCCATATTCTACATTTTATCTGTTACTTTAGTGAGTTAATATAAGAAAACAAAAAAGTTTTATGGTGCCCTAATTGATGAACTGTTACGGTACGCTCTTAAGTTCAAGAGTAGTTATACCTATATATATGTACTCTGCAGAATGCAGACAGCTGAGAGCTGACTTGCACTCGCAACTGTATACTTAGTCTCCGATTATTTAAAGATTTTGTTCGATAACAAGACACTTTTCTCATGTCATCGAAAACTGCGTAATAATATATACAAGATAGTATGTTTTTTACACCTTACGGGTTACTTATATAAGTGCAGCAGTAGGTTGTATATCGCGTAAGCTTGCATTTCCTATCCAACCCGTCTTAAAACTACGATTTTGTAAGCATGATTTCTTACAATTTTTATCGTCAACCTTAATTTTTTTTTATACGAATAGAAAGATGGGAATTCAAAGAATATAATTCAATTTTATTAACCTTGGTTGGGTTATTTATAATTTTAACATTGAGGCCACTAGAGCCACCTTAATTACCTTGAAAGAGAAGTTAAATTGATAGTCGAGGCAGAGTCCCACTCAGGAAATGCTTGAAAGATCGTTAAAAAACTTCGTAAGAAACGGACTTCTCTCCCCCTTCCACAAGGGAACAAACTCTTCTCGTTAGACTCGCACAAAGCAGAGATTTTTGCAGATTCGCTGTAAAATAATGCTCCCCCAGCCTTAGCGCTGAAGAACTAGCGCAGGAACACGTGACAATCAACCACATGATGCAGCAACAGATTCTTGATAATCCAGATTTCGAAAATTGCACACCCTTCGAAATCAAAGGTATCATCTTTCCCTAAGAACTCGGAAAGCTCCTGGCAGAGACGGTATTTCCAACAGCATCATAAAAATACTCCCTCAAAAATTTATCACGGCGATCTGCAACATCACCAACGCCTTAATGCGTCTTCGTTACTTCCCAAGTGCGTGGAAGGAGGCTACGTTATCTACCTCCTGAGCCGGAAAAACCTCTCATCAACCCCTCGAGCCACAAATCCATTAGTTTACTCTCATTGCATGGTAAAATCACCGAAAGCGTCATCCTCGCCCACTTAAACAAGCACGCCACGGAAAACAACATCCTTCTAGACGTTTAGTCTGGTTTTAGAGCTAGACATTCGACCATACACCAGCTTCTGAGAGTCACGAAAGACCTCTCCAATAGCCTCATCCACAAAAACTTCACCGCGATAGCTTTCCTAGATGTACAGCAGGCCTTTGACAGAGTTTGGCACGAGGGCCTCCTGTACAAGCTTATTTAGTAAGGTCTTCCGCACTACCTCATTGGTACCGTCAAATTCTACCTCTTAGACAGATTCATCCGCGTTAAAGTAGGCGACTCCCTCTCCAACTCTCGCCCAATTACCTTCAGAGTCTTCCAAGGCTCCAAACTCTCACCCACCCTTTTCAATACATTTTGGCATAACCTACCCCAGAGCGAAAACATCAACGCGTACGTCTATGCAGACGACGTTGCTGTTAGCTACACGTCAAAACAACACTCTTGGTTCACCATCTTTCTAGCGAGCATATCGTCACTCTCCATAACTGATATAGTCTTTGGAAACTGGTCGTAAATAAGGCAAAGACTATAGCCATGCTCGTCTCTTGGGAAAATCCAAGGAAGAAACTGCAGAAAATAATGGATAATGAAGTAGAAATCGACTGGAGCTACTCTGCCAAGTACCTCGGCGTCACGCTGGACCAACGACTCACATATGTCCGGTATATCAACAGCACTCGCAGTAAGGCATACGGGGCCTTCGTGCAACTAAAGCCCTTCTTCAACAATAGAGCAGTTTCTCAGAATACCAAGCTGCACACCTTTAACGCCATTATCAAGAGCATCATCACGTATGCGATACCAACGTAAGGCAGTACAAAGTCATTATCACTAGTGTCATTATAATTGAAAGTGACATTATTGTCATAATAATTCATCATTATCATCATTATCGTCAAAATCGTTCCCATAATTATCATCATCATCACTACCATTATCATTATCATCATAACCACCATCACCATCATTACAAATATTTTTATTTGCATCGTTATTACGATCATCATCATAACTATCTTCATCAATATCATTAAGACCATCGTTAACATTCTCATTATCATCATCATTGAGATCATCATCAATATCATTATTATTATTACAATTATTTTCATTATTATTATTATTATTTTAATTATTCTTATTATTACCATTCTCATTACAGTCATCATTATAATCATAATTATCATTATTAGTATTATCGTCGTTTCAATTATCATCATTCTTATCATCATCATCACTACTATGATCGTCCTTATAATTGTTACAATTATTGTCAATATAACAGTCACCGTTATTATTAACATTATCTTTAATGTCACACTAGTTATTCTCAATATCATCGTCATGGTCACTACATCATTAATATAAACTTTGAAGATATCATTATCATCCTCGGTATCATCATTATCATAATTTTCATCAGCTTTATTAGAATATTCTCATCGTTGCTATCATTATTATTATTACTGTTTTTATTATCATTGTTATTATTTTTGTCCATATAATTGTTTTTATTATAGTTATTATTATTATTATGATCATAGTAAGTATTATTATTATCATCATTATCATCATCAACATCGTCATCAATATCATTATCATCATCACCAACGTCATAATTAACAACACCATCATCATCGTTTTTATTATTATTATTATGACGATCATTATTACTACTTACATCATCATCAGCATTATTAGTATCCACTAACATTTATATCATCATCAACATCATTATCATTGTCATCATTACTCTATCATCAACGCTATCATCATCATCATTGTTAATTTTTATATTAACATTTTTTCTATTGTCATCAACATTTCTTTCTTTATCAAAATTATAAGTATCATTATAGTAATCGTCATTATTATTATTATAATAATAATCATCATTATCTATATTATTATTATCACCATTGTTATTATTATCATCATTATCATCTTAATCATTAACATTATAATCATCAATATCATA
Organism: Copidosoma floridanum; assembly: GCF_036245765.1. Lineage (NCBI taxonomy): Eukaryota > Metazoa > Arthropoda > Insecta > Hymenoptera > Encyrtidae > Copidosoma > Copidosoma floridanum. The sequence goes on along the minus strand of NW_028321892.1, from coordinate 5,202,179 downwards.
ATCATAATCATTGTTACCATTATTTTTATTCTCATTATTTTTATCATTGTCGTTTCCACTATTATTATTGTTATTATTATTATTCTAATAATGTTTGTCATGATCACCATCAAGATCAACATTTTTTTTATTGTCACTATTATTATCATCAATATCATCATTCCCGTCACCATCATGGATAATGTTAACTCTGGCATTATTATCATTATCCTTGTAATCATCATTATCATTAATAAAATCAGCATTATCAAAAGTATTTTAATCAAAGTCGTCACAACCATCACAATCAACATGTGTTTTATTGTCATAATCATCGTGCTTCTCATCATTATCATCATATACATCAACATTTATCCCATCGTTATCATTATTAACACTAGTACCATAATCAGAGCCATCATAATCAACATTATCATGTATAACGTGTTCATCATTATCATTATTATTGTAATTATCATCACGATCATCATTACTATTATCATTTTTTTTTTTTTTTGAGGTCGTCCAGAATGCGTTTATGCACGATAGAAGAGTGTTCGGATCCTCCCCTGTGTCGGGCTTGTTGTGACCATACCCACTAAACTGGCAAGACCTTTCTCCTGGGACACCCGGCTCAGAATCTGCTCTCGCATTTACACTTCAAGCGGGGGCCACGGAGGCTTAGCCCCTGGTTCGGGCTTCCTTTAGCATTTTGTTACCCACTTGTTTTGTAACCTTTGCGTCCTCTAGGATATTTTCTAGTTTCTGTCATGCATCTGAGCTGCTCTTCTCTATTTATTTGGAGGGATGGAGCAAAATAATTAGCAGATGTTTCTCAGCGCGAGCCCAAACCCAGCCACACCCAACAAAGGCGCAAGGAGCGCAACCACCGCAGAGCCCGAGGGGCAAAGACCTAGGCTACCGAGGTACAGCCACTCATCGGTAGGACGGTGATACAGCGAAGCCGTTCTCAGGAGCCTGCCTGCATTTAAGCGCCCACGCAAGCTCCCATACAGCACACCGACCGCACCCCAGATGCCCGGCCAGGAGACAAAAAAAAAAAAAAAAAAAAAAAGGCAGCGGAAGCGAAGTACCCAAAAGCATGAGCCGCCAGGCCACAGACGCTCATCGGTAGGAAGGTGATAAAGCGAAGCGGTTTAAGGAAGTCTGAACGCGCTTAAGTACCCACGCAGGCCACCATTCCGTACACCAACCGCCCCATGGCCACGCCCCAGTGGCCCCGCCACCACCCCCCCTGAACCCCATGGGCACCGCAGCAAAAAAACACAACCCCACGCCCCCCCGATGGCACTGGATCCACACTCGCACCACCTCCGCTCAACCGTCCAGAAAATCATCCTTCTTTTTAGCCCAGAGAACTGTATGTATGTATTAGGCTACTGCAGTCCACCTTTCTTCGTTGAGTAGGATTGAAGGTTCCGATCCTTTCTTGCAGCACGTTTCGTTCACCTTGCCACTTAATGCAGTCAAAGAACGAATGTTCTGCGTCATCTTTGTCGTAGCCGCAGTACTAGCAAGCAGCCGTCTGTATTTTCCGCATTTTGTTAAGGTACGAGCGGAAATACCCGTGATTTGAGAGGAATTGGATAAGGTAGTAATCTACTTCCTCGTGTTTTTGCTCAGTCTATTCCTTGACATTTTTTTTTGGCATGCCGTCCATCTACTTCTAGTTTCCTCTTGCCATCTATATTGCCAGCATACCCAGGTAATTTCCCGGGCGTTTTTCTTGGCCTCCATTCGCCCTAGATCCTGCTCCGTAAGGTGCTTTAATCGTCTTTTCCTCGCAAGGAGGTTGATAGGGATTACACCCGCTATCACCATTATCGCAGACTCTGAGACTGTGCGATAGGCGTAGGCTATCCTCAAGGCTCCTATTCTTTGAACTTGGCCGATTTTTAGTCTCTTTTTTTCGATGTTTATCTCATGTCCCCGTATCTCAGCCCCGTACAAAATAATAGACTGGGTCGTAGACATAAGGAGCCTGCGTTTTGCAGGCTTTGGACCTTGAACGTTCAGCATGATTCGGCTTAATGTCACTACTCTTGCCACTGCCTTGTCTGCTGCTTGCCTAAGGTGGTTCCAAAACGTGAGCTTTCTATCCAGCGTCACCCCTAGGTATTTTACGACATCCATCGTCATTACTTCCTTTTCTTGTACCTTGAGGGGGATGATGGTATCTATCTCTTTTCTCGTCAAAAGTACCATCTCCGTCTGCCCTACTGCAACTTCGAGTTCGTGGTTGTCCATTCATGGAGCCACTCTCCGCATAACCTGGTTAAGTCGTATCTAGACAAGTTCCATCGTGCATCTGATGATCACTACAGCAGCATCGTCAGCGTATCCCACCAAGAACGTCACCTCTAGCATTTTCTGGCGGAGTAGTCCGTCGTATGACACGTTCCACAGATCAGGTCCAAGTATGGATCCCTGCAATGCCCCTGCAAATATTTTCTTCTTTGTTTCGCCTTCTGGTGTCGTATAGGTCAAGAAGCGGTCCTCGAGATCATCTCTCGGTACTCTCAAGAGATAGTCTAGTGTTCTAAATGTGTATTTCAGAGCGTAAAGCATGTCCTTTCATCTTGCTGAATTAAAAGCGTTTTTTACATCCAAGATCACCAGAAGAACAAGAGGTCTCGCTCCATGGCATATGTCTCGAGTGTTCTGAACTGCTTTTACTACTTCTTCTACTGCTTCTATGGTAGATCTTCCTTTTCTGAACTCGTACTGCCTATCGGATAAATCTCTCACGTTTTGTATGGCCTGTAGGAGACGCGCCTTAAGCAGCTTTTTGTATAATTTTCCAGGCGTGTCCAGCATGCATAACGGCCTGAAAGATGACGGAGAGTTAGGCTCCCCCCTGCCTTTATCGATTAGTACCAGCCGTGTGTTTTTCCAGGAGGTTGAGAACAACTCCTTCCGCGAACATGCATCGTTTAGGTTCATCATCACCATCATCATCCTTATTATCATTATTATCAGCATTATACTAATCGCTATCATCATCATCATTATCCTTATTATTATAATCTTTATGATAATCATCAATATTATCATCATCATTATCACCATCAACATTATTATTAGCGTACTCGGAATTATGCTTGTCATTAACGTAATCATTATTATCAGCATTATCATTATCATCATTTAAATTATTATCATTATTAGCATTAGTATTGTTATTAACATCATTATAATCTTCATTATTATCATGATTTGTCGTCGTTTTCATCATTGTCAACATTGAAATTATTAGTAAAATCATTATTATCATCATTATCACTGCCAGTTTCATCACCATAATTATTATCAACATCATTCATATCATCATCATTTCCAGCATAATCATTATCTTTAGTATCGTCAAGTATCGTAATCATCATTATCATCTCCATTATCATTATCATTATCATTATTAACACTATTATAAATATTACTATCATTAATATTATCATCATGTACATCAGCATAATCAACATTATTTTTGCGTCAAAATTAGCGAATCTGATCTCTGCCTTACGTTTCTTCAATTTTATAGGTTATCTTCATAGCTCTGACTAAGTGCAGAACGTAGGCAATAAAATGGCAACAGCTTTCTGCTATTTTTATAACAGATATGCTGTAGAAGCATTTACTAATAAGACGGAGTTAGAAAAACTCTCCGATTTCTTGTATCGCAAATCCGAGTTCGCAGTAGCTGGAGGTATTTTCAATACCGATGTCGTTACGAATAATCAACAACCAACTTAAAAAAAAAAATGCTTCCAGCGAAACAGCAACGTGTATTTGTATCAAATCGTGCCAAATTGTGCCTATTGTAGTAAACCTCATCACGTGTTACTGCATAACTTAAGTCGTGGAAAGAGCGGATGTAAAAATAATTCGCAAGCTGTTACGCGAAGCGAATCTAGTCTGATCCAAAATAAGTCACCTAAACAGGCTGCAACTGCTAGTACCTACTGACTAGATGATATGTACGCGTTACTCAAAATATTACCCGTTCAAGTATTTGGCCCTAAAAGTTCAATAAAAACTCATGCATTTTGGAATGATGGCTCGAGCGTCACGTTAATTGATACAGATTTTGCAAAAAAATTAGGTTTACTTGGACGACGCAGAGACGTCAATATTGTTGGAATACATGGTTCGGGTAAAGTAAATAACGCGAAAGGAGAAAAAGTGACTTTCAAATTGAGCGCTGACGAGGTTAAACACCGAATTGATAATGCAATTGAAGGGACAGATTTTGAGTTTTCAACTCAGACTTTATCTCGTAAATTAATAATTGGTCGAAATAACTATAAACTTTTACGTTACATAGAATGTAGAGAGCTAGACAGTTTAAGCGCATCTGTATCATTAACTGTGTACGATCCGTTAGGTCTCATTTGTTCCTTTACTTTCAAATCTTGAATAATCATGCAGAATGTATGGAGAAATAAAGATGGATGGAATGAAGCATTGAGAGAAAAAGAATACATGGAGTGGATGCAATGGATACAAAATCTGCCGGAGTTAAACGTGTTGAGAATTCTCCGATGTCTTACGCCCAAAGCTTCGGCATTTTAATAAAGGGTGGCGCCAGTAAAACCACTATCGATTCCTCATCTGGAGTTGCAAGCCGGATTGTTAGGTGCTTGTCCGATTAATACAGTAGCTAAAGAGCTAAAACTGATTGTGAAAAGCAATTTTTGTGCTCAGATGCTGAAACCCTCTTACGTTAGTTACGAACTAAACTACGAACAAGGCAAATGTTTGTAGCTCACAGACTGGGAGAAATTAATGAGTTGACAGCCGATGCAATATGGGGATGGATTTCAATAAAAATGAATCTGGCAGATTTTGCTACTAGGGGGAAATGCTCCGATAAAATGGAACAATCTTTGTGGTTTAACAGGTCAGATTTTTTGAGAGAAGAGCCACAGAAATGGCCTAAACTAATACCACTTTCAGAATAACAAAAGGTTAATATTGACAATTTGGAAGCCCGGACAAATTCCACGAATTTTTTGAAACTAGAAAGCCATCTTTTTTAGTGCAAACTCTGCGTTGAAAAAGTTTATTGATTCACGCGCAGCGCGCAGTCACTTATTGTAATCAATGGCTTAAAACGCCTTTGACTTCAGATGAGCTCTCAGATCTAACCATTGCTGAGTATTTCGTAATTAAAATGATTCAATATCAAAATTCTGAAAATGAAATTGTTGCGCTCCCAGTCGAGAATACAATCGCAAAATTCAGTAAATTAATGAGTGTCACTCCATTTTTTAATAAAAAAGGCATAATGCGTGCGAGAGAATGAGTGACAAAAATACAAAACGCAATCATTGAAAATACACCTATTGTTTTAGATAGTTGCCACGTATATGATAGACTTTTGATTCTAGAATTTCATCTAAAATTCAAACAAGCAAGCCATGAGAGTATTTTAAAGGAAATGCGTTAGAGATATTTTATTGTAGGACTTCGAAGCGCTTTAAGATCTCTTATTAGTAAGTGCATCGTATGTGAAATGTGGCGTGCAAAGCCAATTGCTCCGTTGATGGCTCCTTTGCTAGACGGTAGGTTAGCTTACTGACAACGACCCTTGAGTCATTGCGGTGTAGACTACTTCGGTCCAATGTATGTGAAGGTTAAACGAAGTCGCGAGAAACTATGGTGGGTGTTTTTCACGTGCTTTTCGACGCGTGGTGTACATCTAGAACTCGCGTCGAGTTTAAATACTAGCTCTGCGATCATAACAGTACAACGATTATCTCCTCGTTGAAGAGCACCTATGGTTCTAAACACAGACAACGGATCAAATTTTCGAGGTGCATGTTCAGAACTAGCAGAAAAAATTGATAAACTCGATAATAAGAGACAAAATGCATACGCGCTTAAGAACGGCATGCTCTTCAGTTCTTCTGGCGAGATAAAATTAGGGATGTGTGATAAAGTACAACTTTGTTCAAAACAACAGTGGTGTTTGGTGCAAAGGTTGGTAGATAACTTTTGAGAAAGGTGGCTCCAAGAATATGTGCCTTCTTTGTTACTAAGAAAAAAATTGATCGTGGAAACAAATCCTTTACAACTTAAGGAAATACTTATAATAATGGATTTACAGGCTCCATGTAACTGTTGGTGGGAGAGTAGGATAACAGAAATGTATTCAGCAAAAGACGGGGTTATTTAAACTGTAAAAGTAGAAACGCAAAATGGAGATTTTGTTCGTTCCGTTCACAAGCTTATAAAACTGTTCAGCGATGTTTGAGTTGTTCTTTTTTCTTTTTCTTGTTCTATAGACTCTTGTGCAAATCAATAATTTACAAAGATAAGGACTTACAAAATCAGTTTGTACCAATAAAAGGTTTTATTTTGACGTGAATGATTACATGCTGCTTGTTTTAGGTGTAAAAATTCAATTAATATTTTAGCTAAGATGAGCCAGAACATAATTTGCTCATAGATAAAGTAGGTTGGAAAATTTTTTTTTCATTAGTAGTTTTTTAAATAAAAAATGTATATGCATATGTTTCTCATTTTTCTTTAGTAAATAAAAGTTATATCTCGTATTTATCACAGTTTCAGGTAGTTATTACAGCATACTGTAAAGGACAATTCATATTTTAGCGCTGTTTACGTTCATCTAAGCTAAACGAGGTAGAAAGGCTGGAGAGACCGGTTTTTCATATTGCGTGTGAGTGTAAAAGATAGAGAGAGAAAGAGAGAGAGAGAGAGAGAGAGAGAGAGAGAGAAAGAGAACGGAGCAGCAAGTGTCTTGATATGCGTATTAGCTCGAGACATTCTTGACTATTAGAGCAGAAGAGACTAGATATTTGCACCGTCAACATATGTTTTTCTTGCCTATTGAGCACATGCAATGTCACCAGAAGACAGCCACACTACTGCTTTGTTAGCTTTTGTCCTCTTACACCTGCGACCGAATGATTTAACAGTGAGAAATTGGGCTCAGAGTTATTGGCAGCAGACCATCTGCTTGACATGATTTACATTGAAAAGTAAACATGAGGCTATGAAAAGCCAGGTAAATGCATCGCGTGCGTGAAAAGCGTATGAGCTGTGTAAACTCTCTCTGTGCCTGGTACAATTATTGTGTGCCATCGGCTCCAAGAGAAAAGCCTTCTCTGCCAGTACGTGCCTTCTCGTTAGTGCGATCGAGTAAAATACAAACACACACACATACGTGCTTTTGTACCATTGTAGTTGATGTAGATTCAGCTCTTGTGACTTAAAATTTTTGTGTTCTGATTTGCGTAAGTCTTTCCCTGCATGAAGCTTTTCCAGCTACTTTGTATTTACAAGCTTTATACAGAGATCGTGTAATACAGAGACCCCAAGCATTGGCTTTATCCTACCACCTACACGGGCTCGCAATAACTCAGGTAGCCTGCGCATCAGTGTTTCCACGCTAACATTCTGAGTTACCCCAGAGCTGAGATGATCCCCCAAAAATCAGACGTGAGCAAGGAAAAGTAGACTCACTGTCTCCTCTGTGACGTGAGTGTATCTTTGTGGGTATCCAGGAAGCATAGTCCTGGTTAAGAGTACTCCTAGCATTAATTTTAATAGTACTAATTATTATAAGTGTTGTTAGAACACTAGAACAGTAGTCCATTAGGTAATCGAAATCCAAATAGGATTATAATAGACAATTCTTAAAAGCCTTAAGTTATAATCTATTGCTGGGAAGTTGGTTTGTGGAGTGTGCAGAGAGTAGCACCCTAGTAATCTATATATGTATATATATATATATATATATATATATATATATATATATACACTAGTGGGGCTTACACCCCCCTGCGCGCACTGCGCGCCAACCCCCCAACTTCTGAATATCTTATAAGAAATACATTTTTACAATTTATGGCTATTTATTCTTATTTATTCTTAACTTTTTCATTTACACAGTAAAGTAATTGTTGGAAAATGAAATATGTTGGAATACGATAAATTTGAAGTCACCACGTCAAATTTTTAGTGGGAATTTGTGATTCCTGATACATCAAGTAATCTTGAAACATTTAAGTTATTATCTGAAATAAAAAAACTCGTAAATTTTTAATAAAATCCAATATTCTATTCATGTTAATTAATGATATTAAACATACATTAAAATAGGAAAATCAAACGAATTAAATGAAAGAATAGTAGATAAAATTAGTAGTTATGTAGATGCTAGATATGTAAGTCCAATGGAAGCAGCTTGGAGACTTCAAGAATATCTAATTTGTGGTAGAAGTCATACAGTTGTAAATCTAGCTGTTCATCTTGAAAATAAACAAAAACTCATATTTGAAGAAAGTAATATCAAAAATGTAATAAAAAATTATCAAACACCCCTTACAGCTTAGTTGAAATAAAATAAAGTAGACGATTTTGCAAAATCACTCAAATATGTTAACATTCCAGAACATTACATTTTCTACAATAAACTTAAAATTTGGAAAAAAAGGAAAGTTACACTAAAAAAAATTGCTATAGGTAGATTAAACATAATATCTCCAAAAGATCATGAAGGCTTTTTTTTAAAACTTATTTTAAATAAATTACATGGGGCTACATCGTTTGAAAACGTTAAAAAACATAATGGAATAACATACAAAACTTTCAGGGATACTGCAATTGCAATGGGTTTAATAGAACATGATTCTGAAATCGACAATAGTTTTAAAGAAGCCATTACAATTATGTTTCCATACCAGTTAAGACAATTTTTGGCTTGGTTTTTGATTTCAGAAAACATTATTATTAGTACTTATATAAGACACTCATTTATTACTTTATTTCTAGAGGTAAAAATATTTTGTCAATGGCTTGGACAGAAATTGCATCTGTATTACTACCAAAAGATATGACCAGTCATAGAACTTTTCGTTTACCTCTAGACTTAGATAATTTTGAAAGTGTATTTTTAGAATTTGAAACTGAAAAAAAAAATTAAGGGAAGTTGATTTAATAATATAGGACGAGGCTTCTGTGATTTCGAAAAAAGCTCTAGAAATCGTTGATAGAACGTTAAGAGACTTGTGTAATACAAAACTTTGCTTTCGTGATAAATTAATAGTAATAGGAGGAGATTTTCGACAAATCCTTTCAGTTATACAAAACGGTAATAGAACTATAATAATAGAAGAAATTATTAAGTTATCATTTTTTTGGAACTTCATCAAAATTTTAAGATTACAAAATAATGTCCGTTCTAGTAATAACGAATTTTCAAAATTATTGTTAAGAATTGGAGAAGGGGACATAGAAACATTTAACATTCCTAAATCCTGGATAACAGATGATGTCTGTACCAAAATATTTGGTAATTACAGCAACTGTTTTGACAATAACGTGATACTAACTTCACTTAATAAATGTACTTTTTTTTTAAACAATAAGATTTTAAGTAAATCACATGGGCAAACTAGAACTTATTACAGCATCGATACTGCAACATATAAAAGTGTTGATATACCAGATGATAATATTTATATAAATTTTCCCGTAGAAATCTTAAACAACATTCGTGAAGGCTTGCCACCTCATGAACTTAAATTAAAAATAGGTACAATAGTAATGTTCATTCGAAATTTGAGTATATCAGACGGATTATATAACGGTACACGATTGCGAATTACTAAATTACTGAATTATAACGTAGAAGGCGAAATAGTAACGGGAGAAAAAATTGGTAATAAAGTTTTCGTTCCAAGAACTACATTAAATACTGAAAATACTTTATCATTACCTTTTATTTTATATAGAAAACAATTCCAATTAGTTGTAGCATTTGCTATGACTATAAATAAGTCTCAAGGTCAAAGTTTTGATAATGTGGGATTATACTTAAAAAAACCTTTATTTTCTTATGGTCAATTATACGTGGCTTTATCAAGATGCAAAAGTAAAAATGGAATTTTTGTTCAAGTCGATAGAGAAAACAGTTTAGAGATTGAAAATATAGTTTGGAAAAAAAGTTTTGAATATAATAATGTATCTAATATTTATGACATGATTTAATTATTTTTTTTTTTGTATAGGTAAAATTTATTAATTAATAATACATATCATAAATGTTTATCGTGTTCATCTATTGTACAAATTTTATCATTAATTTAAAACAAAATAGAAATGGACGTAAGTCTTCGTGGTTTTATCAGGCTTCATAAGATGACTCATGAAGTGATGCGAAACTTTCATTGTTTATATTAATGATAGTCTAAATTTAACTTAAGTTTATGTACGTAAAAAGAAGAATTGTGTAATAAAGGACTGTATAAGTGATGATGATATAATAATCGTGTGCACCAATATATGTGTATATATGATTTGGTTTCAAAATATTGTTAACTCTATATAAATTGGTTTTTAAACGTACTTAGTTGTATAAATAATGATGTTTTGCGCAAAAACCTCCTATGAATCAATTTATGACTTTACATTTCTTCTTGAGAATAAAATAAATCTCGGCAATAAGACAGTTTTGTCCAAAGATAGGTAAAGATGGTATGATCACGGTCAGGTTCCAAAAAAGTGGTGTGGGGAGGCGGTAGGGGCCATGACAAAATTCGTGGGGGTCAGTGGGAGGGCCACAGGGGGTAGGTGGGGGAATGTGGGATGTTTTGAGAGAAATTACTATACAATATTTCCATGTGATTTGGTAGGAATGTGGTAATAGACTTTAACACATTGACAGGACTGGCAAAATGCAACGTTACAGAATGCTAACAAAAAAAGTCAGCCCACCGAAAACTTTATGCTTACAAAAAAACCAAGGGATCCAGTAAATCGAAATACAATTAGTTGTATTTTGATTTAGCTGATTATAGTATTGTGCAGTAATCTGTAACTATTTGATTAAATATTCAAACATCCATTGTTATTATTCCATCAAGCCATACGTGGTTGAGCCCCCTGGCTTGAATAAAGACTTATACCATACTTCTATACTATTCATATAATATTTTGTGGGGGGGCAGTGGAGGTCCATGAAAAATTGTGCGGGGGGTCGGTGGGGGGGCTGTAGGGGGTTGGTGGGGGGCTGTGGGGGGTTTTGAGAAAAACTACGATATGTCAAAATAAGCAAGAAAATAACAGATTTTTACCTTATTTTGTGGGGGGTTGGTGGGGGGTGGTTGGGCGTTTGTGTGGAATGCCCCACTGAGTTAACTATATAATATAGGAAGATATATATACATATATATATATGTCAGAAATAATAAGAAATTCGCCAATAAGTGAATATGAAAAGCATAATACATGTAAAGGAGTACATTACAATATACTCATGACATAAATACCAATTGGTTTTTTTTAGAAAGTCTATTGTACTGCATCTTACTCTCTTGAAAAAAAATAAAAATATAACTGAATTGGCTTTGAAATTATTAGAAAAGTTTCATGCTTTTATTCAGTTCTAAGAGCTTTTAGTAACTATTATTAAAATACAGCTATTTTTGTACGTTCTTCGTTGAATAACTCTTGAATCTATCTTTCTGGCTTACTTTAAGGATTTTCTTTCTCTCTTAACAGCTAAAAAAATATTTTTTTGTGTAGTGTACACAGTTACCGATTTTTTTAGGACTGATAAAAGTCAATAATATTCATCGGAATAAGCACTTTTTGAAAGTACAATAGTGAAGAATATAGCAAGATCGTTAACTTCACGAGGACAATTTCAAAAAGTTATGATCACATTAAGCGAGGAACTTAAAGATTAATATTTAGACGAAGAGGGTAATGTATGTTACAAAGAATTTTATTTAAGTGAGTGTACGGAGTTCCGTGTTTCTAATACCCTTCCAAATCAAAATATTGAAATTGCTTCGCATGTAAACATGACTAAACGAGCAAAAGACATGGTTTTAGAAAATTTTAACGGACGAAATCAGAACGCTCGTAAGTTTATGGAATCATTTGAAAGCCAGTGTAATCGTTTAGAAATTGATCAAGAAAAATTCTCTGAATTGCTAAAATTTTTTTTATGTGATTTTGTGGTAGATTGGTTTCAAAGTTTTTTAAAAATTAACAAGATAAATAAGCCATGGGAATTTTCAAAATATTTTTTATTTTAGACACATTTGACACAATTGGTTGGTTAGAGGTTAAATATGCGTATAATTTCTGTTATATAAATGGTCATTTTTTAGAATAAGTGCAAAAAAAAAGAAATCTGCTTTTAGATATAGATTTAAAGATTTTAGAAAATACACAAATAAATTTAATTGTTTTGGGATTACCAGGAAAAGTTTAAACTCAATTGAAAAGAAAAGATATAATTAATATTGATAATCTTATGTCAAATGTAAAACAAATAGAAAATTTTTTTGAATCAGAAATAAAATAAAAGCAAAAACAAAACAAGAAGAAGAAATAGAAAAAAAGCATGCTCTTTTTGTGCTATAATAAATTATACTACAATATTAAAATTAAAAAAAAAAAGAAAATAAGTGGAGTAAGCAAATTAAACACGTTTGCCGGTACAACAAATACTTCAGGCGCAATAGAATTAAAAACAAATTTTTTAAAATAACGAAGACAATATTTTTTTATATTATAAAAAGTAATTCTTTTCATGACGATATTCTGTTAGGTTTAGATGCAATAAAAAATTTATAATTGTGTCAAGATGAAAATTTAAAGATTCATCAAAAAGAAAAAATTAACAGAATGTTGTTTTAAAAACGGAATGTGAACTTCAAAAGGTAAATGTAAATAATGAAAATTCAATTGATAAATAATTAGAAACATACAAAAATCTATTTACAGATGATAAATTTAATGTAGGTTATGTAGAGGGCTATGAAGCAACTATTAAGCTTACTGAAAACAGATATATTGCGCATAAACCGTACAAATGTTCCATAGCGGATAATGACGAGATCAATTCTCAGATAGATTCTTTACTAGAAGCAGATTTAATCGAACGTTCAACCAGTCCCTTTGCATCTCCGGTAACTTTGGTTTTTAAAGAAGAAGAAGGGAGAAAATCAAGGTTGTGCGTAGATTATAGTGCATTGAATAAAATAGTTATACCAGAAAGTCACCCTTTCCCAATTATTGATGATATAGTACTTTGGGTCCGTAATTGCAAGTATTTCACAAAATAAACTTTTTATCATTAGAAAAATTATTAAATGATCAAAAAAATTTAGATATTAGAAAAGATAGTAAAATAATAAGAAAAAAAAACATTTGTTATAAGATCTTAAACAATAAAGAGAAAATATGAATATCGGAAAATTTAGGCATTGAACTGATTAAATCTATACACAAAGAAAACCATATAAGAGTAAAACAATGAAATTTGACGTTGACTTAAAAATCCTATTTTAAAAATATGCATAAGCATATAAAATACATATGTCGAACGTGTGACACTTGTATGAGAAATAAGTCAAGATTTGGAAACTTTATTCAACCCGTTTCACAATTAGGTCTGGCAACAAATCCTTTTCAAATTGTATCATTAGATACAATAGGTGGATTTAGTGGAAACAATTTGCCAAAGAAATACTTACATCTGGTAGTAGATCATTTTACTAAATTTGCTTTTATTCTAACATCGAAAACACAAACAGGAAAGGACTTTTTTAATTTACTAAAAAAAGGACAAAAGAAAGGAAAAATTGAATTATTACTGACAGATCAATATGCTGGAATAAACTCAAAATAATTTAAAAATTTTCTAAATGAAAAAAAAATAACCAAGATGTTTACAGCAGTAGATTGTCCATTTTCAAATGGACAAAATAAACGTACTAATCAGACATTAGTAAATGCAATTAGGTGCAAGATTTACGAAAATAAAAATAAGCCATGGTCTGTTATAGCTGAACAGTGTGTCAAAAATTATAAAAATACAATACATACCACAAACAAAATTTACACCTAATAACATTTTAAATGGGATTGATAAATCAGTTTTTCCAACTGAATTAAATGAAAATAACTTAGAAAATTTAAAGGATAATAGGAAAATAGCAATTATAAACGCAAAAAAAATATATAATATGAACAAAGTTTATTATAACAATAACCTTCACGAACTGAAATACGAAGATCTTGTTTATATTCAAAACGGAAACCACTTTAATGGGAAAAAAATTGATCCAATTAGAATAGGTCCATTTCAAATTAAGAAAAAGATTTCTGATTTAATCTATATCACAGACTCACGTTCTAAAACAAAAAAAACAAATATGCATCATGCAAGCAAATTGATTCCTTACGTTTCTTAAGGTTCCTTGCAGTAACACTCGTTAATCCCTCCAGGTAGGAGTGGGGGGGATGTAAGTGTGAGACTATACTCAAACTTAATAACGACGGTTAGATGTTGTGTCAAATAACAAATAGCGGCTGGAGACGAGCAGTGGTTGAAGAAGGCAGTTGTCTCTGCGCGAGATGATAGCAAGCACGCTGATATGCAGTAAACGTACTCACAACTTTAGCTGATTATTAAAATTAGTTGTAGCATAACGAATGAAGTGTGTAAATTAATTATTGTTACTAAAAGCGTACTTGTACTTGATCCAGGTTAGTTTAGTTTTTTGTATCCACGCATTACTCCATAATTATCTGTAATACCTTGTACATAGTGTAATATAATTACATATAATTACAGTTATTACTAGCATAAACTTACAGTACTTATTTGTGTATTCCGATACCCAAAGTCCTCAGACAAAAACCTTTGTCTTATATATATATGCATAGCTCCCCCCCCCCAGTTCCCACGAATAAGGTAGTCTTTCTTTCATTTAGTTGCATTTTTCGAGTATTCATACTTTTTTGCTAGCTCCCCCCACTCTCCTCCACCTCCCCACTTCTTTCCTCTAGCTACCCCCCGTACTCCCCCCCAGATTCCTTATATATAATGTGAATAAATTTGTAAAGCCTTACATATTAACTGTTACAAATGGTCTAATTTCCACGTATAATTTTATTTGACCATAACAAAAAATTTTTTTACAATTAACTTACTTACGACGTTTATTTTAATAATATTCTATAAAATGTCTCTTTAGGTGCTCTGCTCTTACATAACCTTTCCCACAATTTTGACAAATGTTTTTTTAACGTTGTTTTTATGACTTTTCGAATGTCTCTGTAAGTGATTATTTCTTTTGAAACATCTTCCACATTCAATACACTGTGTTTAAATTAGTATGACTTGGACAGAGGCGCGCGATACATGCAGCTCAGTGGGTACTACAAGTCAGAAGGGCCTGGAGGGGGCTCACATAGGCGCACAATACCGCATCTGTAAATCTCATAATGTTGAGAACGTTTGAGATCCAGTTTGGTGTGTGTGTGTTAGGTAAAGTTTTTATTTATGGTCATTCTGATAGACTCAAGATGGCGGCAGCAATATGGTGGCCAGGACGTGAGGAAAAGTGCATGATTTCCATTATTTTTTTTAATATTTAGGTTTTGTTTGTCACAAACTATTTAAAATAATGATATAACTTGCAATAACCATACGTAAAATAACGTTAGATGTATTTTATTATTTTAAATCCCAAATGGCGATCCATAAAATATGGCGGATTATAAAATTTATAACCCCCCCCCCCATATAAGTATCAAATCAAAGGGAATTCTCAGTATAGCACTACGAATACGGTTACCTCAGTCTTAATAAAAAATTGCAGAAAACTTAAAATGGTGAATTAGTCACTTCTTTACAACCGTTATGTTGTGGTCATAAAGCAGAAGAGTGAACTTTGTAAAGAAGAAATAAATGCGTTAAATATAACATGATGAATTCTCTGTTCACTTGAAAAAAGTTAAATATATATTACATTACCATCTTGTATTTGAAATAAGAATGTAATAGGTAGTCGCAACACATCAAGTACAATATGGTCGAAGGGTTACCTTTCCCAGTTCAAAATGGCGGCTTACACAGAATTACGAAGTTTTTTTCACTCTCTATCCTTACAATATGGGTATCAAATAAAAGGGAATGCTGAGCAAAGTAATTCTGAGTGGAGTAAAATTAAAAGCGTTGTGCTATATGCAATTTAAAATGGCGGGTAACTTGGGTCGGTGTATAAGCCATATTTCGAAGGCCCCTATGATATGAATACCAACTAAGCGTAAAACAAGCAATCCATAAAAAAAAAAATCTATTATTAAATCCTATCATAAAACTTTAACGTTGATGCAAAGAATCCAAATTTTTCTGCAAATGTAAAAATGTCTCTAGACTTGTTTTCAAACATTTCCCATGGATTTAAAATTATTTTTAGCCTATTTATGAAGACTTTTATAAAAGCAAGAAAATAATATTCATTAATGAAGTAATAGTAATTAATTATTTATCATTCTACTAGCCTACCTTCATCACAATATACCTTTAATACGTTTTATTGATAGCATTTGATCGGGCAATATATGTATTTAAAACTGAAAAAAACAATTACTAAGAGAAATACTTTGCAACCTCGTTAATTGAAAATACTTATATTATTGTACGCAGAAGTAACTTAGTATTGACTTAATTTCCCATTTTTTCATCAGATGAGTTTAACGTTTCACTTTATTCTGTCATACTCTGATCAATTTCACTTTGATCTTTATTGTCACTATCTTCATTGGACAGGTCATCCTCGGTTTCTTTATCTACGGTACTCAAAAATGTTTCTTAGCATATTCTCTGCGAATCGATACTGGTGTTGCTTCTGTAAGAAATTCCCAATCAAAAACTTCAATGCTGAATCAATGCTGAATCAACGTTGATTTTAGCGATAAATTAACACTGAACCAACGTTGAATCAACGTTGATTCCATTAATGACTGAACACTGAA
Organism: Copidosoma floridanum; assembly: GCF_036245765.1. NCBI lineage: Eukaryota > Metazoa > Arthropoda > Insecta > Hymenoptera > Encyrtidae > Copidosoma > Copidosoma floridanum. Next base: position 5,185,373 of record NW_028321892.1, on the reverse strand, counting down.
ATCAGTCGTAATTTACTTGTTGATTCAACAATGATTCAACGTTGAATGAACACTGATTCAACATTGAATCAGCGTTGAATCAGCGGTGATTTAAACGTTAATTTAATAATAGAAAAATATAATGCGTATTCAATACAGTTAACATCAAATAACTGAACCCCCCTGTTTTGGTGTTACCATACGGATAGTACCCCGTATTAACATGAATATATCTGCTCCAAATGTTATTATACTACTTTGTTATTTTTTGAAATTTAATTGTAACGTTTTGATCAACGCTGAATCAACGCTGATTCAACGTTGAATCAGTGTTGAATCAACAATGTAAATTACGACTGATTTCAGTGTTCTGTCATTCATGGAATCAACGTTGAATTAACGTTGATTCAACGTTGGTTCAGCGTTGATTCAACACTAACATCAACGTTGATTCAGCATTGATTCAGCATTGAAGTTTTTGATAGAACACATAATTATACTATTGTAGTGTATGTTTACGATATTCTTTCGAATATATTTCTTTCTTATATTAATTGAAAAGAGATTTCCTTCTTTTTTTTTACTATCATCTATTATTCACAGCCCAAATTTTTAAAAGCATAATCATGCAGCTTGCACTATGGTACTAATCAATTTGACTTGCAAAATTCTTATTTTAACTCAAAACTCTTGGCATTCTCGATATCGACCTACAAGTTACGTCTACACCACACTTGTATGAATATGACTGCTAATCATCATATTACATGAATTTATTTATTAAAAGTAATATTTTGCTCTAGCGACATCTTATACTTGCACAGAATTTTTGATCTTTGTTTCAATATTTCACAATCCGGCTTACAAAACTGTACATCTTTTCAAATAATCGATTCAAACAAGTTCAGCATAACATATGACTTATAATAATCATAAAAAATTGCTTGTAATTACTGAGGAGGTATGTCAATTAAAAGAGATTGTTACGTTTTAAATAATCAAATAATATACAATTCATTAAACGCCAAAGCATAAAAATTTGATAGTTTTGACATAATTGTGTAAGTACAATAATTAAGATATTTGAAGGGGTTATAATGTGAAAAAGCCATACTTGAGTATATAAATTATCCATAAGATTTTTATTGGCTGAGTTCTTTTTTCTTTACCAATATAAGGTAGATTAATAAAAATTTATTCAGAAATAATGTTTTGCAATGATGATTTCCAAAAGAACTAAAGTTAAATATCATTTAAAGAAGTAAAAGTGAATTGAATTAACCACTTTTAAATAGAGGAATATCAGATTAAACTACAATCTTCAAAAAATTACGTATTACTATAAGATTATGTAACGAAAAGTGCATTGGGTTGTGCATTTTTTTTTATTTTTACAATTTCAGAATGTTCTTATTCGCTTATTTTAAAACTTATTCGAAATCTATAAAACTCGTTATTATAATATTTATTGTTTTTAGAGAAAGGACTAAAAATAAGTTCCCAAAATAACTGATAATTAAAGTGCAATGAAAATTGGAATTTGCATGCGTGGTTAACCAAACGGGTACTCACATGATGTATTTATTAGCCTCTTTTGGAAGATCTTTGATTCGATGTTTCCTGCATCGGTCTTCTATATACACAAGTGATTTATAATGATCGCTCATGTACATAGCTCTGTGAAATAAATCAAGAAGACGTTTCTCTCTGTCATTTTGTCTGCAGTGCATGATTATGTTCCTCCGATGTAACCTGTACCACGATTCTTGACAATCTTCCGAATAGTAGGCTATAGGTACAGGAAATTCTTCAGCTATTTCGCAACCATGCCGTAACAGCTTATAAAGGGTTAGACTCATTTCAGCCCATGGATAAATTTTGTAGAATAGTAAGTACGTTTTCCAACAAAACATATCACACTTCTTAAAGTTCATGACTTTTTTGGACTTGAAAATTTTAAGAATCGTCGCTAGGTTCGTTACTTATTCTGAATTGATTCCTAGAGCTTCAGCAAACTTGACTGGCTCATCGAAACACTTTCTCGCTAAATTACCAGTATTGGTAGTTCCGTTACCTTGGAGTACCTGATCAACCCTTATGCCAAACTCATCCTTTAATTTTTTCTGCACCAGCAGCTTACGATCTAAAAATTTTTCTGCAACACATTGTAAAAAATTTTGTTTGAACTATCTAGTGTTATACAGTGACCAAGTTACAACAGTGCAATAGGTAAGGTAAAAAATTTTAATGACATTCATACTCTGCCCTGAAGGTAGTACGTGCAATATAGTACGGCCTTCGTGGCATGGCTTATACACCGACCCAAGTTACCCGCCATTTTGAATTGCATATGGCACAACGCTTTTAATTTTACTTCACTTAGAATTACTTTGCTCAGCATTCCCTTTTATTTAATACCCATATTGTAAGGATAGTGAGTGAAAAAAAGGCCGTAACTCTGTGTAAGCTGCCATTTTGAACTGGGAGAGGTCCCTTTAACCATATTGTACTTGATGTGTTGCGACTACCTATTACATTCTTATTTTAAATACAAGTTGGTAATGTAATATATATTTAACTTTTTTCAAGTGAACAGAGAATTCATCATGTTATATTTGACGCATTTATTTCTTCTTTACAAAGTTCACTCTTCTGCTTTATGACCACAACATAACGGTTGTAGAGAAGCGACTAATCCACCATTTTAAGTTTTCTGCAGTTTTTTATTAAGACTGAGGTAACCGTATTCGTAGTGCTATACTGAGAATTCCCTTTGATTTACCGGAATATCTATAATTAAAAATTTTAGGTTGAAGTCAACCTTAAAAAATTATTTTATTAAGTGTTTGATGAAAATTCTAAATTTTAGGCAAAAATTAGTGGTTTTTTCACATTTTGAGGTACTTTGGAGAATTTTTACTGCCCCTCCCCCCCAGGGTCGTATCACGACTTCGGACCAGTTTTCCCTGAATCGACTATTTAAAACCCTCAAAATAAAAAAAAAATTATGAAGATCTGGATTTTCTGTCCAAAGTTATCTTATTTTGAGAAAAATTTTGCCATTTGATCCCCCTGTGCGTCGTGGCTAAACGACTAGTTTTTCTTCAAGAGATTTTTTTTGAGCTTGTCATTCGCGAGACGCGTTGAAATTTAACATTGTAAATATTATATATTATGTGTATAGTATTTGGTGTTTCGGTTAGTGACGTGGCTGGACGATCAGTTTTTTTTAAAGAGCTTCTTTTCAAACTCCTCATTCGTGAGACGTGTCAAAATTTGGCATTGTAAATATTGTATATTGTGTTTAAAGTATTTGGTGTGTTGGTTAGCGTTGCGGTCAGACGACTGGTATTTTTCAATATCTTCCTAGCTCTGATAATTTGATTTTCGTTTCCAATATGGATAAAATGTATAACGCTCAGTTAAAATTGTGTACTAATGTACAGAATTTTTATAAGAATTTAATAACCTAAGTAGGCATAGAACTTCAAACACTTTATCATTTCGAGACGCGATTGGATATTTTAGAGACTTATTGGAAAACCTTTAGTAGTCATCACGAGTATTTGATAGAGTATGAGAATGATCTTAAGCAAACTGAGTATTTTAAGAAAGATTCTTATACTTAAATTGAGATTGCATGTGGGTCGGCTAAAACCTTAATTTTAAGTAAAATCGCAATATTTAAGAAAAACGAGTCTTCTGATCTAGTTCCACCATTGAACCTCAACCCAATAAGTGAAGCTCACACCTCCCTACCTCCTCTACAACTGCCAACCTTCTCTGGGAAGCAGAAGGAATGGGAAAGCTTCAAACAGCGATTTTCATCTCTCGTCAAAGACAAGTTGACTATTCTGAATGTCGCGAAACTGCAACACTTAATGAACGCTTTACAAGGCTCTGCCGCGCAGCGTCTGAAGGGTATTGAAGTGATGGACACGAATTTGCCAATTGCATGGGATAAGTTAGTACGTCGATATGATAACGTTCGTATCCAGCTTTTTAATAGTGTTGAAAGCCTAATACAGCTACTGGCTGTCAAAGCGCGAAATGTACATGATTTGAATGAAATCATGGATCGCACAGAAGAAGCGGTACGATCATTAAAGGACCTGGGGTCTCCAATCGACCAAACAAATTACTTTGTAGTACATTGTGTTGTCCGTAACCTTGATTTAAGTTTGCGAGACTCTTGGGAAATTTTGCAAGAGGCTCAGGAAGGGTTTTCCAATTACACTGACCTCACGCATTATATTGAACGTCGCGTTATATTGAACGGACTAGAACAAGCACATACTGGCACGGATTCAGTAAATACGAGCAACAAGCAAATATCTTTTCAAGTGTCGCAAAATCAAAGAAAATATGTATATGCTCATACTGCTCTATCAGTAGACAGTAAAGAGAAAACCTCTGGTTGTCGTTTATGTAAAGGAAATCATGTGTGAGGTCGTTACATAATATTCAAAGCGATGTCACAAAGTAAACGGCTTGAGTTTGCTAAAAGTGAGAAACTATGCTTAAATTACTTAAGACCCTTGCATTTCGCGGATAAATGTCCCTCACCAAACCGTTGTTTTCATCGCCAGAGCAAACATTATTCGAAGCTGCATTTTGACAGCGCTACTAATAAGGCTCAGCAGAGCAATCAAACTTATTGCCAATCTGGATCCCCAAACTCGAATGATAAGAAAGTGTCAATTTCAAATGAACAGGAGACTGTAAATGTTCATAGACCTTAAGTTGGTCATTCGGTGTTGTTAGCAACCGCCCGCATTATTTTCGTAAATCCTGATGGGAATACGTTGTCCATGGTGCTCATCGACCCAGCCGCGAAGCGTTCCTTTATCACCCAACACGTCATCTCTGACGTCAGCCTTGACTGGAAACACATCAACATTAAGGTAATCGGTGTAGGTGCAGAAACTTTGTCTAGGACAAACAAAGAAATAGTACTAAACATAAGCTCAAGCAGGACACTCGATTTTAAATTAAACGTGTCTGCATTGGTTCTTCCTAAGCTCTCGCAGTTTTTACCAAGTGAAAGAGTAGTTCATTCAGTTTGGCCGCACATTAAGGGTCTTGAATTTGCGGATCCTAATGCGGAACCCCCTATCTCCGAAAACCTTCAGAAGTTTTTGGGAAATTGAGGAGGTGCCCCGTAAGTCCCTGCTAACGGAGGACGAGAACTTTTGCGAGAAGCTATTCGTTTGAACACATTCACGAACCAAGGAATTATCTTCCGCATCTTGCTGTTATACGACATTAGAACCCGACTAAGATACGCGTTGTCTTCAAGGCGTCGCAACGAGCTTCAAACGGTCTTTCGTTGAATGATTACCTGTTGCCGGGCCCCAAATTTCAGGCCAATATTTTTCAAGTAATAACACAGTGGTGCTTTTACAGATTTGTTCTTACCACAGACATCGTGCAGATGTTCAGACAGATCTTGGTGCATTCTGACGATGTGGACGGGCAGCGAGTACTATGTCACCCAACAATTGATCAGCCCATTCGTGATTATAAGTGCGTTACAGTCACTTATAGTACAACATCAGCCCCATACTTGGCTCTAAAGGTCATGCAGCAGCTGACAGTGGACGAAACAGAATCTCACCCACATGCATCCGAGATACTGCGACACAAGCTCTACGTCAATGACCTCTTCACAGGTGATGACACGATCGAGGCAGCACAAGAACGGTGAGATCAACTTATTTAACTCTTGGCCTCCACTGGTATTCCTTTGTCAAAGTGGGCAACAAACGATTCAAGGGTCCTGCAAGGTCTAGCTTCAGTTTCAGCTAAGAAGATAAGTTTGAAGCTCGATAAGGTAATATCAACTTTAGACTTGAAGTGGCTACCTAATCTTGATGTCCTCACATTCACCACAAAGCCTGTCTCTGTTAATGCTGAAGTCACTAAGCGATCCATCTTGCCTATGGTTGCTCGTCTATTTGAGCCGCTTGGCTGGTTGGCCCTGACAATGGTAATTGCCAAAATAATTTTACAGGATCATTAGCTCAACAATCTCAACTGGGACTCACCGGCCTGAGGCAATGAATCATCGCTGGGCAAGCTTTCGTGATGAGCTCCGAGAAGTCTCACTTATACGGATACCCCGCTGGCTTGGAGGTAAAAAGAAGGACGAATGGCACTTACATGGCTTTGCTGATGCTTCAAAATGAGCGTACGCAGCAGCCATATATGCAGTAACACCAGGCCAAGCTGTGTACTTACTCTTTGCCAAGACCAAGTTGGCTCCCACGAAGGTACAGACGCTCCCCAGGCTCGAGCTGTGCAGCTGTACTCTCTTAGTACACCTGGTCCAACACTTGTTGGAAAATGTACCAACAAAGCCAATCGTTATCAACTGCTGGACAGACTCTATGGTCGTCTTGAAGTGGTTGAAGAGTCATCCCTCTCGATGGCCAACTTTCGTGGCCAACAGAACCAGTGAGATACTCATCGGGCTGCCTGCAGAAGTGTGGCGGCATGTGACATCCGGAGATTACCCAGCGGACTGTGCTACACGTGGCTTAACTCCAGCCGCTCTTGCTAAGCATGATATTTGGTGGAAAGGACCCAAATGGCTTCTCCAAGAAGAAAGTATACGGTCACCCTTACATCGCCTATGATGTCTGACCAAGCTCCAAGCCTTTGCCATTCAAAGAAAGCAGCCCGAAAAGTTGAAGCAAGCTGCGTACCCTGAATACCTGCCGGAGCTACAAAAGTTCTCCAGCTTTGCCAAAGTCTTCAGAATTCTTTCCTACTGCTGCCGTTGGCGCTTACGTATCGTGCATAAGCAGTTGATGCCATCGGACGTGCCTCTTGCAGGTGAAGAGCAGAGATTAGCAAGAACATATTGTTTTAGAGCAATTCGACTACAGCACTTCCAAACCGAGAGGCAGAATTTGGCAGAAGGTCAAACTGTCTCAAATCGCAGTGCATTAAGTCGGCTTAGTCCCTTTCTCGATGACCTCGGTCTCATTCGAGTAGGAGGAAGACTCGATCACTTGTCGCTGCCTTATAGTGAGAAGCAACCCATCATTCTACCAGGCACATGTCAATTTGTAAGGCGACTCATCGAAGAAGCGCATCGACTTACGTTGCATGGAGGAGTGCAACTAATGCTGTCGCATCTGCGTCGATCCATGTGGATTATCAAAGGACCACGAGTCGCTGCCGGAGTGTTACATCGATGCACCGTCTGCACTCGCTTTGCGACCAGAAGTAGTGCACAGCAGATGGGACAGCTACCAGCAGCTCAAGATATCCCCGCACGTCCCTTTGCACACACAGGTGTGGACTATGCAGGACCCATCTGGATTCTATTTTCAAGAGAACGAGGCGCAAAGTCCACAAAGGGCTATCTTGCGATTTTTGTTTGCATGGTCACACGTGCCATGCACATTAAAGTGGTGTCCAACCTTACTACGGAATCATTTCTTGAGGCTTACGCTCGATTTTGCGCGCAACGAGGCGTGTGCGATGTCCTGTACTCAGACAACGCCACCAACTTCAAGGGTGCAGCCTCCAAGCTCCAGCGGATGTTCAGCAGATCATCAAACTTCACCGCCAGTGTGATCGAGAGTGTAGCCTCTCAAGGCACGAACTGGTCCTTCATACCGCCACGAGCCCCTTATTTTGGAGGATTGTGGGAGGCCGTAGTGCGCAGCTTAAAGCATCACCTCACTCGAGTCATCGGAGAAACAAGGCTAACATTCGAGGAACTGTTGACCTTGTGTGCCAAGATCGAAGCCTGCCTCAACTCCTGGCTGCTTTGCCCTCTAAGCAGCAAAGTCTCTGGAGAGCACGCCCTTACGCCATCACACTTTCTCGTCGGATCTGCGCTGCTGTCTCACCCCGAGCCTTACGACGAGTTGCAGCAACCAATTCGGCTGAACAGTCGCTGGAAATTGCTGTCGGATCTACGCAACTCCTTTTGGACTAGCTGAAGAAAGGAGGTGCTCCACCAGCACTTAAAGCGCAACAAATGGCTGAAGCCCCAAAACAATATCGCCAAGGGCGACGTCGTTCTTATCAAAGACGAGCTCTCACCCCCAGCTAAGTGGCCTTTGGGAATGATTACCGCTACACACCCAGGTGCTGACGGACTGGTACAAGTCGCTACGATCAAAACAACAGACACCAAGTTTGATCGATCAATCGTTAGGTTTATCAAATTGCTTGACGAACCAGAACTGAATAAGTGATTCAATGATTAAGTGAATTAGTGTGGCGAACTGTAATAGTTTAATGTTAGCTAAAAGAAAATACTGATTGCGAATTTTGTTTAATGTTCCCAATCAATTTGTTAAAACCAATATGTAAAATTATTACTAACTCAAACGCAACGTAGCTTTGCGAGCAGGGTAAATTACAACCATCCCTTAATTTTAATCTTATTTTTCTTTATAATGTAATGCTGCTTTGCTCCCAGAAGCAGTCTAGGGCCAGCTCTATTCGAAGCTAGGCTATTCTATCCCCGTGTATTTTTTTTTACTCATTATTTTTTGACGGTATTCTGTCAAAGTGGGCGGAAATGTTCGAATTAGTATGACCTGGACGGAGGCGTGCGACACACGCAGCTCAGTGAGTGGGTACTACAAGTCAGAGGGGCCAGGAGGGGGCTCACACAGGCGCACAATACCGCATCTGTTAATCTCATAATGTTGAGAACGTTTCAGATCCAGTTTGGTGTGTGTGTGTTAGCCCTACTCTTGGCTCTCTCACTATCTCTCTCTTTAACCGAGACGGCTTGAGCTCCTTCCGAGCGAGTGCCTCGGCCGATTCCCTGGTTAGAAGCCACCCAGTATGCAACTTCTCGCTTTGCCCGAGTTCACCAAAGGAAGCATGGCAATGTTATTCTTTTTTGCCCTTGTCAGCTCAAGTGCTTAATGCAGCCACTCTCTCGCTCAGCCCGAGTTCGCCAGCCTCAGTCCACGCATCAGTATTACAGCATAAGTAGTTTTTTGGATTATAATTCAATTGTCAAGGTCGTGTTTATTATCGACTCGTCGTCTTGAAGTCGTGTTTCATAAAATCTTCGTCTAGAATTAAACAAACGAGGTCATGGCTCCTATCAACTCGTCGTCTTGATTCATGCAAAGCTCTAATAGTTCAAGTTAAATTGTTTTAGATTTACTTTTTAAGCTTTGTTAACTTTGAATAAGAATTTTGCTCACGTCATGGTTCTTTCCTCGCGCTAAGCGACATATTTCTTATGCGATTGTATATATACATTCATGAATAAATCACGATTTTCTTATTGATTATAAGTGTGATGTAAGTCATTTTGACTTCAATTTTGGATTTTTTGTTACTAGAACTCGATTCCCGATTTGACTAACAAATCAATATAAAAGATTTGCACAAGTAATTCAAGGCTCGCTACAGGCATCATTCCTTAGCCGAGCGAATTACAGCAAAATTAACCCACTTTAAATTTTTCTCTATGTTTTGGCATTCTTTTGTGTGATGCAAATAGTTTTTCTTCTCTAATTTTATAATGCTACATAGATCACATACAAAAAGTTTATTTTTGTGAACTTTTTTGTGCGATAATAGACACTCTAAATTTGAAAATTCTGAGTTACATTTGTCACACTGATAATATTTAGCATCCATGATGGTGTATCTGAAAACATGTAACATATAACGGATTGTTTATGATTTCATAAATCTGGGTACTAGACGGTACTGAAATTTGCTTTTTTGATGAAAGATAAAATTTGCAAGAAAGTTTAAAAGTAGTAATGAACTATAGATTTGTTTTTTTGTTACTCCAAAACTTCATTCCAAACATTATTTTTAATTTCAAATTTGTTTCCTGATTCAAATTGGATAAAAATTTTTTTTGGGTTTCTACATCTAGACAATGCAACATATAATTGCATACAATTGCCCATGAGAAAATAATGGTTTTCTAAGGTATAATCCTAAGGCATCAAAACTTTAACCTTGAGATTTATTGATAGTCATAGAAAAAGCTTAGGTAAACGGAATTTGTTTTCTGTACAATATAAATGGTAGTGAAGAAAAATTGTTTGTATTGAGTGTTATTTTTGGAATAAAGAGTTTATTTTCTTTTTTTTCACCTGTGATTATTTCAGCTTCGATGTTGTACTTAAATAATTTTGTAATTTGTAATCTTGTACCATTGCAAAGTCCTTCAGATACGTTTAAGTTTCGTATTAACATAACAATAGCGTTAATTTTCAAATTCCATTCGTGTGGTGGAAGACCTTCTTTAATACTATTTAAATATTCTGTAGGAAAATTAATATAAATACTGTCGTCTGAATCATCTTCTCCTTTGTGAGTTGCTTTATTAATACTTTAATACGTTACTAATGTTCCTACCAAATTATTTACAATTTTTTTGTTCAAAAAATGTGTGTATTCACTGTAAGATGTTAATATAGCTTTAATTATAAAAAAATCAATATCATTATTAGGAATTTTAGAACATATATCATTTGTTTTTCATGTCTGAAGAATTCTAAAAATTTTAATTTTTTCTTCTCCTATATCTAGAAGCAATGAAGAAAATTTTTTTATCAATCTAACGTATATTATTTTTAGAACGAAGTTCTTTATGTCGCGTACTGGGGGGGCTGGAATTATAAAAACGACAGATTGTATGAAAAGGAAGTGGTTTACTAGAAGTTTCTTCTTCCTAAGTTTTCCCCCTTACCCTGTCGCCCTCACCATCAGTCCCCTACACAGTTGCCCTCACCCAACTCCGCCCTGTATCTTCCAACTGTGTTGCCCTATCTCCCCCACACCACGGCCCACCATTCCCTTCACACTCCCAAGAAATTAATTTTTAAACGAATTTTGTTTTTCTACAATAATTTTTATGTAACTTTGAATTTCTTCCTTCTACAATTCTAAAAAAAAAAAAAAAAGAAAAAAAAAACTTTTTCCAATCAGAAGATTTGAACCCTCGGCCACCTAAATACAAGTCAAGTCCCTTACCCTCTCTGCTACGAGTGCTGCTGACTATTGGAATTCGGTTTCTTGTACTTATCCTGTGGTTCGTAACTTATTTTTCATTTTCAAATGCATTGACTGATAATACATTCAACTATTTGATGCATAAAATATAAATCGATTTTTTTGAAACCTGACTTTTTTTTGGCATTAAAAGAATGCTAATAATTACTGTTACAAATAAATTATTTAATAAATAAATAAAATATTAAAGTAAACATACACAATAGAGTTGAAGAACGTATCAATAGTTTTTAAGGGCGCTTATTTGGAATTCGACACTCAAAATATGTTACAATGTCACATAATTATATAAAAATAGTAAATTATTAAATAGATAATAAATAAATTAAGTAAGATGATTATATACGTATAATTTAAGTTACATATCATTTTAATGGTTTCAAAGGGCGCTTTTTTTAAATTTGATAAACAAACAATGGCAAAATGTTATTAAGTAATTATACAAAAATAAAACAAAAATAAAATTAATTGGCTATACAGTTGCAAAAAAATAAGTAAGAAAAAAAATTAATGAAATAAAATATGGAAATCAAATGAAATAAAATCACAAAAGTCATACTTAAATACAATGGAATAAAAAAAAAATGAAACAAAAAAGGTAATGAAAAAAAAAAATTACCTAGAAAAATAAAAAAAGGAATGAAATTAAGGAAATACAAAAGAATGAAAAAAAGAGTAATAAAATGAAACATGAAATAATAATGAAATGAAATATGAAAATAAATTAAACAAGAAATGAAAAAAAAAAAAAAAACAAATTAAAAGAAACAAACCAGGGGGTATAAATGGGTCATAGAACCCACGGTAAGAACAAAGTTCTTTAAGCATGACATGAGTATAAAGACACACAATTTCTCAGGTAACAAGGGGGTCGCCAGACCCATAGGAAGAACGAAGCTCTATAAAAATAAGTACTGCATTCATGTAGTTCACTGAAACAAAAACTTGAAAAAAAAATAAAAAAAAAATGAAAATTTTGTTCAGTACTCAAGATAGTTAAACTTCGTGAGTACTGTATTTATGCATGACGTACTCACGAAGTTCAACTATTGTGAGTACTGAACTAAATTTTCTTATTTTTTTTAAATTTGTTTTTCAAGTTTTTGTTTCAGTGAACTACATGAATGCAGTACTTATTTTTTGTTACCTGAGAAATTGTGTGTCTTTGTACTCATGTCATGTTTAAAAAACTTTGTTCTTACCGTGGGTCCCATGACCCATGAATACCTTCCGGTTTATTTCTTTTAATTTAAATAAAAAATATTAGACAAAGGCCAAAAATTGGAAAATTTTATGGTTTCTTGAACAATAGTAATTTTGCTTCCGTTTTTTACTACTTGGAGAATTTGACAAAAGTCTTCACCTAAAACTATTATTTCATTTCCTAAGGGTTTATTTCTACTAAATAAATCTTTTAGAGTCCTATCAACGATTTCTAACGCTTTTTTCGGTATCATAGAAGCTTCATCCTAAATAATTAATTCTCCATTTTGTAATTTTTGTTTATTTGTCTCAAACTGGAAGGACACATTTTCTATAGTGCTAAAGTCTATAGGAAGTCTGAAAGTTCTGTGAGTTGTCATTTCCTTTGAAAGTAGAATAGAAGCGATACCTGTCCAAGCCATTGTAAGAAAGTTCTCTGTAGATGCAAAAGGAAGAATTTTTTTTCCGTTGCAATTTGGGAGTCTAATTCACTGTCACATTTTTGCTTAGACATTTTTTAACTTATTAAAACAAATTTAACGAAGTAAAAGTAAACGAAGAAAATAATAGAAATGGTCCAAAATTTAAGTCCGAATTCTGTCAAACACACTTTAACATTTTTTTTGTATACTAATAACTATTTTTATCATTTTTTAAGTCTTTATAAAATATTAATGCAAAGCTTATTTGGAAAAAATTAGACAACAAGGGTGAAGGGGTTGGCGCCCGGAGCGCGCAGGCAGGCGGATCCCCACTAGTATATATATAACTCAGCTTATAGAGGAGTCTTCAATTTACATATGATATATATATATATATATATATATATAACATTTGTAAATTGAAGACTCCTCTATAAGCTTAATTGTTTTACAATTTTTGTCCCAATTGCTTAACACAAAACTTTTTAGACTTTCATAACTCTTTGAACTTGAGTTAAAATGTATTTTTCTTGGAAGCCTCTGTAAAGCTCATTTACTCAACACGTACCCTGATCAACGTAACTGTCCGTTGCTTAACTAAACATAAGCATACAGTGCCTATTGCTGTAAAAAATGCATATCCTGTGTAAGAATGTCTATTGACAACATTAGAGCCCCAATCGGCATTGATGAATCTTTGTGAATCGTCAATAAGGCTTTTTTCCTTATTCTTATAAATATGTCTGATTTACCTATACGCTATGCGGCAAGCCAAATTGATGTAGCAAACAGCGAGCCATCTCGACAAGAGTCCAATTTTTCCATTCAGCAACCCTATTCTGTTACGTTGTGTGAGGAACAGTGAATTGTCACGATATTTTAGCTTATTTTAGTACATGATACAGATTACTATTATAATATTCCTTGCCACTACATAACTAATGAGCTTTTATCTTTTAACAAGTTTGATTTTTGACCATGTTTTAATGTTCTATAAATTTTTTAGTCGTCACACTTTTCCTGTGCAATAAATATACCTAACACCGTGTGTGGTCATCGACAAACGTGAGGAGGGATCTCGATCCGCTTTTTAAAGCTGTTTTTATAGGTCTGCATATGGCTGTGTGTCCTATCTCTAATAGCACTTTTAATACTGTTGTGCAACCTTGAAATGGGATACCCATCATCTTAGCTGCTCTATACATTTAACAGTTGCTTAAATCTTGTACTTTAACGTAATATATGCTTTTGTCACATTTTTTGTTTATCATGAGCGATACATCACTGGCATTTTAATATGAAAAATGACACTTCTATTTACCTATGTCAGGACTATTTTTTACTATATCACATGTGTAATCGACTTTTCTATACAACGCATTAAGTATAGATTGCCAACACGTGTTGCTACGGCTTGGGTCTTTCTTCGGTTACTTATAATTATCGCTTAATGTTTTTTAAAGTTAACATAAAATCCTGATTGGACTCTCTTACCTACGGAGACTAAATTCGTATTATGATTTGAAACAAACATTTTCGTAAATTATTCACTTTTATACGTTTTCTAAGACTACTTCCATATCTCCCTTTGCTTGAATTGATCTTTGTTTTTATTAAGATCTGTGCTGCTACTGAAGCAGGTAGATAACTGGAAAAAGTTACGCGGCAGTCGAGGTAAGCCAGCAACCTGTACTGCTGGAGTTTGTTCCCTTGGTCCTTGGACGATAAAGTCACAGGACGAGGACACACAGTGGGTGAGAAGGAGTAAGAGAAAGTAGTGAGAGTAAGCGCAGTGAGATTATAGTGTTAATTGACGTTGGTGTTTATGGCACTTACGTTCCATTCTTACCACTACCATTGCATAGGTATCATTACGTGAGGGAAGACCTAGCGATTGCTATGGATCGGGTGATCTAGCTGGATGCTTTCTAGTTATTGAAAAGTCCCTTTAATACACAAAAATATACCAAAATACTCGAGATATTTATGAGAAACTAGAATTCACCATCGAGCGAGTGGTAGGTAGTATCGTAAGACAAGAAAATTAAATTGAAACTGCGCGTAATTTAACAAAATTAAATTCATGCAGGGCGATTAAAATTTTCAATTACTAACTATTTCAATAGTAATTATACCTAGAATATTAAGACCCTAGATGGTAAGAAACTAAACGTAAACTTATCAACTTGGAGATCCGGATTACTTACTCATGATAAATCTTAAATTTAAAAGGTTGTAAGTAAAACAATTGGGATGAACCTGTAAAACAACTTAGCTTATCGAGAAGTCTTCAATTTACATATGTTATATATATATATGTGGCTCCTCAGCCAAGCCAGCACTGCTCCGACGAGAAGAGACGCAAGCAGACACTTACTTCGCGTAAGGTATTCTCAACTAACCGTGAGGCGCCACCGCCCATTAACAGGCCAACTACCAGCTCTACCAGCTTAGCTGGCAACAACGCCATCCTGTGCCAGTCCGGTTTCAACTCGTACGGCGGCAGCAGCATTGCTTCGTGATTGACTTTTGTGTATTACCTTTTGTCAAGTGTTTAATTTGAGAGATTGTGCTTTAGTATCTGAGACTGTATTAGATCAATAAAGACCAACAAGTCTTCTTTGAGCGCCGCGTCTTATTAACGACACCCTGCGCTACCGTCCTCTTCCTCGTGTCACGGGCGCCCGACGACCCAATCTCCAAATATAGATTACTAGGGTGCTACCCTCTAAACCCTCTGCAAGCCAATTCTAAAAATAAATTTTTTCAATTTTTCTTATCGACGAACTAAGAAGTGCTTATTCCGATGAATATTATTAACTTTTATCAATCGTAAAAAAATCAATAACTGTGTACACTTCGCAAAAAAAAAATTTTTTTAGCTGTAGAGAGAAAAAAATCCTTAAAATAAGCCAGAATGACAAATGCAAGACTTATTCAACGAAGAACGTTAAAAAATAGCTGTGTTTTAATAATACTTACTATAAGCTCTTAGAACTTAATAAAAGCATGAAACTTTTGTAATAATTTTAAAACCAATAAAGTTATTATTTTTTTTTTCAAGAGAATAAGATGCAGTACAATAGACTTTCTAAAAAAAACCAATTGGTTTTTATGTCATGAGTATATTAAAATGTACTCCTTGATATGAATTATGCTTTTTATATTTACTTACTAACGAATTTTTAATTATTTACGATCCATGTCCATTACAATTTTTATATCTTTATGTAGTTATGTATTATTTACATTTTATATGTTAGTCAAATTATTTGTGATGCTTGTAGTACCTCTCTAGCAGT
Organism: Copidosoma floridanum; assembly: GCF_036245765.1. Lineage (NCBI taxonomy): Eukaryota > Metazoa > Arthropoda > Insecta > Hymenoptera > Encyrtidae > Copidosoma > Copidosoma floridanum. The sequence continues at coordinate 5,169,445 of NW_028321892.1, read as the reverse complement.
ATATGAATTACATAAATTAAAAATAGTTAAAAAAAATTAGCATTAAAGAGGAGATTTTTGTTCCTATGTTCATTTACATGGATAGAAATCAATTTTATTGATTTATCAGTAAAAATATTCAAAATAAAGTCGTGTGAAATAAAAATCATTTACAAAATTTTAATGTTTTCTATGGTTTTCCATGTAATGCTCAAAACTGCTTATGTTCAGCTCTTTACCTCACATTCCTTTGAAAGTTGACGTCAATTTTGTTTATAAACAAATAGTTTGTAAGAATCTAGAGACAAAATGAAAAAAATTTTAGTTTATAAATTTGAGCTTCTTGATTTAATGAAAAAAATTTCAAGTTAAATAACGATGCATCCCCATATATAAATCAATGTATAAGACTGACAAAATATCGAGTCAGTAGGCTACATTAGTAGGTGTGGAGTAAGAGGGGACGTCACATCTGAATATCCTTTAAATAAAATTCGATTTAACTTATTATAACATGTGTCAGTTTATTCTTAATTAACTTTTATGTTTATTTGTTACCGTACTGCAGCAGTACAATGTTGATCAACTATAAATAGTTAACGAAGTGTACGTTTAGAGAATGCTGCACAAAGAAACTGGCATAAAATTAGCCTGTTTCTGATACTTGTTATTCAAACAAAACGGAAAATTACATCATTCATTCACAACACTCCTATATAATGACGGATACACAATTTTGAGAATTAGTATTAGCCAAAACTATGAGTTTCTAATAGAAAAGTAAAAAGTTCGAACTGAAAAAAAAAATTAGCTTGATAGACGTCTTCTAACCATGTGAAATTTGAATTATGTGAAAGTAAAAAAAAGTTATTTTACAACAGAAATAATGACTATAATGTTTAAGGTTTAAAATTGTATACTTATTTTTAACATATATCAGTTTACTTGGTTTATCTTTAACTTTCTAAAACATACTACAACTTATAAAAACATCAATGAACATATACTCATACTTTCTTCTGATTTGTAAACACACACACTTCTTGTCTGCACCGCTGAAATTCATGAATATGACGGGACCAATCAGTGCAGGACAATCGAGTCTTCTACTCTCTTTTTTACCCCTAGGCTTTTCTATCCGCACTATTCTCCCTCTTTAACACTACATTGTGCTTGTGCAGTATTATGTGCGTATAGACATACATATAACTATAGGCTACAAGTACATCAGAACTACATATCTTTCACTTGACTTAGCTTTTATCTTTTCAATCAAACAATCTTGCAAAATTTAAGATCAGAGGTATTTAGAGAAACTTAGAATAAAGCAACTTCAGGAGCTACTGCAAAAAATGATATAATTTCTCAAAGAAAAAAGAGTTTATCGATGGATAACAAAGCTTTTAAGGATATAAGATTGTAACAAAAATTTATCAAGAGATATTTAATGGTTGTCTTTCTTGTTGCACACCTTATCTGAACGAATTTTTTTATCAAAAAAATAGTAACTTTAGTAATGAGCATACCCCACAGTCAAAAGAAAGATGTTATTCAAACTCCAGCAAATAGTGTGTATAAGGATGTTAACTTTGATAACCCTTAACTAAAATTTACACTCACACATTTTTAGATAATTTTTAGCAACGGTAAGCTATATTGTTTACTTCTTAGTGGATCTTACTTTTGGCTCTGTTATTATATTTTATATTTTTTTAAGAAAAAGTATAGGGTCTTCTAGTGCACAGTTGGATAGTCGAAGCTAGCACACTGCTATCACGTCATTGTATTGCTGTTAACTTTAAATAACATTTGTGCCAGAAAATTAGTTTTTTTGAAACAAATAAGTACCTGAAAGTTGCAGAGTGTATGAGCTGGGTAAAAAATTCACTGGTTCGTTAGTGAAAGATAAAGATTTTACAGACAAGAAGCATCATAATGACAGTAATACGGATGATAAGGACAACAAGATTGAGTTCAAAAAATACTTTATAAACGTTGTTATTTATGGAGAATTAAACTTAAATATGCAAATTAAAAAGACTTTTACTCCAACAAATCTATTAATTGTAAGTTTGGATCACACTTTTTAAAAAAGTAGTTCTACTCACGTTCTTCCCAAGTCATTATTTTTACTTTATGTCACAACTGAGTGTGCTCCAGAAATTAAATTCATATTAAGATAGAAAAGTGATTACAAAAGTGGCATGAAGTCTAAAAAAATTGGATCATAAAATTTACATGCCTATTGTCATGTTGCTAGTAAAATAAATTCTAAAAAATTAGCAAGAAAAATAATTAACGTAGAACCATTTGCATCAATTTTCACTTAGCATGAAAAAATTTATGAACCTGTAGCAATTACCTTGTTGAATTAGTAATACGGTAATAGCTTGGATATTAAATAATGTAGACTCTTTACATTTCCTATTTATCCCTGGCTTAGGGCTAGCCCAGATAAAATTTTGATCACCTTAACAGCGATAGAGGTTACATGTCCGTACTGAACTTAATTTATGCTTATTAACAAAATTTCTGTTCCATACTTAATGAAAGTTTGTCATAACCGAAATCTTACGTAATTTTTTAGATGATCGTAAATGATACATAAACTCCCTACGCGCTGTTTCGAAACAGACTGACTATCCTACTTTATAACCAGCTTCTTCCAAACTGAAAACCATGTAATCTCAGGAGATATTAAAACTACTGATTTCTTTTATTATTGCTTCAATATTTGTGTAAGGACATATACATCAATAACCTCCAACTCCTGACTTTTTTAATCACAAACTTTTGCTATCTCTGTTAATTCATACATATTTTGATAATTTTTCAAGTTTACACTTCTGTGGTGCGTCACATCTGACGCAAATCATCTTATTTTTTCAGTGACGTCGTTAATTCAGTTTCATATTTATTGAAAAAACTCACACTATTCAACATTAATTTTAGGCTTTTCTTTGGCGGTTTTGAATTATTGTCGTCATCGTCATCAATCAGTAATTTTAATACTCAGGCGTTTCCAATACACTCTTGTGAGATGTTTTCCATGCAGAGTGCCTCTGCAGCTTTTTGACAAAATATTTCAGTACAATTTCTATAACCTTGGTTTCCTGTTTTTCCTCTTTTTTACGCTTCTCTTCATCCTCATTGACGTCGTCGTCAGAGGTATCGCTATCTTGTGATGCCTTGGTGCTGTTCAAGATTGCGTCACCATGTCACTTGCTTTGACTGACTAATTTTTCAAGGTGACAGTACTAGTACAAAACTTGTTGAAATTTTTTCATTTTTCTTGCTCTTCAGTATGTGATAAATTCAGGATGTTGTTTGAATCTGTATCAAATTAAGTCATCGGTGTATCCATCATTAGGACAGATTCTAGACCATCGTTGATAAATAAATCTTGTACTTAGTCCATGATTTCTTGAGAAAGAAGATTTTTAAAGATAAATTGCCCCTTTTGCCTCGTCCATCGTAACGAACTTCTGTTTTCTCTTCACTACATGACACAACATTACTTCACCAGGCCACATATTTTAAATTTTATGAATTGAATTTCTTCTTCTTTTAACCAAATCTACAAAAAAAAAAAAAAAAAAAAAAACCGTTTCCAAAGAGATTTGAACCCTGGACCTTCTGCTGCACACTAGTCAAGGCCCTTACCTCCTGTGCTACGAATAGTCCCAATTAACGGAGTTTTATTACTGCATATTATGGTGTAATTCGTAACATATTTATGTGGATTCTTTTTTAATGTATATTAATTCATTTGATTTAATTATTAGGTAATTTAATAAACTAGGGCCCCTGCGCGCTCTGCGCGCCAGCCCCCCAAACTTTTTTGATTAAACATATTTCTAATAATTATTTAATCTAAATGGAATGATTGAATTTCAAAAATAAATCTAAGCTCAAACGAATAAAACGACCTCGATTAGCCAGTGCTTGTCTACTTAATCTCATATGTACATTTAAATGTACCGCCTTTCGTCCCTCAAGACCAATTAGATCACGGCGTATTCTGTCGACAGTTACGTGACACTCATTCTTTTAGGAGAGGATTATTTACCTAATAGAATAACTTTTTTTTAGAAACTTTTTTTGCAGAAAACCTACAAATCAGTATATTCAGAGCAACTTTCCAATACATTCATTAACATTTATTCTTATATATTTAATATATAACTTTTATAGTAAGTAAATAGTTGTTTATAGAATTTTTCATATTTTTTCATTACTTTCAAAAATTAAGAAGAAAGTTTTTTGAACTGTACAACTACAATAATTAATTTTTATTGTGTTTTACTCTTTTACAAGTGTTCTATTTGTAATTGAAGTAATTTTTTGACTTAAGAAGGTTCTTCACATAGTTCGTGGGGGAAAAGCTTAGAGAAGTGAGACGAACGCTAAAGCATGCAGTAAAGCTGGCAATTGTATTTCTCATATTAAATGTTCTAACATACATGCTTTTATTCATACTTGATGCCTTCTTTCCAAATTAACTTAAAAATCAACTTGTGGGTCTATATAAAAATTCGATAGGTTTCTCTAAAAGTGATCTTTTACACCCAAAAAATTGAGAGATTCCTAAAAATCATTTAAATGCCATTTTACGAGATTTTTTTATAAAGATACATGTTAAATATCGATTTTCTTAAATGTAGCATGTATAAAATAATAGTACAGTCAAACAAGCAGCAATTTTTGTGGGTATTCTTTATGCTATTTTAATATACGTATGACGTTTAAATAATACATGTCAAAAAAATCTATGTGTGATAAACGTTCTGAAGGGACATTAACTGGCATGTAATACTACTCTATTAAAGAAAAATTAACTACAAAATTGTTTTTCTTAATATTCTGCACTCAATTATATTTTAAGTATTAAATATGGACTAGGAATAATTGTGTGAGCGCGTGTGATAAATGTGGTGTTATATTTATTTTATTGGATTGTGTCATAATATAGCGTATATTATCGTTAACTCACTAAGTATTTATTAAAATCATACCCAATTACCTTAGGTATACTCATTCCCAAAATAATTGCACCACCTTCGTACACAATATTGTTTTATAGAAGGAAGTTTAACATTCAAAATTATATTGTTTGCCATTTGATTTTACAGGATTATAAGTTCATACTTAGATACGCAAGCACCTTCCGTCCACTGGTTTTTTCTTTAACTGATTAAAAAAAAAAAAAAAAAAAAAAAAATCCAAAACAGATTTAAACCTCCGAACGTCTAATCACTAGCAAAGACCCTTACCCACTCTGCTTTGAGCGGTCTCAATATGGAGAATTCGATTACTTTATAATAGAGTACGGTTCATAACTTTTTTTGAATGTAAATTTTTTAAAACTTTTTCTTAATTAATTTGGTTCTTTTACAAACGACTGTAACGTACGATATGTAAGGCATATCATACTGACTCTCCCTAGTAACAGCGAGGCTAATTTATCAAGAAGGCATCGACAGGTGAAGAACAAGGTAATACAAGGCCCAGCGAGCCTCAAATCGTGAAAGTCGGGCATTCGCGCATTCAGGAATTGATTCGCGCTCTTGGCCTTTGTAAGTCGAGGGTACCGCGGGGTAGAAGATGTACATAATTTACAGCTATGAAACAGAATCAAAGATATTTGAGAAGAACTTAAAAAAATAAAAGAAGCCGCGTTTAGAGTAATGGTACCACCACTAACTAATAACTACATAAATTTGGCAAACTCAGATACGAATAGGAACATACTACGGAGTAATATAGCACCTACCGCGCCCCAACGTACAAGAGATATACACGCTACACACAATCATAACCACCTACTCAGGCCGTAAAAAGCGCAACTAAACATTCTGCCCACCCTCAGTCATATGGCAAGAGACATTCCGTTCTTTGATGGAGACCCAATCAACCTGCCACTATTCGAAAGGATAGTAAAGATGACTGCGGAAAGGGTGGGCCCAGAAAATGAATTATTTTTTCTCGGCACATTTATGAGCAGACTAAAGGGAAGAGCGGCTGACCATTTCGTGCCTAGACTGGCTTAATTTTCGACAGTTCAGGAATTTCTTCGGGAACTTGCGAGGAGATATGGGAGCATAAACAATTCGGACACGCTGATGGCACAGCTAAAGATAATAAGACAGCAAAACCAGAAATCGATAGAGGATTACGGTGGGAGAGTACAAGGATTGTATAACAGGCTGAGATGCAGCATGATTTGAAGCCAAGCCTACTCCCTATTCAGAAGCAGGTTCTGAAAGAAAGCGCAGAGGCAGAGGCAATAAAGCAATTTACATATGGCTTGCATCTAACATACGGATGTAAAATTACATGCCTAAACCCGAGAATCCTCTGCGAAGAAATTATAGAAGCGATGAAAATAGAGAGTGACCTTAGCTTACGGCATGCAATATCAGTACGTGCACTGCCCGAACACAATAAAGCAACAACTGAGTGGAAGCCAATAGTAAACCTGGCAAATATAGGAGACAGAACAACAGAAATCACCAATAGGGCACAAGGAGAAGCAGCAGCAAACGTAAAACTATGTATATACTGCGACAGCCGAACCGGGCATTCAGTTACGGAGGGCCGAAAACTGCTAGCGCTGATAAACGACAGAAAAATGCCAAGAGATAACAGGAGGGAAGCAAAAGAAAACCGCAATTATTGTCTGAGACCGGAACACTATGCGAGAGACTGCCGCTTAGGTAACGAAGATAGAAAGGAAGAGGAGAGATAGCGAAACGAGGGGCACAATCAACCCATAGATAACACGAATACCAACTGAAACCCCTATAATTACGAGAAGGGGAATAATAATCTTCACAGCTATTTTTAAAATAGTTATAACAGAGGCTATAACAATGGCCTAACAGAACCTTATAACAGGAATAATTCCTACTACAACAGGAATAACAACTACAATAACAGAAGAAACAATTACAGTAATGGAAATAACAGAAATAACAATTACAATAATAGAAATTAATATTATAATGATAGAAATGATGACAAGAACATATACAATAACTACAATCTCGCAGGCAGTAGTTATTACACTAACCACGGCTACGGTGACCCGTATAATAACAACAACGAGGAAACATTCAACCGATATGGAACGAACAATAAAAATTAAGACAGCAGGAACGGCTAAAACAAGGATCCAGTTAGGAATGGGCCGCCACAAGGTAGGGGTCCACAGCAGCAGGGAAACAGCGTATACACCCCTGGCAGCAGAGAAAATCAACCGGCAGTTTGAAACTCGCAAGATGTTTGGCGTAGTCCTCAAACGTTGAACATTAATTAGAGAAAGAAACGGAGAGAAGTGTGTCTGGTGAGAGAAAAGGTGCGAGAGAGAGGCCGCAAGGGGTGGAGCAAAGATTAGTGGAGGCAAAATTGCGTATCAACAGTCCGAGTACTTACGTAGTGCGGGGAAGTATAGAATGCAATACTGCAGAGTGCGAATACACTCCTACACAACAGGGGGGCAGACGCACGAGGAAAGGCTAGAGGGGCCGCAAAAAGAGTAATCGAATAAAGGCGCCGGATACATATGTAGAGAATGATGAACCCATGCTTTCAGAGTGTGACGAAGAATTAGAGCAGCTTCTCAAAATAACTATAAAACTTTCGGGAACAGAGCAAATACGACCATCGGTCCAGTTACGGGGACCACAATTAAAGAATGGAAAGGCGACTTTTTATGCGCATACAGGCGCAGAGATATTGATAATATAGGAAAATTTTTTTAGCACAGACATGCTAACAGACAGTTGGTATCGAGTGGCTATTATCGGCGTGACTAATGGAGCACGTGAAACACTGGACACAGTACAGCCTCAGTTGCACGGATTGGAGTGCATATTACATGTCGTCCCCCATGACTTCTCTATTGACATGGAAGAAATCATAGGACGGGATACTTTTAAGCGATACTGGGGCCAGATAAGTGCCACCAAGAATATGATTACATTAGATGATGTAGAGATATCACTGCTAAAGCCGGAGTGTTTTAAAATACCTGCGAAATCGAGACAAATAATTTATGCGTGAATATGAAAAAGCAGGAACGAAGCAGGATATGGCTGGATATCTCTCCAACAGATGAACGAAGGAATATTATTTGGATACTTTATAGCCAGAAATATTAAAGGAAAATTAATCGCAGAATGCATTGATATGCGTGACGAGATAAAATACGTGCCTGTTCCAGAAGTAGAGCTGCTAGATTACGAAGAAATTTACCGGGATCACTCAGAAGACTTTGAAGGGGACAATGTCGAAAGCTTGAGGGAAACAGTGATAAGGTTATTTAATGAGGGAAAAAATTATGATAAAGAAAAAACGGAAAATTTTTCGAAAACCGAAGAGGAGTTAGAGAAACAAAAATGGGTGGATATGATAATGCAACTTTTAGACATAGCTGGTTGCAACGATGAAGAAATAAAACATGTGAGAAGACTGATTGAGTCAAACCCTTACGTATTTGGCCTTGATGGAGAACCTCTCAAGGCAACACACCTATTAAAACGTCGAATTAAAACGGCGTCGGATAAACCCATCGTGGCAAAAAGATTTAGATATCCACTGGTGATAAGGGATCAAATAAAAATCGTATTAAAGATGATGCTTCAACAAGGGATAATTGAACACGCCACCTCGTCATATAGCTCGAACACCTGGATAGTGGCAAAACAACCGGGGCCAAACAATGAAAAAAGTATGAGAGTAGTCACGGATTTTTGACTGCTAAACGAAGTTACGGTAGGCTCATGTTACTCACTACCATTTCAGAGTGATATCTTAGAGAACCTAGCGTTGGCACGTTACATCATGGTAGTCGATCTCAAATAGCGATTTTTCCAGGTGGGAATACACGAAGAGGATGCACATAAGACGGCATTTTCAGGCCCAGACGGGCACTAACAATACAAGAGAATGCCAATAGGGTGCAAGGATTCGCCAAACACATTTCTAAGGGCTATTGCACTAGCACTTGCAGGATTACAAGGCCATGAAATAAAAGTGTATCTTGATGACATAATGGTATTTTGTCCCTGATCTTAACGAACATGAGAGATGATTCATGAAACTGCTAAAACGGCTGGAAGCTGCAAACCTCACGATTAAACCTAAAAAGTTTTAATTCCTAAAAAAAGAAGCGGAAGTACTTGGCCACATTGTAGGCAATGGACAAATAAAGACTGACCCCAAGAAACTTGAAGCAACTAGAAATCATCCTCGATCGACAAACGTAAAGAAAGTAAAACAATTTTTAGAATTTGTAGGCTACTACAGGCGATTTATCAAAAATTATGCCAAAATTGACTAGCATATATCGAGTCTCCTAAAAGCAGGCACTGCATTTAAATTTAGATTCCAAGTCAGGGACAAATCTGAAAAGATAGACCGTGCGAGTACGCGTCTCGCTGCCTCAAAGAGAGCGAACTTTGCTACCCGACATATGACAAAGAATTGTTGGTGGTTGTATTTGCAAGAAAGCAATTTAGACCATATCTATATGGACGCAAGTTTATGGTAGTTACAGACCACGAGCCGTGAAAGCACTTTCGTTGTCTAAAAAACCTGACATTCGCTTTAACAGACTTGAAGCGGAACTGAGGGAGTATAAATTCGAAGTTATATACCACCCGGGCGTAAACAACAGATCACCTGACGCATTATCATGAAACCCAGTACTACAAGAGGGGGAAGTAAATCCCGAACGGCCTTGCCAAGAGCTATATCAGCTGGCGGACGAACAAGAGAATGAAGAACTGGCTGATAGCGACGGACCTCTGGCACGCATATTCAAAATATGGGCAACTTTTAGGAAGAGAATTCAAGGTAAGCCGAAGATAATAAAAGTCCATTGTACCGATTCAGAAAACTTGAACGTCATAATACAGAAAAATAAACGATATTGCGGTGAGAATGTAGGAAAAATTTCAAATATAAGTACAGAAGGTCAAGAAAACGGTAATGCGGACTCTGAATCAGAGGAGCCTTATGAAAAGAATTCGCTGCCACAGCAAGTACTGTAGGGGCAAGACGAATTGGAAACACGAGATGCTGCAGATAAAGGAGGACTTAATTCACAGAGGCCAGCAGACGGGAAATCAGGCTATATTATGACAGAACCAGGCTTTCGATGGAGTGTAATGGCTACAAGCACGCCAGCAATATTAAAACAAAAAGAAAAATTACGGAAAGCACGTAAACGATAACTTGATGCTTTGCACAGGCACAAACCATGTTTTTCAGCTACGTAACTGACTACGAACCCGTTAAAAGACATAATAAGAGTGAATTGTGACACACCATTACTTAGCGTTGCAAATTAAAATTGAGAGTTAGTTACAGAAGAGCAAAGAACTGATATAGAAAAAAAAGAGGAGAGCACGAAACAAGTGAAGGAATTTTTAACAGACAAACAAGAAGAGCTGAATGTACACGACTTTTTGGAGATAAGGTCTTATGAATTGTGGGCTCTAGTTATGATTGACATTAAAAAGCTAGATGTAGACGGCAGACCAGGAATGAGGATAGATATGTAGGAGCCTAGCGAGATAGTAACGATAGACAAAGCAGCGCTACGCATAAGGGACAAAGTAAACAAAAACACACGTAACGGGGGGAGTACGGCTCAGTCAGAGAAAAATGAGAACACGGTATGAAACAAACGTGATGAGCAGCTAAAAATAGTTGCACTCCCAGATAATATTTAGAATATTTAAAAAACGAAACGCGTAGGAAAACTTAAGAATGCGCACAACGTGGTAGTACCCTGGCAAAGATATCAGAAATACCATCCAACCCACCCGAAAACTGTTTGTTTCAGAGCTTTATATGGTTGTACGAACTCGATATCTCAACTACTGAGTTACGAATGATTCTGCGCAATTCTAATTTTTTTACAAAAATGCAGAGAGCTGGAAGAAACAAAGGAAATTTTCGAGTCGAAAACAATATACAGGAACAGCGATTGTACTTATCTGTTCTCCCAAAAATTAAAAAAAAATATTTGTGTACATTTTGCATTAACCAATGGAAATTATGTTTACACTCATTACATTGCTTCGACAAACGATAAATTTGGCCATTTACATCTAGAAGGCGTGAGTAAAAATGCACATTATACGCTTCTTATACAAGTTTCTAGCGCGATAAATACAGAACTTGAGTCAGGGGTAGAGACCCCACAAAGAGACCGTAGTAGTAGTGAGGAAAGTAAGGACCGTAAGTGTGGATCTAAACTAGACAAGAGAGTGGACAGAGGCAAGCAGGGGAAGGAGGACAAAAGTCATTCAGAAAAAGAGCAAGACACTTCCGAAAGAGCAGCAGATACAAGTAAGCATACGGAAAAACGGGAAGAGAACAGATAGCAAACAAGCAGCGACGACGACAGCAATGAAAGTACAGCAGAAGAAGAAAGGGAGCAAGTTAACGAGTTGAATGACGCGCTATGTGAATCAGAGAGCGAGAACGAAGTCAACACAGTCATACACTCACCATCGATGGAAAAATATAGTGTGCAGAATACGCTGACCAACGGCAAGGCCACCATGGGCACCAAAAGAGGAGGAAGACCCACCCCTACTATAAAAACTAAACAGAATCGAGAGGCAGCCATTTAAGTACTTAGATAATCTAGCGTTTATGACGATAACACAAGCAGTTCCCAACACAACAATTATAGATGCGCTGCATGAGAGAGGATGTATTAACCCGATTCCTATGAATAACGAAGAAGGAGGCATAGGAGAAACTAAAATAATAAATGCAAGGAGAATAAAAATCATGCACATGTTTGTAAAGCAGCATTTTGAAGAAACCGCTACGACTTTCCTTTCTTTGAGTATAACCCTGGTTAATTGGTGGCGGTAACAATCGGCTAAGAATATTATCTGTTCCGAGAAAACTCCAAGGTTAGGAACGAACACACAAACAATGTTGGTGTTTATATGTTGGAGGGCGGGTTCGTTGCCCTGTGTAAAAGAGTGAAGTTGCTCAGATTGCCGATTATATAAAATATTAAAAATAATTATTATCAAGTTTCAAAATTCATCTGTTAAATAATCAATTAATTCCTGCACGATATACAGAAATTGTTTGTGATTATTTTTTTATTTAATTTTATCGTTCCCTGAATATTTCCTTAAGTTAATGTCTGTATCTTTTAATCCATTTCTACCCTTTTATGGGTACAGACAGTATTCTTAATTTAATTAAAAAAATTTCATAAATATCTTAACAGCTATTATTCTAGTTTTCATTCTTAAACTATAAGAAGGAAACTCGCAATTATACGTGGAGGGAAAGGTTTATTCAAATAAGTAGAATCAATTTATTTTTATTTTTAATTATCTCATATTTATTTAATCATAAAATTCTACGTAAATCGTATCTTCAATTTCTACATGTATTAATTATATTTAAGTTATCGCGATTCTTTACATTAATAATGCAAAAAAAAATATATATATATAATATACTCGATGATTTAGAATTTAAAATTTACTTAAAGCTTATCCGCATTTGACAATTCAAATTTAAATTTTTCCTCCTTAAGGGGGCATCTCTAGTCTTTTTGCATAGATTTTCAAGATTTTTTTTCTTGCAGTAAACTTTATTATCACACTACAATTTTTTTTATATTAAAAGAATACATATTAAGTCTGCAAAAAAATTTTTGTTTTCCATTTTTCATCCAATATGGCCCAGATATCGCTGCCATAACGAAGCTTGCTTTTTTTTGGCTGACATCATATCATCTTGACACAGGAAGCTCTGAAACGAAAAATTCAAAAAGCATATTAAAGTATAAGAAAGTGGCTGTAGCCTATACTTAAATTATCAATATTCGATTACATTTGAGCACTTTTTTAAACAACATAACCTCAAAAAATAAGCCAAAAATTAGAAAAGCCTGCCATTTTTTTTTTTTTTTACTTAAACTTCTTGATTTTAGTACGGGCTATAGCCACTTTCTTGTACTTTAATATGCTTTTTGAATTTTTCATTTCAGAGCTTCCTGTGTCAAGATATGATGTCAGCCAAAAAAAAGTAAGCTTTGTTGTGGCAGCCATATCTGGGCCATATTTATTTTATTGGATTGTGTCATAATATAGCATATATTATCGCTAACTCACTAAGTATTTATTAAAATCATACCCAATTACCTTAGGTATACTCATTCCCAAAATAATTGCACCACCTTCGTACACAATATTGTTTTATAGAAGGAAGTTTAACATTCAAAATTATATTGTTTGCCATTTAATTTTACAGGATTATAAGTTCATACTTGGATACGCAAGCACCTTCCGTCCACTGGTTTTTTCTTTAACTGATTAAAAAAAAAAAAAAAAAAAAAAAATCCAAAACAGATTTAAACCTCCGAACGTCTAATCACTAGCAAAGACCCTTACCCACTCTGCTTCGAGCGGTCTTAATATGGAGAATTCAATTACTTTATAATAGAGTACGGTTCATAACTTTTTTTGAATGTAAATTTTTTAAAACTTTTTCTTAATTAATTTGGTTCTATTACAAATGACTGTAACGTACGATATGTAAGGCATATCATACTGACTCTCCCTAGTAACAGCGAGGCTAATTTATCAAGAAGGCATCGACAGGTGAAGAACAAGGTAATACAAGGCCCAGCGAGCCTCAAATCGTGAAAGTCGGGCATACCCTTTTATGGGTACAGACAGTATTCTTAATTTAATTAAAAAAATTTCATAAATATCTTAACAGCTATTATTCTAGTTTTGATTCTTAAACTATGAGAAGGAAACTCGCAATCATACGTGAAGGGGAAGGTTTATTCAAATAATTAGAATCAATTTATTTTTATTTTTAATTATCTCATATTTATTTAATCATAAAATTCTACGTAAATCGTATCTTCAATTTCTACATGTATTAATTATATTTGAGTTATCGCGATTCTTTACATTAATAATGCAAAAAAAATATATATATATAATATACCCAATGATTTAGAATTTAAAATTTACTTAAAGCTTATCCGCATTTGACAATTCAAATTTAAATTTTTCCTCCTTAAGGGGGCATCTCTAGTCTTTTTGCATAAATTTTCAAGATTTTTTTTCTTGCAGTAAACTTTATTATCACACTACAATTTTTTTTATATTAAAAGAATACATATTAAGTCTGCAAAAAAATTTTTGTTTTCCATTTTTCATCCAATATGGCCCAGATATCGCTGCCATAACGAAGCTTGCTTTTTTTTGGCTGACATCATATCATCTTGACACAGGAAGCTCTGAAACGAAAAATTCAAAAAGCATATTAAAGTATAAGAAAGTGGCTGTAGCCCATACTTAAATTATCAATATTCGATTACATTTGAGCACTTTTTTAAACAACATAACCTCAAAAAATAAGCCAAAAATTAGAAAAGCCTGCCATTTTTTTTTTTTTTTTACTTAAACTTCTTGATTTTAGTACGGGCTATAGCCACTTTCTTGTACTTTAATATGCTTTTTGAATTTTTCATTTCAGAGCTTCCTGTGTCAAGATATGATGTCAGCCAAAAAAAAGTAAGCTTTGTTGTGGCAGCCATATCTGGGCCATATTGGATGAATAATAAAAAAAAAAAAAATTTTTGTAGACTTCAATATGTATTTTTTTAATGTAAAAAAAATTGTAGTGTGATAATAAAGTTTATTGCAAGAAAAAAGATCTTGAAAATTTATGCAAAAAGACTAGAGATGCCCCCTTAATATCTCCGCTTAAACACATTAGGTTACACTAGAACGAATTTTGAGTACAACCACGGAAGGTTAATGCTAGGTACCTATCCTTTCAAGTCACGTACGGTGAGGTCGTTCTCAGGACCCTTGGGTGTCTTGAGCACTGCTCAAGTCGTCGACTCAGGAACTTCACCTAAGAACGTGATCGCTAACCCTAGTGCCTTGACTACTTGGGGATGCGTCGTCTCCACGCTTAAAGCGGTCGAGCGCCGAAAGTCAAAGAAGGAACCTGTTAGTAGAAGTGTTACCTGTAGGTGATATGCAAACTTATTTTTCAGCTCTCGGCCTTCGTACTTGGTCCTTTTCTCTCACCTTGTCTCTTTCTCTCACCTTGTGCTCGTCGCGGTAATGTACCGGTGCACGGAGAGTTTCAGGTCTGGGTTACCGCGGATCTCCGCGTCCCAGGTCCGCTGGAAGAGAACTCCTTTACATTGCGCGCCAGTGCCTTTTATGCCTGCGTTGTTTCCTTTTTAGTTGCAGGTTTTCCCTTCTTTAAGTGAACGTTCTCTAGCGTTTTCTTAACGTACTAGACGCACATTCCCCGCGCGTGGCGTTCAAATTTAAATTTTCGTGTTTCAAATAGGAATTTTTTTTAAAATAAAATATATGTATATATAAAGAAAGTGTGTACTTTTGAATTGTCTATTGGACGGATTTTTTTATCACAAGAAAATATAATAAATAGAAAAATATAAATATAAATGTAAAGCGTATATCACAAATTCTAGGTGATAAAAGTGCCCCCTTGCACCGCGCTTAAATCAAACATTAAAAAATGTATTAAGGCCCTTAAAGAGGTAATAGTAGTAAATTAAATGAAAACGATTGGTATGGTTAGGGACCTAGCGATTTTCAATCTGACCCAGTGGGGATACTTTGTCGATACCTTTGAGAAAATATTCAAAGATATTAGACTAGCAGCAGTACTCTACACAAACCCTCTGCTAATCCCACCAGCAGATAAAAGATTTAAAATCATTGGATAATTACACGAAGCGGCAATAGGTGGACATAGGCAAATGAATAAGACATATAACAGGATCGCCAAAGACTACAAGTGGAGAAACATGCGCCCAGATGTGAGACAAGTCATCCTGGGATGCATATCATGCCAAACAAAAAAACTCGTCCGAATTAAAACGAAACAAGCCATGCTCATCACTGACACACCGAGTAGACCTTTCGAAAAAATTTCTATAGACTTCTACGGGCTCATCAATAAACCTTCAGCAAATCAGTATACACATATATCTCATCTATACGATACTGGCAACAAAATTTATAGTACTCGCACCTGTGAAAAGAGCAACCACCGAAGAAACGGTAAGAGCGATCACAGATGAGCTTATAGCGTACTTTGGGCCATCGGAACATTTATTATCGGACCGAGTCATTTATTTTATGAACAAAAATTCGGATAAATTTGCAAAGCTGCTTAAACTAAACGAAATGGGCAGTACAGCATTACACTCACAAACGAACGGCGCCATCGAACGTATGCATCATACTCTCACGGAATATATCAAGGCCTACGTAGAACAAAATGATTACTGAGACGAACCTATGTACACGCACTCATACAATACTATGGACCATCAGAGTACGGGATACTCACCGCACAAGCTAGTTTTCGGACAAAGAGCTAAAACACCATCTAGTATCAAACTTTCACCTGAAGGCCAAACTTCGGATGAATATTTCAAAGAGTTAGTTGAGACCCTGACAGAAATGAGAACCATCGCAGCAATGAACCAAGTTCAGGCGAAATATCGATCAAAGTATTACTATGACTGCCAACTGAGTACAAGACATTTCTTAGAGGGAGAAATGGTTTATGTGCTAAAAGAGCCATCAAAGGGTAAATATGATTCGCAATACGAGGGCCCATATTATATCAACAAAAACGTAAAGCTACAGAGAGGTGCCGAAACAAAAGTATCCTACGTAGTCAAAATCAAAAAAGCACGTATGGTAAAGGCACTGCCAGAGAATGGGAACAGGGTGTGGGACACGAAGAGACAGACTTGAACATTCGACTTCACTTGAGATTTTCGCGGCCCCCGGACGCAGCGCGAAATTATAACAGAAGAGAGGGATCAATTAGGTTTACGACAAAAAATTTCGCGGCCCCCAGACGTGCCGCAAGCTCACAGGAATAAAAATTTTATTGGGAGGTATGCATGAACAAAACATCAATAACATTAATCAATAGTAGAATTTGCATAACATGAATTGAACAAAAACAAAGTGAATGAGGGGAGCGTGTGACACTCTCTAATGTTGAGACATACTCCAATAAGAATAGAACTAATTCACCAGACAAATGTACATATAATAGATGGTACAATAGAAAAAATTATGTATACGTATAGGCTGAGATAAATATGTAAATTTAAATAAATATATGCGGGAGGTACGCAAAAAAGTTAATGTTAAATCAGCAAACGAAAAGAGTATGAACAAATAAAAATTGCTATTTGTAACCCATTCACATCATTATTGTATAAGAAAAACTTATTTTAGCAATTATTGTTAGGTAGATAGGAGCATGGAGGAATGAAAGTAAAATAAGTTAAGCAATCACAGGGAAAAAAATTATTCTTTAACAGGCCCACGAGCTCACGTCGAGTACGAGAGGTTAAACCCCTTTTTCTTCCCCCTTTCCGTCATTTTCCATCAGAAAAAAGCTTACTCTTTTCGTCATAATATGCTGACAATCAGAACGCCTAAAACGACACACACTCTCATTCAAACAGGGTCGTTGATATTGTAGAGAAGGCATACGAATCTACAACCCACATGCTTAACTGAAAGAAATAAAAGACGCTTGCAATCACACAATCTGTTACTTACACAACGACATTGCGCAACAGTGTACGCGAGCTGCTTCTGCTTTTGCAGGAATGAAAAAAATAAAATTGCTTGCATAAGGACCACACACAGAGATTCTACTGGCTCAAAAAAAAAAAAAAATCATGTTGTAACATGAGTAGAGTTAAATCTTAGCTTTGAGAACTCAGTCAACCGCGCAAACATTTTAGACAGTACACTTTCTCCAGACATTAGAAAGGAAAAATAGAAGCTTGGTTGTCAAAAAAAAAAATAAAAATAGCAAAAAAGCAGCAAACTAAGTCAGTAAGTACGTCTACGGCATCGAGAGTAGAAGTCGACAAAAAAACATCCTTATAATTCCTTTTCTCAATCTCACTTCATAAGAAAAGAGAGGAGGAGTATGAGGGAAACATAGAATAAGAAAATGTGTGGAAGAAAAATTCAAAAAAAATGTACGATACAGGTCAAAATCTAAATGTGGAATACACCGCCCTAAAATTATTTTTCTTCATTCACACCTCCAAGCTTGTCTCCACCAAAAAATACAAGTGAAAGGTAAGGCAACTAATCGTCAAACTATCTGACTCTACAGTGTTTTCGAATACTTTACATGACCCCGCAGGCAAGATGGAGCTTACAATATCATAACCAACCATTCACATACTTAATAACTAACTTGTACGTGCGCGGAAAGCCAATGTGAAATAATTAATGACGTAAAAAAGAAAAGAATAAAAAACATATTTGCGATGAAAAAGTTTGGAAAAGACGAAAAGGACTCATATTACTAAAAATAATAAATAGGCAATAATACTTGTACAACAAGAAAAGCAAGATAATTAAAAGATATACGTTAATTATTATATACTTTATATGTAAGGAGAGAGCCACACTTGCAGCTCAACGCTGATAAAGGAAAAAAAAAGAGAAAAATAAGAAAAAGGGTATGGTGCATATAGTAATACACTTGAATAGATAGCTATCGATAGAGTATACATAGTGTCTAGGCAAATATTCAGTAAATGGACTAAAACGCATGCTTGTAGGCAGGAACCAGGGTTAGCAACTAATAGTTAACAGTTTTATATATTACAGGGTTAATAAATTCAGCAATGGGGCTTTTTTTCTTATGTATAAGTGCCTTCTCTATCGGGGGACCCTACTACTAATATGTTTTAGAATGTTTGCAGGTAGTCAGCGTGGAAACAACTCTGAAAGAGATGGAACCATGGCAGTAAACTCATGAACGCCTCAGTCGACATCCATCGAAATGCAGAAGAAAACTCCAAGACGCCTAATTAACATCCCAGTAATCAGCACGGAAACATCCTTTAAGGGTTGCGAGTCCGCATAAAACACGTGACGTAATACAGCGATGTTTATTACTAAAAGAAAAATGAATAAAATTAAGGACTCTAAAATAATAAGTAATACATAAGTAAAATGACGAGTATATTGCAATGGCAATAATAACTATGTTTTAACAAAAATTCTGTAATAATAATATAAGTAATAAGGTAATAACATCAGGAGAATTATGACAATAATAATAATAAGAAAAACGAGAATAAGCGCCGGGAGTCGCTCAACTGTATCGGGGGGCGTAGTCCGTAGGACGAGACTCAGAAAGAATTTTTTTTTCTAAAATATGTAATGTCGAGAAATTTATCTTAAAGCTTAATGTAAAAAAAAAAAAAAAAAAAAAAAAAGGAAAAAAACGACCTATTGTCAATTACAATACATGGTAATTGTAGCTATTATATAGCTTTTATAATTATAAGACTAAGCAGACGGAAGAGAGCGCCGGGACTCGCTCGACTGTATCGGGGGGCGCAGTCCGTAGGACGGAGACAAGAAAGAAATTTTTTTTCTCGTTCATACTTATGAAAAGAAATTGGCATAGGGATTTTTTTTTGCAAAATAAGCAAAAGATAAATAGGTGTATGGGAAATGACAAAATAGGAATTCTATGTAAAATAAGGTAATGTATAATTCCAAATTTATTATTTTGTATACGAAACAACACTTAATGTATAGTAGTCTTAAGTAGATGCCCAGTTCACGGCAATTTCGAATATAATTGTAATATAAGGCAAATCGCATACAAAATCAATATTGTTATACACTCAACTCACAGTGAGAGAAGACTGAATGGTTAGAAGAGCGAAAGTATTAATGTAAAGGGAACAGCAGTTCTCTATAATTGAACGGAAAAATGAGTGTGAAATACTAAACTACATAAACAACACAGACAACAGAATATACCACAGGACACACACACACAATCGTAAGCAAGTATATAGGCTCAACTCTGGATAAATTGAAAGGTCAGCGTCGTCGAGGGTGACGACATTGTGGCCTCGGACGTGTAACGTACGATATGCAAGGCATATCATACTGACTCTCCCAAGTAACAGCGAGGCTACTTTATCAAGAGGGCATCAACAGGTGGGGAACAAGGTAATATAAGGCCCAGCGAGCCTCAAATCGCGATAGTCAGGCATTCGTGCATTCGGAAATTGATTCGCGCTCTCGGCCTTCAGCAGTCGATTGCTATCAAGAAGGTTGGGCGTTCCCAAGGGACTCGAGCGTTACCGAATCAAAACGCCAAGCAATAACACAGAAGGCCACAACAAGCCTAGAACGGAATCACACACGCGACTTTGCATTATATATGGGTATTTTGAATAAAAGTCTTTACAAAATATACATACTGATCATTTTCGCGACGCACCTCCTTACCAATATCTTTCCTACGTAACATGACATTATTGAATAAATTATTTAATAAACTAATTTTCTTGGTTAAATGTTTTTTTCAAAAATTCAGAAATCAGTATATTCTAGTTGGTAGTTTATCAATAAACTAATAATTGAGTATACAATTTTCTCATTTTTTTCAAAATTTTCCAGGATTAAAAAAAGAAGAAATTCGGAACTGTATGAAAACAATAATTGAGTATTATAAAGTTTCCGTTTTTTACGACTTTTTCATTCGTAATTGAAGTGATTTTTTGAATTAAGGATGTTCGTCACATAGTTAGCGGGTAAAAAGTTCAGAGAGGCAAGAGGAGCACTATATAATACAACCAGCAACGCTGGCAATTATTTTTCTTATACGGATGTACTTACTTACTAGCTTTTATCCATATTTTATCTTTATTTTCTTATATTATTAAAAAAAAAAAAAACAACTCTGCAATCTTACGTAATTTTTTTGTAAGGATACATGGTAAGTTGCGAGTTTTTTTGAATGAAACAAATAAAAAAAGCATACAATTTAACAACCTGCAATTTTTCGTGAGTATTTCTTATGCTACTTCGAATATGCGTTTGACGTTAAAATAATATCTATTAAAAAATCTGTATGATGAACGTCTTAAAAGGACATTCACTGGCATGTAATACTACTTATTGAAGGAAGCGGTACTACAGGAAGATTTTTCTTAACCATTTAGATACAAATATATTTAAGGTATTAAATATGGACTAGAAAATTGTGTGAAGTAGAAATTGAGCGTATGTGACATATTTATGTGAGTGTGATGTTTGAGATCTGGGTCAGCCTTTTTATTGTTTATATTACATTGTGCCGTGATATATTGTTTATAGTCGTTCATTTATCAAACATTTAACGTAGTGTCTATTCGCACCGCAGATCCACGTAATTACGTGGATACAGTGGATACGTATACACGGTGAGCAACTCTACTGTCCGGTACTTATAGGGTCTAAAATCTTTTTTTTTCCCATTCGAGTGAAGTGCATGCGTATACGCAGATATAAGGTGTGATGGACACAGCGAATAGTAATATATTAATTGAAACTTCACTCAATTGACGTAGGTATACTTATTACAACGATAACTAAACCACCTTCGTACACAATATTGTTTTATAGTAGGTATATTTAAAATTATAACTTTATTTTCATATGTATAATTTCATAGAAGTACAACTCCATATTTGGGTATCCGAACACCCACTGTCCACTGGTTTTTTTTTTTTTTTTGGCTCGCTACATGCTTGTTACAGCATTTACAACACCGTTTCAAGGAGCGGGCCTAAAAAAGCTGGTAAGAAACTCACTTCTTGTTATTCTATGATTTTCTTTCTATGACGAATAAACTTTTGCGTTTGCGAGTTTTGTGAGAACCTTAGTGTGTCCATGCAAACGTTTTTTGTGTGACGCAGTAACGGAATGCTTCTTTCGAGAATGTTCAACGCCTGCTTGCAAATATACTTGACTAGCGGGCCTCTGTCTCGGCTTCACCCGAGACTCACTAAATCAAAGACCATCGTGTGTTGACATGTAATGTGAAACGTTTTTAGTTAAAAATTTTACATCTATTTCTGATACTTCTCAGATCGAAAAACCTTCTTATTAAGAACATATTTATTCATAATCCATACAGTTTATTTGGTAAAGTAAAAAGCTGTCAAAAGTAAAAACAATATCATTATTCTGAAAAATACCGAACATTTCTTATGCACGAAGCAATCGTGGGCCCTAAAAGCCCGTTAGTTTGCAGTTTCTTCCGTATAATTTACAAGCAGGGCTGTTTTTTAAAGTTGTATGGATTTAAGACTCACAAAAAATATGTAATTAAAAAAATTTTTTTCTTTTATCTAACAACCTTATTACTACAGCAACTAAGTCCTGGAGCTTTAATCTCTACATTTTTTATCGCAACAAAAATTCAAATGCATTTTCTACCGATTTGAAAATCTGAAAGATTCAAGAGATTACTATGAGGGTTATAGTAAAAACCTGATCTCTCAATGAATTCTTTATTTATCGATTTGATGCTGCTTGAATCTTGATAAATGTTCAGCGTCATTTTCTTGATGTCTAAAATTGAATTAATTATATAAGTTTTCCTTTCAATTCGACTTCTTGCGACTTTTGGCATAGTTAAGACTTTTGTGAACCCTCAAAACTATTTTTTTCAACTTTATTAAGTTGTAATACATATTTGTTGGCAAGGTAGTTCGACGTCTGATGACCCTACAAAGGACTGGTGAGTTTTTTAAGTAAACGCTTTCTTGACTGAAGTTTCCAGCAAACGTTATTGCCCCTGTACCTCAGGATGATCTTCTCTGGTCTGTTGCTGTCTAAAGCACCTTTTTTTATTGTAGACTCAGTTGTTTTGGTGATCAAAGGTGCGGAAATTGGTTCATAATGCTTGCCCGTTTGAGACTGTCCCATTTACTTAAATTTATTTTTCTTTCTTAGCTGTTAGGTTCTCCCAGCACAGACTTTGGAAAGGATGTGTGATTTCTGGTTAATTTCTTAGAGTAAAGAGGGTAGTATAGGGTCGTCGGTCATCGGGGTTTTCAGCCTTGCGACGAATAACTCCGCTCGTGACCTCTGCCAGTGAATGACTGACCTAGCTTAATAGTAGCCAGCTTTACGTAGTCTTTTAGTCGATGAATCGTTTCCGAAAATGGTAGTAAAAATGTATTTGTTGGCAAGGTAGTTTAAACTTAGGTGGCCCTTAAAAGAACCGATGAGATTGATGGTTAAGTAGGAAACGTAAGTACTTATAATGGTACTTTGTGGTAAAATTTCTAGTTATTCCTTATTATTATTCTTGATAATGGAGAGCCAGCTGCGGGTAGCTTGACTCTTATCTTTGGAGTTTCTGTGTACGGAGACCGTACTGTAGGGAGGTACGCATTTGACCAGAGAATATCTCGTCTTTTGTTCATTCTACGGATAACCAACCCCTCATCGTTAGTCGGGATAGTGGGCCTGGAGAGTACCTTCTCTCTAGGTATGCCGTTGGAACGACTACTAAGAAAGAGGCCATTGTGGCTGCCCATACTCTTCAGGGCTGACTTCCATGGCTTGAATTTAAAGTAGAAAATTCTCTGATAGCTCCAGGCCAGTTGGTTAAACAGCTGCAAAACTCTAAAGCGTTGAAGTAGGATGTGCTCTGGCTAGTCATGTCTCCTGGTGTTCCCTCCGGAGATGTTGATGTTCCAAATGCCTATTTTTATACGGCACTTGGTTATTTTGGCAGTCCAGGATAAACACCGATTCATTTTGCTTGCCCCTAAAAGATCGGTGTCATCGGTAGCTGGAATACCCAGCTGCACGACTTTAAATTTTATTCTTGGTGTACTGCTGTTGAATGACTACGATAATCGATAACTCGATGAGGCGTTTTATAATCACTCTTCACTATGTTAGATTTCAAGTGGCTTTAATTTTACCTCAACGTCACCTAACGGATCCTACTGAACTAAACCACAAAGCTAGTATATTTTAGCAAAACTTTGAGCTCATTTATCGCTATTGTTATTAACGTTTTCAAGAAAAAAAACTATGTGGTAATCATCTTGGAACCCTCAGGAATCAGTATGCAAAATTTCAGCAAAATCGGTTCAGTAGTTTTCGCAGTTAGCGATTGCAACGGTTTTATCGAGTTGCTTTATATATTAGTAAGATTAGCATCGTATTGACTGTGTGCGAAATAGTTCAGAAAAATCATTCTGTAAGGTAAATGTACCAAAGCTTGGCCACCTTAGTAGGCTAATTTCTAAAATACTCCATAAATATTAAAAAATAGTAAAATTTCAAGTCTTTCTAGGTACTATTTGATAGTTATGACACTATTCTAAGCTGCACGCAGAAGAAATAATTTTTTGCAAATACTGGAAAAAAGCATTTATTTATTATTTGACTTGGTCGAATGTCCCAATTCTTGGCCACTGTAGAAAAAACTTGTCCCTGTGGCCGAAACTTCAAGTCCCAATAATTGGCCAATCCTATGAATTGTGCATAGTTCACATTGGCCAGTTATTAGGACACATTAAAAGTGAGGTTATGTTGACAGATGTTCCAAAGCCTGGCCAGTCGATTGAAGTCACTTTCTATAAATGCTTTTTTAAAATTTTTAGATGAAAGTATCATCAAGATAACTTTTAACAATGAAGTGTATATAGTTTTTTAAGCGTGAATATTGATAAAAATATTTTTTACAGCTGCAGAAATTTGTGCGAATCGTTAAATTATGATTGTGGCCAGTTTTTGGAACAAATTTTTGGTGGCCAAGCTTCGGTCCACTTACCTTAGTACCGCTTTTTTCAACATGTAGTATTACATGCCAGTGTATGTCCCTACATGACGTTCGTCACACAAATTTTTTGACAAGTATTATTCAAACGTCAAACGCATATTCGAAGTAGCATAAGAAATAACCACAAAAAATTGCAGACTGTTAAATTGTATCCTTTTTTTTTGTTTCAATCAAAAAAACACGCAATTCAACATTTAACTTTATGAAAAAATCGAGTAAGTTTGCATTTATATGATCCGTAGAAATCTCTCAATTCCTGTTTGTATGAAAGATTGCTTTTAGATAAATTGTCGAATGGATCCACAAGTTGCATATTTTTTTTAATAATACAAGAAAAAAAGGGTCAAATATTCTTAAAAGCGTGTATGTAAGTACATCTCTATGAGAAAAATAATTGCTAGCGTTGCTGCATGTAATATATAGTGCTCCTCTCACCTCTCTGAACTTTTTACCCGCTAACTATGTGATGAACGTCCTTAATTTAAAAAATGACCTGAATTACGAGTGAAAAAATTCTGAAAAACGGAATTGCAATAAGACTTAATTATCGTTTGTACACAGTTCCAAATTTTTTTTTTTTTTAAACCTTCACCCATCCTTCAGTTCAATTGGAGAAAACCGCTGTTTCCTTTACATTAAAACTTTCGCTCTTCTAACCATTCAGTCTTCTCTCTTTGTGTGTTGAGTGTATAACAATATTAATTTTGTATGTGATGTGCCTTATACAACAATTATATTTGAAATTGCCGCGAATTCGGCATCTACTTAAGACTACTGTACATTAAGTGTTGTTTCACATTCAAAATAATAAATTTAGAATTATACATTACTGAGTTTTTGAAAAAAATATTTAACCAAGAGAATTAGTTTATTAGATAATTTATTTAACAATGTCATTTATAATCGAACTTAATTAGTTACGGAATAGTTTTAAAAAATTTACATTCAAAAGAGTTATGAACCTCACTATATCATGAAGTAATCGAATTCTTGATATCGGGACCGCTCAAAGCAGAGTGAGTAAGGAGCTTTGCTCGTGTGCAGAAGTTCGGAGGTTTAACTCTATTTTGGAATTTTTTTTTTTTTTAATTAGTTGAAGAAAAAACCAGTGGACAGAGGGTACTTTCGTACCCAAGTATGAACTTATAATCCTGTAAAATTAAATGGCAAACAATATAATTTTGAATGTAAAACTTCCTTCTATAAAACAATATTGTGTACGAAGGTGGTGCAATTATCGTGGGAATGAATATACTTAAGGTGATTAGGTATGGTTTTAATAAATATTTAATGAGTTAACGATTACAAACACTATATAACGACACAATATAATAAGAATTATATATAGGCTGGCTAGTACAAGACTGTGCGCTTTCATCGAATCATCCGGTGATTTCAAAACAACTTTATTATATTGAAATAGCAAGAAAAATACCCACAAAAATTGTAGCTTGTTTGACCATACCATTCTTTTATACATGTTACATTTACAAAAATCGATATTTAACATGTAATCTTATGAAAAAATCACATAAAATGGCATTTACACGATTTGTAGGAATGTCCCAATTTTTCGGGTGCAAAAGATTACTTTTAGATAAACCTATCGTTTTTCAAATAGACCCACAAGTTGGTTTTTAAATGAATTTAGAAAGAAGGAATCAAGTATGCCTAAAAGCATGTATGTTGGTACATCTAACATGAGAAATACAATTGCTGGCTTTACTGCACATTTTCACGTTCATCTCACTTCTCTAAACTTTTCCCCCATTAACTATGTAAAGAACCTTTTTAAGTCAAAAAATTACTTTAGTCACAAATGAAAAAATTGTAAAAGAGTAAGCCACAATAAAAATTAATTATTGCATTTTTGCAGTACAAAAAAATTATTCTTTTATTTTTGAAAATAATGAGAAAATATAAAAAAATGTATAAACAACTATTTATTTACTGTAAAAGTAATAAACTAAATGTATGAAAATAAATATCGATGAATACATTTGAAAAGTGCTCTGGTCGAATATACTAATTTCTAAGTTTGCTGCAAAAACGTTTTTTAAATAAAAGTTATTTTAATTATTATAATTATTTAGTAAATTGACTAATAATTAAACCAAATGAATTAACATACGTTGAAAAAGAATTCACATAAATACGTCATGAATTACATTTTTTTTTTTTAGAATTGGTTGAAAGAAAAAGAAGTTAAATTTACAAAATTTAAAATGTGTGGCATGGTGATGTGATGTGGTGTTATGTGGTGTACAAGAAATGGAAGTACGTCACGAGGGATGAGGTAAAAAGAGAAGAATTAAGCAAAACCTACTTCCATCACACTTTTTTTCAAGGTCAAAGTCCTAAATTGTTCATTTACAATCGGGCAAATCGCCCGTATAGCAGTTTAACTTCAAAAATTTTTTTTCTCAAGAAATCGTGAGCTAAGTACAAAACATATTTGTCAACAATGGTCTAGAATCTGTCCTAATGATGGATACACTGATGACTCAATTTGATACAGATTCAAACAACATCCTGAATTTATCATATACTAAAGAGCAAGAAAAGTGAAAAAGATATCAACAAGTTTTGTACTAGTACTTACACCTTGAGAAATTAGTCAGTCAAAGCAAGTGACATGGTGACGCAATCGTGGAGAACACCAAGGAATCACAAGATAGCGATACCTCTGACGACGACGTCAATGAGGATGAAGAGGAAAGAAATTCAAATATGTATATTAAGATTAATCTGAAACATGTTATAATAAGTAAAATCGATTTTTATTTAAAGGATATTCAGATGTGATGTCCCCTCTTACTCCACACCTACTAATGTAGCCTACTGACTCGATATTTTGTCAGTCTTATACATTGATATACACGTATGGGGATGCATCGTTATTCAACTCAAAATTTTTTTCATTAAATCAAGAAGCTTAAATTTATTAACTCAAACTTTTTTCCTTTTTGTCTCTAGATTCTTACAAACTATTTGTTTATAAACAAAATTGACGTCAACTTTCAAAGGAATGTGTGGTAAAGAGCTGAACATAAACAGTTTTGAGCATTACATGGCAAACCATAGAAAACATTATAATTTTGTAAATGATTTTTATTCCACTAAGATGCTTAAGTTTCAGTGTGATTAGTGTATTTTTTTTATGTCCTGACCATTCTTATCTCTTGAAATCGACGTGAAACGGTAGTTGAGATCCCTTTTTTCAATAAAGACTAATAGGAAGTTATTTTTTCTAAAACCTTACTCCCCTCTTAATAACTATAAATAATAATAGTTCTTATAAGCCCCTGAGTTTAGGAACTGAAAATACAGCAAAAAAATTTTTTAACTCGTCATGATAACACATCTCTGCTTCTAATAAAAATAACTTGCAAGATAGATATAGTTTTTGAAACAAATCATAAAAATGTAAGAAAATGCATGGAAAAACTGGTAAATATTTTAAAAAAGCAGCTTATTTATATGAATACTTTTTCTAATTAAGTTTACTTCTGTTTAAACGTAGTGGTTTTGCGTGATGACTTGATAAACGAATAACGTAAGTGTCGATCATGTACGTATTTCTGTATATATGTACAAATAAACAATAAATGTTCGACGCTTACTTTATTCGTTTAAGGTGCCCAACAGTCCGTAACGATCGTCTTAACAATATAGACGTGAGTATCCATTATTAATATTTACAAACAGTGGTCCTACAAAGTAATTTACGAAAATTGTTGAGTTTTTTGTTTTTGTTTTCTTTGTCAATAAAGTGAGCCTGATGAGATTGGTGTTAAGACCAACGAAACGTTGCTCAAACTAACACCTGATTTTTTGGAGTTTTTATTCGTACTCCCAAAATTAGCTCTTACTGATCGTGTGCTTAGCCACTGACCCTTAAGTCATCATGGAAACAAGTGACAGCAGAACGACATGTTTAACAAACGACGTAGTGGTTTTGCGACAAGACATAATTTCTTCTATCTGTAGTTGTGAATAAATAAGCTTCCTTTCATTTTTTCTCTTTTTTCTTTTTTTTACGCCCACTTTGACGATATGGAGGTAAAACGTATAATAGCTCCGCATTGACGTGTGACTTTGCATGTATACGGTATCGCGATTGGTACATTAAATAACGGACTAAGATTAATTGTGAATCATTACTTATCATTGTAATCATTACGTCAACAACAGATACATCTTAACTTTTGTATAGCTTTCAAACCATCAGACCAAGATAGGAATCATATACATAAGAAAGTATTTTCCCAGAAGTGTAGGTGCACTGAGTAAGGACTTGGTTTCGAACTCGTAAGTATGTGTTATCAAGCCCCCGAAATACAAGAACTGTAGTCTAATTACTGTCCTACTACTTCTATAGCCGCCCAGCTTATTTCTTTATTTGTCTTATTGTAATAAACATTGTTCATAAAATAAAAGGATATAAAAGCACACTCTTAGAAACATTGATTTTCATTTTACAGTAGCAAATATTTTTAATACATAATCTGGTACTTGATAACCATGATCTAAAATCTAATAAAATTTTATATATATCAACATCATGTTGTTAGAAGTTCGAAAATACTGAAATAGAATAAATCTGTTTATTGTTTTTGTTGTTAATAACGAGGACTTTATTTTTAATATTTTGACTGATAAATCAATAAAATTGACTTCTATCCATGTAAATGAACATAGAAACAAAAATCTTCTTTTTAATGCTGATTTTTTTTAAATATTTCTAAATTATGTAATTTATATACCGCTACGTAAATACTACAAGTATTATAAATAGTTTGACTAACACATTAATTCTAAATTACTCATAACTACATAAAGATATAAAAATTGTAATGTACATGGATCGTAAATAATCAGAAATTCGTTGGTTAGTAAATATGAAAAGCATAATTTGTATAAAGGAGTACATTATAACATACTCATGACATAAATACTAATTGGTTTTTTTTTAGAATGCCTATTATACTACTTCTTACTCTCTTAAAAAAAAACACCTGTATTTCTTCTAAAATTTTTAAAAAGTTCCATGATTTTATTCAGTTTGAGAGCTTTTTACCAGCTATTATTTAAACACAGCTTTTTTTACTGTTTTTCGTTAAATAAGTCTTGCATTTATCTTTCTGGCTTATTTTAAAGATTTTTTTTCTTCCTTTACAGCATTTTTTTTGTGTAGTGTACACAGTTACTGGTTTTTTTAGGACTCATGAAAGTCGATAATATTCATTGGAATAAGCACTTCTTAGTTTGTCGATAAAAAAAATTTTTTAAAGTTATTTTTAGAATACAGCAGATGAATATTATAATAAGTTATGGAACTTATAAAAAAGTAAAAATATAATGTCTAAAAAGTATGAAGCCATGTACAAACCTGTGTACAAAGGTAGTGCGATCATCATTGAAATGAGTATATGTACGTTAATTAGGAGTAGTTTTAATAAATATAATAATATTTAATAAATAAACTACTACAAACAATATACTACATAGATTAAAAAAGTTTTAATTGAAGTAATATCCAGTCGTCTTACTAGGTTGGCCAGTAGAAGACTGCGCTTTTGTCGAATCTTCCGATGATCTCAAAACTACTTGTTACCGACTACGCTGATAACATCTCTAATTTTACGCTTTCATCTGTCACATGTATTCACATACTTATCCACAGTCCATATTTAATATCCAAAATAAATTTGTATCTGAAAGGTTAAGAAAAACTGTCCTGTAGTGCTGCTTCATTCAATAGGGTAGTATTTTATGCCAGTGAATATCCCTGTAGGACGTTTATCATACACACACAAAAATTAAGTTAGTCAAGAATCAAACAATTCTGAAAAAAATCGTGTAAACAATTATTTATTCATTAATTTATTTATTCAATCATTAACTATAGATAAAATTTTTTAGTTATCTTACTAATATATAAAGCAAAGTCGCTAATACCGTTGTAATCGCTAACTGCGAAAACTACTGAGCCAATTTTGCTGAAATTTTGCATACCGATTCTTTACACTTCTTAGATGGTTTTCGTATAGTTTTCATCTTGAAAAATTTAATAACAATAGAAATAAACAAGCTTACAGTTTTGCAAAAATACACCAGCTTTTCACTTAAGTTCAGTAGGATCTGCTAGGTGGTGTCGACATAAAATCGAGGCTACCTGCAACAGAATCAAATAAGTTTAGTTATAATACGCCAGAGCGTCTCGAAAATTTTTGCAGTTGTCTACCGGTAGTTCATCAAGCTGCATTGAGAATGTGGATGATAGTCGTACAGCTGAGTATCCCGGTTATCGACGATGCTCTTTTTTTAATGTGCAAGTGCCCTAGGCCTACATCCACCCTGAATCTCTATGATTGACGAGTGCCAGAAATGATAAATTATTCTAACCGATAACGTCTCCAGCGGAATACCAGGAGAAGTATCTAGCCAGAGCACAACCTACTCCAACACTTCACAATCGTGTTTCACCATCCCGCCTGGTGTTGTCAGAAAATTTTTGGCTACAAATGTAAGCCAGTGAAGACAGCCTTGAGGCGTACGGGCAGCCACAACGGCTTCCTTCTCAGTGGTTGTGTCCCCAACGGCATTTCCATATTTTCAGAGATTAAGCTCCAGAACTTTGTTGCTCTGATAAAAAAGTTGTGAAATAAGAGAAAAAATTTTTTTTTAGTATATAATGTTTGAGAGTTTTAAATCTTCACAGCTTTAACAAATAGCCCTTTCAGTCAATTATACGGGAAAAACTGCAAATCAACGGCCCCTTTCGGCCAACGATTATTTCATGGCATAAGGAACGCATGGTATCTTTCAGCATGATTACATTTTTTTTAATTTTTACAGCTTATTATTTGACCAAATAAACTGTATGGATTCCGAAAAAATATGTTTTTAATAAGAAGATGTTTGTTCTGAGAAAAGTCAGGAATGTATGTAAAATTTGTAACTGAAAACGTTTTACGTTACATGTCAAGATTGTCTGATGTTTCATTTAGTAAGTCTTGGGTGAAGCCGAGATGGGGGGCCGCTAGTCAAATAAATGTTAAGGTTAAGTTCTTTTCAATAGCAACAATAGAGGATGATAATTTCCATCTCATTAAAGGGAACTGGTGCCAGGTGGTCGGTAAGAGAGGCGTGGGGAGGAGGAAGTAAAGTAAAAAATCCAATTCCGTCCCATATTTTCTCAAGGTCAGAATTCTGAATATGTTGATTTACCTTAGTGCACAAGGTGCCTACAGAAGTTTAACTTCAAAAATAAATGATTGAACTACAATCTGGAACAGTAGTTAAAAAAAGTGTTCCAAGCAGTATTTTTAATAATTTAAATTAAAACGCTGTCCCCTAAGAATGCTCTACTTACTTTTCTAGTAGGAAGTGAGTGGGACCCGTTAGCGTATACGTTTTTGAATTATAGTTGATTATTCCATTTCTAAAATAGTTAAAAAATTATGACATGCAATCTTTTAAGGAGGCTCTATCACGGAACGTACAGGAACTTTGACTGATATATTATTGAAGTTGAGATCGTGCTGAATCCAATGGTACCTTCATTTTCATGGGTTGGCGATCAAAATCCGAAGATAATTCAATTCAAAGTCAGCACTTTTCGAGCTCACTGAATACAGTCTCTTATGGCCGAAGGCCTGAAGCAAACTTTCGACTATCAATTAAACTACTAAAATAGAATGTACAAGCAAAAAAATATACTTACCGTAACCCTGACGTTTTCATCTTTAAGGAACCGAGTGATTTTATAGGCGTTTGCGATGAAAAAATTGATAAAATAGCTAAAATACTATTTTGGTCTGTAGTTGCGTTCAGTGAGTGCAGTGACAAACACTTCCAGCCATATTAGTCTAGAAAGCGCGCGCAATAAAAAAATTTGAATTTGTAAAATAACATAAAAACTTTCATAATGATTTTTCAATTAAATTTATTTGTTAGGTAATAACGCAGTAAATTACGGCAATCATTAATGTAAAATTATTCAACAGCTAACTGTGCAAATACATAGTAAACTATAAATAATATCAGGTGGATTCAGTTGAAAATAAAACAAACTTCATTACCAACATACTACTAGTATAAAAGAAATGTTTCGTCTTGTGACATCGCATCGATCGTCACTGAATTGACTACTGTAGTAGGCGATGGAGCCTCCTTAAACAACTTAAATAATCTTTTTTTGTTCTGCATTTTTGAATTATAGTTAATGCCTTCAGAAAGTAACCTTACCCTAGTTTTAAGACGAATCGTATTCTATTTCTACGCTCAAAGTATTCTGGACTGCTTACATATGGAATAGCTTAGGCACGATTAGTGGCTGTAGGTAGCTACACTACAGCTGCTGACCTAAAAACTGTTTTGTATAATTCGTTGCGAATAATTTTAAGAAAAATGTACAATAAAAAAGAAAAATTTGAAGCAAGATACTTAAATCATACAATATACACCTATTTTCCTAGAGGAAATTTATTATTTAAGCGATGTTTTAAGCTAGTCAAACACAAAGACTACCTTTCACAGTAGTTAAAAATTTTTGGTTATCAAATAAATGTTAAGGATTAGTTCTTTTTATAAAAATATTAATGGATAATACTAAGAGCATTTTTAAATTTCATTTACGTATTAGTTACATTTTTTTTTTAAATATCATTAAAAAAATACGTGTGCTAAGGCATGCTAACTTCGAAAAGTACAGCAGTTATTATGCTACATGAATCAAATTATGCGTAGAGTCTAGAACTATGTTATTGGCTTCAAGACAGTTAAATTTGTGAGCCATTAATAAATATGAATATAGAACAAATAATAAAAATATATATTGATATTTTTAGTCAGTCATGATCCACAGTTAAACTTACTTACTTGTAAATTACTTACTTATAAAATAAAACAGACTAGAGAAATTTTAAGCTGAGAATAAGGTTAGGTTAATCAGCTTTGTTTTAATTCTAACTGAATGATAGCGTCTGCTGCAGACGCAAAAATCTCAGGCTTATTGTGCCTTTAGTGTGGTGCTCATCATGTCCCCTAGGATCCATGTTTTGAAATAAATGTAAATTTTAAATGTTAAAAGATGAAAGTTTTTTTTAATGGATCTTGAAAGTTAATAAGAAGGACTGTTGGAGAAACTTCACGAAATAATTACTAGGGATCATTTTTATCGTAAAAAGAAGCCGTAAAGCTATCATTATTCGCAAAGTCATGTATCAAAATTTTTCTATAAATTTTAACAAGTTATTACATTACTTTTTGTCATAATACACTTTGAAAAAAATAGTCTTAATATTTTGAAATGCAAATAAAATTATTGGAGAGAAGAACATTAATTTTTTAAAGTAAGTACATGAGGTGTTCGAGTTACCCTACAAACTCACGCTACCCCATGCGATATAGTAACCTCAAAGGGTCTTACGAAAGCTTTTCAGTCACCAAGGGAAATGTTATTAAGACAAAATCTTAGAACTTTTCAAATTTCAAAAAGCGACGATCTCACAGACTAATTAGAACTTGGAATAATAACAGAAATGTTGTTACCAATATTTGATAAAATACCTTTACAAATTACTATCCGTTACGCTAAGGTTAATTTTTTGACAGTCCAAGAACGTAGTTTTTGTACCCTTTTTAAAACATTGACCTGAATCTGTATCTGTTGTAGAAGAGAATGCCAGCTACTCTTTGGCACAGTAAGAATCAAAGACTGATGCATTCAAAGAATATAGACCAGTTGTTTTAAATGCATTCACAGCTGTGTCCATTTTTGCTGCTCTGCCACGATTTGCTAATAGGCTGAAAGCATCTTTCATCTGAACATTAGTACCAGTGCGCTGAAATTTATTTATCTCTTCTATGTATTAAGTATTCACTTTCTTTATAAAGCCACCGTCGAAAGGCTGCATGCAATGAGTGCAATGTGGAGGGAAGCGCAAAATGACAACACCATGTTTTTTGCCTAATTCAGCTGCTTTCAAATTTTTAACATAGGTACAATGGCCATCCAATAATAAAAGCTCTGAACTATCTAATAATGCTCTTGAAAACTTGATAAACTCAAAAAACCAATCTGTAAATATATTAGTCTCCATCCAGCCACTTTTTCTGAAAACAGCCCAAGAACCCTCGGGCTTCTCTTGCAAATATGATTCGTTGGTCTTGAGGTGACGAAAAATAAGCATGAGTGGCATATAATTTTTTTTCACTGAAAAGCACAGCATAACGCTTATCGTCTGTCCTCTCTCTACTATTTTTCTTGATACTTGTCGCCTTCCTTTTGCAGCAATAACTCTCGATCCTGATTTAGGTACGACAGACATGCCTGTGTCATCAACATTATAAATGTTGAAAGATTGAAAGTTATATTTCTCCTGTACTTCGAGCAGAAGCTGAAAAAACTTGTCAACATTCTAACAATTAAATCCATCTAAATAAGCAGCTGATGAAGGCTTAGCCTTTCGATTTGCAAAGTCTTGGCGTTGCATAAAACTTTGCAGCCAGTCTCTTCTAGCAAGACCTGTAAAAAACGTCATTAACAATATGCCCAGACAAACAGTGCAGTATAAGTAAAGAGTAATACTAACTGGTTTCATCGTTAAAAGGGTGTGAAACACTAAACTGTACGTCAAAGTCATAGGCCAACTACCTGAGATCTGTAGTTGAAAGTCCCATGAGTTTTTTCTCCATATCAATCACGTAGTCATATAAGGTATTTTCTTGTTCCAACGAAAGTAATTTTTAAAAACCTGAAATAAATTTTAATTGTTAGGTTGGTTTTTCGTTCTAATAAATCATATACAGTTTTTTTTATTGTTTTGCAATTACTAACCAGCATTCTTTAAGTTCGGATTAGCGATTTTTCTTTGCAGCGTCGTGCAAAAAATACCGTATTAACTGGAACTGCCTTTGATGGGTTTTCCACTTTTCACCAATTCAAAAACCATTAACAAATTGGTCTCAGACCACTTTTTTTTCTCCGCATTCTTTTTGTAACATCGCACTTTTTTTATTTTTTGTCAAGTCACGATCCTCAGTTAACCTTTTCTACTTACAAAATAAGACAGACTAGAGAAATTTAAAGCTAAAACTAAAGTTAGGTTAATCAGCTTTTTTTTGATTTGAACAGAATGACAGCGTCTGCTGCAGACGCAAAGTTCTCAGGCTTATTGTGCCTTGAGCGTGGTGCTTATCATGTCCCCTAGAAGCCATGTTTTAAAATAAATATAAATTTTAAATGGTGAAAGATAAAAGTTTTTTTGTAAATGGATCTTGAAAGTTAATCAGACTGACTGTTGGAGAAACTTCACGAGATGATTACTAGAGATCATTTTTATCGTAAAAAGAAGCCGTAAAGCTATCGTTATTCGCAAAGTCATGTATCAAAATTTTTCTATAAATTTTTACAAGTTATTACATTACTTTTTGTCATAATACACTTTAAAAAAAATAGTCTTGATATTTTGAAATGTAAAAAAAATTATTGGAGAGAAGAACATTAATTTTTTTAAGTAAGCACATTAGGTGCCTGAGTTACCCTACAAACTCACGCTACCCCATGCGATTTAATACCCTCGAAGGGTCTTACGACAGCTTTTCAATCACTTAGAAAAACATTATTGAGACAAAATCCTAGAACTTTTCAAATTTCAAGAAGAGACGATCTCATAGACTAATTAGAACTTAAAATAATAACAGAAATGTTGTTACCAATATTTGATAAAATACCTATACAAATTACTATCCGTTACGCTAAGGTTTATTTTTTTGACAGTCCAAGAACGTAACGAAATAATACAAACACAACATGACAGCTTTGTTATATAACATAAGGGAATAAACAAATCTTTACGGAAAACAAAAGAATGGTTCTATTGGATAGGTATGATAAATCATTCTCTTAATGACGTTTAACAATGCAGTAAATATTTAGAAAAGAAGATCGAACGGATTAAAACAAGAGAACCCGTAGTACTTACAAATACACCTATTCAAGCTTTTGATTAAGTTTCCATTAATATCGTCGGAAAATTGAGAATGACACTAAATAGCAATTGCCATTTGCTACCCATACAGTGTTATTTAACTAAGTACATCATATTAGTCTCCGTACCAGGTCTAAGATTAAGTATGCTTGCTGATGCACTCGTACAAATCTAACAGGAACGCTAGCTTCTGCAACTTAACCTTCTCATACGTAACGACGCCAAACGGAAAATAATAATGATTAATGTGACAGTCTCCTTTAAAAATGGATCACATGCCGTGCAAGTAGCGAGAGAGCTCAAAGAAGCAAAATGCCATGACCTTGCAAAGGAACTTAGGAGACAAGGCTACACGGTCAACATTGAAGTGTTCCTGGTCGGAGCACTAGGCACGTGGTGTGAGCGTAACTGGCGTGCACTAAGCCTCCTAAAGACCAATCCGAGGTACATTCATTTCATGAGAAAGTTACTAACCAGTGACACGATCAAGTGGTCAACGAATATTTGTGTTGGTCATATTGCAGGCATTTGCCAGTACAATGGTGGGCATACCTCATCTAGTAGTCATATAACCCTTGTGTCCACTGATATCCCTGGTGATCTTCAGCACTATTGAATGATGAACTAATGATCGCATATTCTGTGATATAAGGAGTCAGCTTTTTCAATTTTTGTAATAATAATTCACTTGTGGTATACGCCATCGATTTTGCCATCGTTTTTTTTAAGTTACACATGATTTCCTTCCAAAACTGTTTTTACTTATAGGGGTCCATTATAGTAGCGATCTAATTTATGAAAACGTACTTTTTTCTTTACCCAAACGTAATTTTCTGGTTTAATATTTAAAGAATTTAATTTTTATTGTATTTTGTTTTTGTTTGTATTTTTTTTATTTGTTAATTTTCTGCTACAATTTGTATTTCTTAAGGTCACTTAACAAGATTTTATAAGTATAATAGATAGGTTCCTAACCTTTTATCTTTAGGTATCTTCAAAGGCAACCTCGCTACTTTTCACAATTACCTGTTCATAGATCGTAAAATTTGTTGCTGCATGTACATTCGTGTTATATGGAAAAGCTACAAATAAAGTGAAATTGTCATAGTCATCATAACTTTCAGTGAAAGCTCTTATAAAGTCTGCTAAGGCCTCATAACTTCACTCTAGTGATCCGTTTGTTTGAGGATGACATGCTGATGTAGTTAAATGATCGGTTCTTAGAGTTCTCACGAGTTGTTCCAATAAATTAGACATAAGTGTAGCATGTCTGTCTAATAAAGTTGCTTTAGATGCACCGTTAATACATTAAGTTTCATTTTATTTATCAATGAAACTTCCTAGCTTTTGGCCAGGTGCAGGTATTTTCGAATCAGCGTGTTGTGATTTCAACTTAGATTATATATATATAGCCCAAGGCTTCTTAGGCACAGTTAATGAGAAAAGATTTATCAATGTTATTTACTTAATTATTACATCACCGTAATTTTCACTTGTGCTTGATGTGAGTTTTCACTTTCACTAGTATGCGTGTGCAAGTGTGAAATGGTTTTACACAATAGTAGGGTACAACGTTTAATACGGTTGTACATTAATCACAAGGTTATTTTTCTTAACTAGAGGCGCAGTAATATTATTGTTAGTAATCATGATAAGTATACTTACGCGTATGTAGTAATTGTTTATATTAGGTATATAAGTGTGCATCGAAAGGAGGCCAGTTAGTTGCCGCAATAACGAATGACATTAATTATAATGTTGATTGTTTATGACAAATGTGTTTCTTTACTTACTTAGATATAAAGCTATGACCATAGTTACACAAATATAGTAAGGAGAAAAAGAAAAAGTAAAAGTAGAATTATAATTTCAATATAGTAGAAACACCAAATTCGTTTACACGTTTCTATTTAGTACGCAATATATTTGATGTTTCTGCAGCAGCGCCAAGTTCATTGGAAGCTTGCAGTCTTTGTTACGTTAAACTTAAAGTTTTAATGTCTTAAAGCAGTAATGCTTGATACAGTCAGCCTCCAAGCTTATGCGACGTCGTTACGGTAGCAGCGTGCACGTACTACGGAAGTCCAAAGATAGTTACATGGCTTGATATTAATAAATTTGTATTGAAACACACACCTACTCAAGGATTATATAAATCCTTTTGATAATGTTTTGTACAGTTTGGTTGTCCTAATTGTACTAACAGTATGGAAATAGACCTTTTGAATTTAAAGAAAACATGATTGAAAAATTTTGAAGCAACACAATTAAACATAATAAATACTGTGGGAACCAATGCAGCAGATAACGGTATTCCACCTCCCAGCGGACGAACAAAAAGACTGACACCTATTGAAATTACTAGAAGCATTGCTGAAGGACTTTTTAGTTTAACCATAGAAGACGATATTAGTGTTATAAACACATACTTTATTGATTGTTATGTCGATCAAATTGTACAAACAAACTAATCATATTTTTGTAGCTGTATTTAAAGAGGTATATAGCACTACAGAACGCTATAAGCACATTCTAAAATAAGTTGCTGATACATTGACTTCAGGACAAGATTTTACTCTTGATAGTAACTGATACATTTATCAACTTAAACTAACTATACTTTAAAAGAACTGAAGCTACTTTAGGTCATATTGTTTGTTTCTATGAAAATCTTATTGATATCTTGCATTATTTATAAAGAGGTCAAGCACATCCAAAGCCCTTTTTTCTAAATATATTTTGAACCGCAACCTAGGACGTAAAAAACCTAGCAGAGAATCTAGGATTTGTAACACCAATAGATAATCTTTATGCTGGTAAAATGAGAACTCTACAAAAATTAGATGTGCATCAATAAAATAGAACCATGGTAATATTACATTTTTCAGTATAAGATCTCACCCTTTAAAGTTTTTATAGACTACATCCAGTCGTAATACCTCAACCTGAATAAAACGGAACTGCCTACGGTTTTTCCATCGTACCTTTACTGTTTTTTAACCTATTTAACCAATGTGATAAGATAGTATATGATTGTATGTGCTTGGCTATGAAACCGTTTTAAGAACCCTATTCTATAAATAACTGTAAAATTTGTATTGTATTACGACCTAGAACAAAAGTATTATAATATTGTGAAATTATGTTTACACTGAAAACGAAAAGTCAATGGATTTACTTACCAGCTGAAAATTCATAGTTATCTCGATACCTTAAGATAAACAATTAACAACAATTGAACATTATCTGTCGTGAGAAAATGGATTGACAAGAAAGAATGAAAGGTATAAGTCTTTTACAAATAAATGATGGATACATGGGAAAATTATACAAACTAAATTTAACTAGTGAACAAAAGATCATCACTTAAGTATAATTTACCTATCAAGTAGAAGTAAACTTAAACTTAACTGTATTAAATGAACTGTCAAGGGACACTCATGCCTTCCATGATGCTAAGAAATTGATTCGAGAACTAAACTTTAATGAACAAGCATAGACAGAAAAAGTATTGAATGTAACCAATGTATTGAACCCAATTGAGAAGATACGAACCCAAAGGTTGGAGGAGAAACAAACTTCTATTTTTATTTCAATACGTAATTTTATTAAAACTCTTATTATTATAATTATAATAGCAATACTTATGAACAAAGCAAGAAGCTGTTTCAAAAGCACTATGAAACGTAGTGTCTCAGAAAAATTTGTAAAACGCACTATCAATCCACTGAGCGCAAAACTCTGAGTAACCATAAAACAAGAACCAAAAGAACACGAACCAACTAAATTTTATATGGAAGTTGAAGAAAAACAAAAAATACCTCAATCATCTAAAACTTGACCTATAATGAAGACACGGAGTTTGATACTCCCACGCCATACACCCCAAAAGTTGGAAATGGACTTATAAATCAATAGTAATTGAATACTATTTTTCTTCCAGGCTGCATGATCAACCCTGACTATGAAATAACCATAAAGACTAGAGTCAACGCAAATCATTCTTTACATAAAATTATTCAAGAATTAGAGAATAAAGGAAACATAAAGAAAATGCACACATTTCCGGATTCACATAGTTATACACATCGAACCACAACCACCATTTATAATGGTGATTCATTTCATAAAAAAACCTGATAAAACACTAAAAATAAGAGAGAAAGCTCAGACATTTTATACTTTTAAGATATAATCCATTGTTTGTCAAGCAGAAAAGATTTTATCACCAAAAAGCGACAATGATATACCAAACATCGATCCAAAAAAAATTATGTGGCTTCTACCGTGGCATGTAAAAGAAACAAAAAGGACAAGAGATTTCTTCACCCATATCTTTATAACCTCAAATATCATGCGAGATACGTCAAAATAATTAAAAAGAGTACAAAGCACAAAATAAATGGGAAATTGACTCTGTTCTCTATGTGAACAACAAGTTGAGTTCATAATATATCAGAGACATTTCATAAAGTGCAGAAGACAACGATGTACACAAAATTCAGAAACAAGGTGGACCTTTACCAAAACCATCGATTTACGAGAGAAAATCAACAGTAGGAGAAAATAAACCCAACGATAGAACCTTAATACTTAACAGGCTACATCATACGTCAAGAGAATGCATCACTTAGTTTTAATATTCAATTAGGCTAAAAACAAAACCCTAAAATCGTCAA
The DNA here is from genome assembly GCF_036245765.1 of Copidosoma floridanum. NCBI lineage: Eukaryota > Metazoa > Arthropoda > Insecta > Hymenoptera > Encyrtidae > Copidosoma > Copidosoma floridanum. The sequence goes on along the minus strand of NW_028321892.1, from coordinate 5,128,077 downwards.
AAAAATTGCTAATGGACCCTGACTTAGCATCCTATTGCAGAGAAATTATGGTTTACTTATGCTAAAAGAGATACTTAAGAATTTTAGAACAGTACAGTCCATAGAATAGAAATCCTGTGCTATGGGTTATTCAAGTTATGAGGCGGTGTTTAATTGACCGTTAGATGCAGAAATCATGGCAAACAGTTTTAGGGCAGCATCAACACTACAAGAGTTGTTTGATTCTCTATTTCAATCATCGGATAACGTAATGAGTCAATTAGCATCAGCAGCACCCATGTCTCTAATAAATAAGAAATTAATCAGAATTCGTAATGTATCTGAAAAAGGACGTCGGCTGGATATAATGACTGAAGTGCCAATCGATAAATATCAAATGGAGATACTCCTAAATAAGTTTGGTCCTATGCTATCTTGGAAAGAATAGCCACGCATCGCACTATATACTCGGTAGGAGGCTGAATATTACCAACTATGTGATGCAGCAGTTGTGACATCAACCCTAAATGCGACACCAATCATCGTAGTACAAGGAGCAAATAAATAATCAGTACAAAAGGTACAAGCGCCAATTGATATCAAAACCCAAGTGCCAAATAGTAGTTTAAAACTAACCACAATAGTGGAAACTCCTACAAATGTTAATGAAGAATGAACTACCAAGATTAAAATAAGCGTTCGTATTGTTTCGATATTTTCGTTCGAAAATTTTTTTTTTATTCCAGTTAATATAACGCATAAAACTGCTGAGTGGGTGGAAGATGCCACATAATAGTATATTGTATAATGCAGCAGCCAAAAGATGTAAAAATGAAAAATATGGAAAACAATAACACAACCAATGAAGATGATGCTACTTAAGGCCGTGACCCACTTCAGTGAAGTAATATCTAAAGTACCAGTCACAATAAATCTGGATAAGTACACGCGGTTGTTAATGACGTTTGGTCCTCCAAGCCATCTAAGCTACTCACTAGATGCCATGCGTGATGATGGACGACAATTGTATCTAAGGTTTGCTAATTATTGTAACAAAGAATCAACTGCAAGAGCCCTCGAATAACTAAAAATGTATGGGGAAAAATATTCATATAAAAATAGTAAAAAAAAACTTGAAGCAATAACAAATTGGAAGTGTGGAAGTTTGATAAACAAAAGCGACTCTGAAGTACAAAGTCTTTTGTGCAAAACACAAATAAATCTTAAAAAATACTTGCACATCATACCAAAAGGATGGCAGCCTAGTAAAGCACGACTAGCACTATGAGCGTTGCCTTGATACAGGCATTACAGCAAATCTTGATACCCCTAAAAGATTGATCATTAACAAAAAAAAGCCAAGAATCAAGAAGAGACGAGAAGACATTAACCATTATAAGTTATAATAAGTCCTTTTATCCTTCCCTTTTATAAGTTCTCAAGTAGATGCAATAGTTATATGTAATAATTACCTTTTACTTTATTTTATTACAATACACTATTCTTTTTTCTCAGTAAAAATTCGTTATAAAAAAAAAAAAACTATTATTGTAATATATTTATTTTTATAACACTAAATAGTTATTGCCAATAAGTTTTAACTTATAAAATTAGAATAATTTTAAAGAAAAGATGGTTAAAAGTAAAATTAAAAGAAAATTTTTAAGTATTCAATTTACCATGGTCTACTTTTTACTTTAACTTACGTTGCATAAATTAATAAATTTCTTATTTTATTCTTTTTTAATATCATATGTGTTCCTTTTCTCAATAAATAATTTTAAGACATTTGAAAGATTTATACTTAACGAAAGTCGTCACATAACAAAGCTGACTGTACTTCGTGGCTCTAAGAAGTGTCAAGTGACAACAGAAGAGAGATTTAAAAGGTACGTAATCTCCTTGAAAGGAAAAAGAAAATAAATCGATTTTATGTTTTTCAATACCTACACACACATAGTCTCTCTCTCTTTCTCTATTATATTTCTTTAATAGTAAATATATCAATAGTTGTACTGTCTGGTAGTTCCAGAGCCTGTGGAGGAGCGTGAGACTACAATCAACAACCTTCAGTTTTTTATCAAAGTTAAGATTAAATAATAGTTATAGTTATTAAACACTTATTATATAAAATCAGTATGACTCTTTATAAATATTATAAATTAAGCATTTATAATATTTTCCAAATTTTTTTTTACATGTATTATAAGGTTTCTGACTTCTAAGAATTTAAACTATCTTCATTGTTTCATTTTTAATTACTTCCAACAGTTGAGTAAAATTAATCTGCATTAAAAAAATTTTGCCGCTTTATTTTAAAGTCTTAGGAGACTGTAGAAGTAATAATGATTTTAAAGTCTCAACTAATACCATACCTTCAATAATATTTTTAATGCTTCAAAAAATTCGGTGAAAAATTTTGTCTTCAACAGTTAATTCGTTTTCAGAATGTGTGTTTGTATTGCATAAATTACGTAATGCCCTGCCAACAGTTTCTTAGGATCTCTTTGGAATAATGGAGGCCTCATCCTTAATTATTAAACGAACATTGTATATTTTTTGCAGGTTTTATCTCTAAATTCTAACTAATCATATTATTTAAGTTTAAAATTAAACGAAAGGTTCTATAACTGATCGTTTGCTTTTGGATGCGATATCAATGTCATGGCAGTCTAAGCCATTGATAACAATTAGGCACCTTAAGAAATAAAGATATTGAGCTTATGTTTTGTTGAAAATACTTTTTCTGGTAGTTTTTCTGAAGGAAAAGATTGAGTTTGCTCCTATTAGTCATGAAATTTTTGAGATGGCTCTCAGGTCATCAAGGTGCACGGTCAAATTTTTTCCTAAACCGATCACGGGCATGTTCGAGTTGGCTCTCATTTGTAAAAGAGCGTAATAATGCTGTCAATAATCTTTTGTTGGACCTTTTCTATACAACCAAACCATTTTTATTGTACAATACTCCTGGGAGCTGACAAACTTTACAGCAATCTTAAGTTATTACAAAAGTTACCGTAAAATTAACTTAAATAACGCGCTTATTAAATAATCTGTTGTATTCAAGCATATTGCTGTTGACAAAGGTATTTTTATGCGTTACATTACCTTTTTGTTTTTTTTCTAATATGTTTTTTTTCCAATTTTGAGCAGGAATAATTAATCGAAGTAAACTAATCAATAGACTTAAACAATAAGCGACTACTGACATCTGGATCTGTCCATCAAAATTACTAGGAAATGAACTGGAACACTCGGACATTTGACATTGACAATCAAAGATGTAGATCAAATCAGAAAATGTAGTGACACAGTTCAACGAAACTCATTGCCAAAGTTACCTAAGATAATTTTACAATTTCATAATGTGATAAAGAAGCTTGAACTAATAAAAATGAACAATTAAGACTTGTTAATCATAAGATAACTTCTATTATTATGGTTTCAACTGATACTTTTTATTGAAACTATCAGTTTTTTGTTTGCTTGTCGATAAGACTAGTAAATCTTAAGAGTTAGCCTTTTTATCGTAAAAATCTGTCTATTCTGTCAACAACCCAAACACTTTAAGTCTGCATAGGAAAAAAGACAGACTAACCTTACTACTGCATTGAACACTGAATGCAATGGCTTCTTTAAGATGTCTGCTGCATTCCGTCAATCGTGTAACAACTGAGACTTTTTAAAAAAAAATTTTCAACCTCAGTGACGATAGGCACACAAGCCGTTGCAAAACTAGATTCTTAAGAAATATTTAGTGTGGTTTACAATCACGAGACTGCGCTTAACACACGTAAAAGAGAATAAGATAAGAATTTTTTTTACAAGTTGCTAGCGTGGTTGAAGTTGACAGAGAGCAGAGAAACGATAATCTGACTTTTTCTCTTTAGAAGCAACGTAAGTTAGTTATTTTACCATTGATTATCTCTTAGCGTTGAGAAGAAAAACAGCAATAAACTGCAGATTGACCCTGTAAAACTATAAAATAACTCAACAGCATAAGCTGTTTCAAAAATGTTTGACAGAGAACTAAGAGATGTAACTCCCCCCATAGAACGAAATCTAAGCTTCCTCTTTTAAATGAGTATGATGAAGATGTGATTTTCATGTTTATAATTTCGTTACCAAATAAAGCTCTTGTTAATCGTATGAAGTGAGTTATTTTAAATATAGATCATGTAAGTACAACATAAATACAAGAAAAATGGAAGGGATGAGATATAATGCATTGATTTATAAAAGTATATTGAACCCAAAATTTCAAAAAACTTGTTTCATAGTTATTGTTGGTTACTTTAAATTCCAATGTTCATTGAGTACTAATTTTAAATTGTCTTTGTGAAGTGGGAATTCTACATGGTCAATTACCTAAACATGTCGTACGAAAAATATTTCTTCACTTAAAGTGCACTCTTAACTTTTAACATTTTTCTTACAATTAATTGATAAAAAAAAGTTAATATGCTTTAAACTAATCAAAATCTAATACAAAAAAATTTTATAAATATGAGTCAAAACAAAGCAGAAACTAAATAACTTTTTGTTATATGGGGCGGTGTTAGAGCTTGGTGGGACTGAGGGGGGGTGTTTCAGAGTTATAGGGGCTTATTATTCTTTCCTCAAAAATAACTATAAAATAACGTAAGGTACACATCAATAAAGCGTGCTAAAAATACATACACATCAAATTTGCTGTCCTCCCATAGCTTGAGCTGTTGCAGTATTACTCTGTGCTCCAACACTACTCTCTTTTTGCCGTTGTTCAACACCAAAAGTTCCAGTATTATTTCACTCACCCCACCCTCTTAGTAAGGGAAGCTGCAGAACTGCTAAGCACTATCAACTTAGGTATCTAAACATTCGTTTAAAAAAGTATATTTTTAAAAACTAGAACCTAGAAATACTACTTTCTGTACGGTACTAGGAATAAATTCATGATACAATATGCTAGCACAGTTTGTCATAATACACTGCATTTAAAATGCCACCTTTTGAACAATTAAAATTTTGTTTGCTTACGATTGAAATATTTACATTATTGCTAGAGTATAATTGTGCTTCTAACTAATAATAAAGTCATTTAAATACCTTGAATAAGTTGTTTCCACTTCTTCCCTTTTTAACTGTATGCAAATAATGAAAACCTCAGGCAACTTGTTACCATGGTATTTGTAGACCTTAGTCAGAGTATAAATTTTTTAAATACATAACTATTATACAATTATAAATTTTTAACAAACAGAAAGATAAAAGTTTATTATAATTAGCAAAGGGGCTAGGTTGACATGTCACTTTTTTGGCAGTGCTTTGTCTTCGAGAGGTGTAATTAAGCTGTCGTTTTATATAACAGTGATGTCAGTTTGCTGAAAAAAAAATTACCTAGCAGAAGGGCGAAAAAGTCACCAAAGTTGCCACTGTCAAATCATGAAATAGCGTAAGTAGTCACCCAATCAGTGACAAGTAAGCGTATCTTTCCAATGATGTTAGTACTTCAATCCTCTTATTGATTAACCCAAGCTTTTTAACCCTATCAACATAGTTGTTTGTTTACGAACCATTAATGCTATTTTTAAAATTTTTTTTATGGAAACTTTTAATATTTTAAAATCTGATTTAGCTGAAACTGACTCAGATAAATGGTACAATCTAATTATTATAAAATACACTGATCTTCAGAAATTTTGAAGTATTGCATGTTATAATTAAAAAATTATTTTGAGTACATAAATTTTTTTTTTTGATACGTTATTCTTTATTATACAAACGCATTCTTCTTTCTCATACAAAAATACATAGTTTTACTCTTTGAGCCGAGAAACAGGAGGTTGTGTTATTCTTTTTCAGTCTATGGATAAAAATTTTATAATATTATGATAAGTACGGTACACAAGTACAAACCCACATATTTTTTGTAAACTTTTGCTTCTGCAAAAAGGACTTAAGTATAAAGAGCACAATAATTTATCTCCATTTACTAGGTACTTTGCAATAATAAGGTTAATCAATACATAGGTATACTAAAAAACATCTTCCAATTCCAATACATAAAGCCAAACGCTTCAACGCTGTAGCATTTTTCACGTTTCTTCTCCATGTGTCCGCAGTTTAAAAGTCACCTAATTGGCGACTAGTCACCAAAGTATTGGAATTATGTCGCCAGTGGCTTTTCAAAGTCGCCCAAACTGACATTACTATTATATTAGTTAATTTTTAGATAAAATGGTGGAATCATTTGTATACAAAAATGTTACCAACATTGTAAGACTAACCTATATTTTGCTTGCTTATGACTTGATGATCACAATTACCTGTTTGAAGAAATTTACTAATTTTCTCAAAAATTTACTAAAGTATTTTTTAAATTTTTTAAATGAGTAAAAAGTTAATTTTTGACAAGTACATATTACTGTACTAATACTTTCTCAAACAGCTTAGCAAATTTACAGCTGCTTTCAGAAGACACTGTTCGTTAAATAAAAATGCACACGATTTCACTAGATTTTCGTAGTTCTTAAGTCAAACAGTAAATGTACAATTTATTTAATACTTACAGAAAATGTGTATTAGTACATAATACATCAAATGAAAAAAAGTCAATCAATTTCTAACATTCAAGCTTAGAGAATATATACATGGAGGAAGCGTTGTATGCTCCGACCGCGAGACGAGATGAGAGAGACAAAAGACAAATAGCAGTACAACCTTTCTCTCTCTTACACGCCTCTGATTGGTTGACCCCCTTCTGTATATATAGGTATAGTCGTATACACGAGTGGCGGTCGTGGGGGAACAGAGCAGATGTATGTAACCTAAGCTCTAATGAAAAAGAACTTAAACGTTACCAGAGAATATAGAATATATCCTCTTTAAGTATAGAAGGCCAAAGCGGAATTCCGAGCAATACACACTAAAACAATAATCTTCCATTACAACATAATTAAAACAAAAAAATGTGAATAAATATTTCCAATTGTAATTAAAGCCCTCATACCTGGTTAAACAGTTCATGTATGGCTAATGACTCAGTTAGAATGTTTGTTTTCGATAGCTGAGCAGTCAAGAATGCTCGATTAGCTTTTACGCTCTAGGCTTGGAATCTGACTAATGCTTTTTTGTCAGGTATATATTTTCATAATACTTATTTTATTACGTTTCGTTTGTTTATAATTTTTATATATTTTTATAAATACAATTATTTCACAAGATTTCACACTGTAATAATAAAATTTAAAAAACTACTCTTGGCTAATGCCAATAAAATACTTATGCGAGCATAAATTCAATATTATTCTATTACAATACGTATAATTTATTTTTTATTGGCATTACTCAATGGGAACCGACGGGAAGGTGGCAGTACTTTACATTAGGATAGGATACATGCAGGATAAAGGGCATATTAGATATTAGAACCCCAATAAATCCGTACCGATCAATGCAGTAAATAATTAAACAAATAATATTTACAGTTGTAATGATAATAATATACAAAAAGTATTTACACATTTTTGCATTAGTATTTTACTTTCATTAGCCAAGAGTAGTTTTTTGAATCTTATTATTACAGTGTGAAATCTTATAAAATCAATTTATTTATAAAAATATACAAAAATTATAAACAAACGAAACGTAATAAAACAAGTATTATGAAAATGTTTACCTGAAAAAAAAAAAAAAAAAAAAGCATAGGTCAGATTTGAAGCCCAGAGCGCAAAAGCTAATCGAGCATTCTTGACCGCTCAGCTATCAAAGACAAACATTCTAACTGAATCATTAGCCATACATGAACTGTTTAACCAGGTATGAGGGCTTTAATTAAAATTGGAAATTTTTATTCAAATTTTGTTGTTGTAATTATGTTGTAATGGAAGATTATTGTTTTAGTGTGTATTTCTCGGAATTCCGCTTTAGCCTTCTATGCTTAAAGAGGTTACATTCTATATTCTCTGGTAACGTATAAGTTCTTTTTCATCAGAGCTGAGGTTACATATATCTGCTCTGTTCCCCCACGACCGCCACTCGTGGATACGACTATACCTATATATATGGAAGGGGGTCAACCAATCAGAGGCGTGTAAGAGAGGGAAAGGTTGTACTGATATTTGTCTTTGGCTCTCTCATCTCGTCTCGCGGTCGGAGCATACAATGCTTCCTCCATGTATGTATTCTCTAAGTATTTAAGACACAGAATGTTAAGCTTTTATAGAATCTTACTTTTAAGCGAATGCTTTTAAAATAAACAAAACTTTACTTACAAACCTTTACGTTTATGATACCTAAAGCAAACAAGCAGTATATACATTAAAAAGCACAACCAGAAGAAAAATTTTACAATAACTAGAAACGTTAACAACACTAAGCACTAAAAACAGTTTTATTATAGCCATGAAACTATTAAATAAAATGCCTTTGAATCTAAGAACTATTGACAAACAAAACAGCAGAACTAATAATGCACTAAACAATTGGATACCAGAAACTATTGCTCTTTAAACTAAGATGAATTGAATAATTTAATGAGATAAGGATCAAGATTTTTTTGAATTTTATAAAGTAAATGACTATAACAATCATAAAATGATGTTGATGTTTATTATTTTAATAGACAACATTTCACCTACAGCTGTTTGGCCTCTTGAGATCAAACTATTGCTACAAAATATTAATGAAACATCACGAATAAAACAATATATAAGACTAGTTGCGGAGTAGAATAATACATTTTTCCTTGAGTGTTGCTTCATTCATATTTTATAGCAATAGTTTGACCTGATGTGAGGCCAAACAGCTGTTGGTAAAACATTATCTGTTAATTTAATTAACATTAACATCATTATCGCTGTCATAGTTATTCGCCCTACGATTCAAAAAAATCTTATTTCTTATTTAATAACAAATCGGGGCAATAGGTTCTGTTTCTATTTGTAAAATGATTTAATAACGACGATAACATATGTATAAATACAAATATTACAGAAAAAAAAACAAAAAAAATTAGAAAATACATGTAATGTGTCATAAATGAAGTTTTTATCCGTATGAATAGTAGATACAAAATAAAAATTTAATCTTATATTAGTACTATTTTTGATACATAAAAACAAGTAAGCAAATTTGATGTTTTTTTCTTTCTACATCGTATCTTCCTGTGAACAGGTGAAAGCGTAACTACTCCGCAGAATAATAAAGTGCAATGTCATTGCTATTGTTTTTGAAAAGTCTAGTCGTGTAAATAAATAAATAAATCAATTTGCTAAAATCATTTTTGAGAAAGTGAGATATTGTGGTAGTTTCTACAAATACACTTAAGCTTTCTTGTACTTCTTTGAAGTGAAACGTAAGCTTAAAAAAGTCTTAAAACCAAATTGAAAAGCACGTTATAGCTGCATTCCTAAAAACTTTATACATGAGGCAGCATACAATGCATCTGACATGAATTTTTTAACTGTTAAAAGCGGTGAAATAAGTTTAACAGAGATAAATCTTATTTTTTTAAAAATGATGTTCTTACATATTTCTTCTGATATACTGTATGCGAAACCTCACGCTTGATTTTTTTTGTTTTTTAAAAACTGGAACAAACTTAAAATAATTGAAAGTACGTTTCCTTAGTATTATTTGACGGAAAGGGACCTTAGAAAACCTCAAACATTAATTGAACCGAAATTGATAACGTAGTACCAAACTAAAAAAAGGTTTCAAAGCAATCTTTTATGATACCATTTTTTACCTTAGTTATATCGATTACAACCAGCTTTTTACTCATGATCTTAAATAATCATACTAAAAAACAGAGTTAAAAAGTTATATTATAATTATAATTCTACTCTTACTTTTCCTTTTTCTTCTTACTATATTTGTGTAACTATGCTCATAGCTTTATATCTAAGTAAGTAAACAAACACATTTGTCATAAACAATCAACATTATAATTGATGTCATTCGTTATTGCGGCAACTAACTGGCCTCCTTTCGATGCACACTTATATACCTAATATAAACAATTACTACATACGCGTATGTATACTTATCATGATTACTAACAATTATATTACTGCGCCTCTAGTTAAGAAAAATAACCTTGTGATTAATGTACAACCGTATTAAACGTTGTACCCTACTATTGTGAAAAACCATATCACACTTGCACACGCATACTAGTGAAAGTGAAAACTCACATCATGCACAAGTGAAAATTACGGTGATGTAATAATTAAGTAAATAACATTAATAAGTCTTTTCTCATTAACTGTGCCTAAGTAGCCTTAGGCTATATATATATATAATCTAAGTAAAAATCACATTACGCTGATCCGAAAATACCTGTACCTGGCCAAAAGCTAGGAAGTTTCATTGATAAATAAAATGAAAGTTAATGTATTAACGGTGCATCTAAAGCAACTTTATTAGACAGACATGCTACACTTATGTCTAATTTATTGGAACAACTCGTGAGAACTCTAAGAACCGATCATTTAACTACATCAGCATGCCATCCTCAAACAAACGGATCACTAGAGTGAAGTTATGCGGCCTTAGCAGACTTTATAAGAGCTTTCTCTGAAAGTTATGATAACTATGACAATTTCACTTAATTTGTAGCTTTTCCATATAACACGAGTGTAATGCAGCAACAAATTTTACGCTCTATGAACAGGTAATTGTGAAAAGTAGTGAGGTTGCCTTTAAAGATACCTGAAGATAAAAGGTTAGGAACCTATCTATTATACTTATAAAATCTTGTTAAGTGACCTTAAGAAATACAAATTGTAGCAGAAAATCAACAAATAAAATGAAAATACAAACAAAAACAAAATACGATAAAAATTAAATTCTTTAAATATTAAACCAGAAAATTACGTTTGGGTAAAGAAAGAAGTACGTTTTCATAAATTGGATTGCCACTATAATCGACCCCTATAAGTAAAAACAGTTTTGGAAGGAAATCATGTGTAACTTAAAAAAAACGATGGCAAAATCGATGGCGTATACCACAAGTGAATTATTATTACAAAAATTAAAAAAGCTGACTCCTTATATCACAGAATATGCGATCATTAGTTCATCATTCGATAGTGCTGAAGATCACCAGGGATGTCAGTGGACACAAAGGTTATATGAGTACTAGATGAGGTATGCCCACCATTGTACTGGCAGATGCCTGCAATGTGACCAACACAAATATTCGTCGACCACTTGATCGTGTCACTGGTTAGTAACTTTCTCATGAAATGAATGTACCTCGAATTGGTCTCTAGGAGGCTTAGTGCACGCCAGTTACGCTCACACCACGTGCCTAGTGCTCCGACCAAGAACGCTTCAATGTTGACCGTGTAGCCTTGTCTCCTAAGTTCCTTTGCAAGGTCATGGCATTTTGCTTCTTTGAGCTCTCTCGCTACTTGCACGGCGTGTGATCTATTTTTTAAGGGGACTGTCACATTAATCATTATTATTTTTCGTTTAGCGTCGTTACGTATGATAAGGTTAAGTTGCAGAAGCTGGCGTTCCTGTTAGATTTGTACAAGTGCATCAGCAAGCATACTTGATCTTAGACCTGGTACAGAGACTAATATGATGTACTTAGTTAAATAACACTGTATGGGTAGCAAATGGCAATTGCTATTTAGTGTCATTCTCAATTTTCCGACGATATTAATGGAAACTTTATCAAAAGCTTGAATGGGTGTATTTGTAAGTACTAGGGGTTCTCTTGTTTTAATCCGTTCGATCTTCTTTTCTAAATATTTACTGCATTGTTGAACGTCATTGAGAGAATAATTTATCAAACCTATCCAATGGAATCATTCTTTTGTTTTCCGTAAAGATTTGTTTATTCCCTTATGTTATATAACAAAGCTGTCATGTTGTGTTTGTATTATTTCTTTACGTTCTTGGACTGTCAAAAAAATAAACCTTAGCGTAACGGATAGTAATTTGTATAGGTATTTTATTAAATATTGGTAACAACATTTCTGTTATTATTTCAAGTTCTAATTAGTCTGTGAGATCGTCCCTTCTTGAAATTTGAAAAGTTCTACAATTTTGTCTAAATAATATTTTTCTAAGTGATTGAAAAGCTTTCGTAAGACCCTTTGAGGTTATTAAATCGCATGAAGTAGCGTGAGTTTGTAGGGTTACTCGGGCACCTAATGTGTTTACTTATAAAAGTTAATATTCTTCTCTCCAATAATTTTTTTTACATTTTAAAATATCAAGACTATTTTTTTTAAAGTGTATTATGACAAAAAGTAATGTAATAACTTGTAAAAATTTATAAAAAAATTTTGATACATGACTTTGCGAAAAACGATAGCTTTACGGCTTTTTTTTACGATAAAAATGATCTCTAGTAATTATCTCGTGAAGTTTCTCCAACAGTCAGTCTGATTCACTTTCAAGATCCGTTTAAAAAAAAACTTTTATCTTTCACCATTTAAAATTTATATTTATTCCAAAACATGGCTTCTAGGGGACATGATAAGCACCACGCTCAAGGCACAATAAGCCTGAGAACTTTGCGTCTGCAGCAGACGCTGTCATTCTGTTTAAATCAAAAAAAAGCTGATTAACCTAACTTTAGTTTTAGCTTTAAATTTCTCTAGTCTGTCTTATTTTGTAAGTAGAAAAGGTTAACTGAGGATCGTGACTTGACAAAAAATAAGAATGGTGCAATGTTACAAAAAGAATGCAGAGAAAAAAAAGTGGTCTAAGACCAATTTGTTCATGGTTTTTGAATTGGTGAAAAGTGGAAAACCCATCAAAGGCAGTTCCAGTTAATACGGTATTTTTTGCGCGACGCTGCAAAGAAAAATCGCTAATCCGAACTTAAAGAATGCTGGTTAGTAATTGCAAAATAATAAAAAAAACTGTATATGATTTATTAGAACGAAAAACCAACCTAACAATTAAAATTTATTTCAGGTTTTTAAAAATTACTTTCGTTGGAACAAGAAAATACCTTATATGACTACGTGATTGATATGGAGAAAAAACTCATGGGACTTTCAACTACAGATCTCAGGTAGTTGGCCTATGACTTTGACGTACAGTTTAGTGTTTCACACCCTTTTAACGATGAAACTGGTTAGTATTACTCTTTACTTATACTGCACTGTTTGTCTGGGCATATTGTTAATGACGTTTTTTACAGGTCTTGCTGGAAGAGACTGGCTGCAAAGTTTTATGCAACGCCATGACTTTGCAAATCGAAAGGCTAAGCCTTCATCAGCTGCTTATTTAGATGGATTTAATTGTTAGAATGTTGACAAAATTTTTCAGCTTCTGCTCGAAGTACAGGAGAAATATAACTTTCAATCTTTCAACATTTATAATGTTGATGACACAGACATGTCTAATGTACCTAAATCAGGATCGAGAGTTATTGCTGCAAAAGGAAGTCGACAAGTATCAAGAAAAATAGTAGAGAGAGGGCAGACGATAAGCGTTATGCTGTGCTTTTCAGTGAAAGGAAATTATATGCCACTCATGCTTATTTTTCGTCACCTCAAGACCAACGAATCATATTTGCAAGAGAAGCCCGAGGGTTCTTGGGCTGTTTCCAGAAAAAGTGGCTGGATGAAGACTAATATATTTACTGATTGGTTCCTTGAGTTTATCAAGTTTTCAAGAGCATTATTAGATAGTTCAGAGTTTTTATTATTGGATGGCTATTGTACCCATGTTAAAAATTTGAAAGCAGCTGAATTAGGCAAAAAACATGGTGTTGTCATTTTGCGCTTCCCTTAACATTGCACTCATTGCATACAGCCTTTCGACGTTGGCTTTATAAAGAAAGTGAATACTTACTACTTAGAAGGGATAAATAAATTTTAGCGCACTGGTACTAATGTTCAGATGAAAGATGCTTTCAGCCTATTAGCAAATCGTGGCAGAGAACAGCAAAAACTGACACAGCTGTGAATGCATTTAAAACAACTGGTCTATATTCTTTGAATGCATCAGTCTTTGATTTTTACTTTGCCAAAGAGTAGCTGGCATTCTCTTCTACAACAGATACAGATTCAGGTCAATGTTTTAAAAAGGGTAAAAAAATTGTTTTTATTGACAAATCATTGTATTGTGATAAATGATAACTTCTGTTTTGACAGAATTTGTCAATCGCTCATTTTATAGAGAGACACTTGATATTATTACGCAAAACTCAGAGATCAGTGCAGTTGATTCTATATTGAGTTTATCTGTGACAGCTATAAATAATGATGTTGGTAGTGCATTATACTAAAGCGTAAGCCCCTTGGTATCTTCCAATGTAAGTCGTATTTGATCGCTTTTTTCTCAAGCTCAAAACAGTGCTTTAGCTTCTGAGCCTACAATCCCAACACCTCTTTTTTAAGTCCGAAGCATCATGGAAATTCTAGTCAGTGTAGGTATGTATTTCTCAGCTAAATTTCAACATTAATTTTCGTATTTAATACAGCAAAAGGCAACACAGATGCATGATCCAGTTTCCATCACACCAGCAGATAAAAGTGATACGATCCCCAAGCCTCCTGTTAAACGGAGAAAACGGGGTGCAGCTGCTGTTGTTACCAGTTATGAATATATTGCAGAATTAAGTACCAGTCAAGACAAAAGAATTTAAAAAGATCTAAAGAAGGCAGTTCCAAGAACTAAAATTAAAAAGGAGCCAAAGAATAGAAGAATCGCTTACGTTAATCTTATAGCTAGGTTGAAGCCTTGCAACTTTCTCGAGAGAGAGCTATTAGTGCAACTTTATTCTAATATTCAAAATACTTATTCCACTAAGTGATTCTTTTGTCAATTCAACTGCTATGAATCCTATAAAATTTAGTTTTTTTTTATTCAACCTGTAACTGGTGATACTGATAAGGTTTTTTACGTATATATTTTATTTTGATTAAGCTTTATATTTATAATATTAGAGTGCAACATTGCTGTGATATTGGCATAAAATTATATGTACTTAACATAAAATTTATAAGGTTTAGGCGAGATGTTCGTTGTATAAAAATAACTTGTTCAATAGATTGTAATGTAACTCGTGATGTAACATTTAATGTACAATAATTTAACAAATAAATGTTTCATATTTTTTAAATAAATTTTTTGTTTTTGTTAAATATCATTAAAAATTGAATAATATAAAAACTGTTGTTGACCTACCACTGCATTATTTCAATCATCCTGCGCTCGTCGTACCCTACAGCTATGTTTACTGTGCTTACAGGCGAGCAGAATGAGCTTGTTTAAGAACTATATTTTACTATGCGATAACTAATTATTAATTGATTGATATATTTTTTGTTTCAGGTAGTTTTATTCTACATGTTACGTTCTTAAAGATGCTCAGCTGGAAAATTATATTTAAGGAAAAAAAAAATATAAGAGTGTAATGAATGATGGGTACCCATCACGCCCTACTATCCCTTAGGTGTTTTACTAATAACGATTGACAATATATTATGTCCTTCGTAAGGCATTAATAATATTTGGCCAGCTTTTGTTTTCTTTGAATTAAAATAATTAAAGTCCAGTGCACCTACAGATCTTAAAAATCTTGAAACAGTGTGACTGTTTGACAATCTTTGGTAATAAAATGAACTATATTGTCTCCTTTGTATGTAAGGCAATATCTGGTTGTAGTTACATTGTTTATTAGCTTAGCTCTATTGACGTTCTTATAATGGTCAGTACTACTTTTATTATAATTAAGACTTACGTACACTCTTCCTTACTATTGTTTGTATCGATTGGTTGGTTGAAAAGGGTAGAAGCCTGATAGTAGCATGAAATTAGGTGCAATACTTTGATTCGTTGATTTATTTATATTGCAGTTTGTTTGTTTGATGTTTTTATTTTGTTATTAAGTTATCTGGGGCTTCCTTTGTTATTTACTTCAAGTCAGAAGCTTTACATAGTCTATTTTTTGCAATTATAGAAGTACTCGTGTGTGTTGGTTAACTAGAACTTATGGGTGTATTTTTCTGAATACAAGAAGTAATTGATAATGTTCCATTCGTCATATATTTTCTTGAAACTTTATCTTCATCAAATAAAGGCTTGAAATCTATTGTATATCTTGATATATCTAGAATTCTTTAATCTTATGTAGAATTATCAAAATTATCAGGGTCATAAGTATCAGTTTTGGTTAATATGTTTTCACATTAATATGTCATCCTTATTAGTGTTTACTGCCATATCATTATATTGGCCGTTTCCCTACATCGTCTCATGATAAGTATCCTTCACTTAAATTGGTATTATTTAAATTCGTTCTTACGTTTCAACTTGTTTGAGCTTTAACCATATACTTAGTTAGTTTCTTAGTGTCTTTTTGTTCCTTATTAAGGCAAAGTTATTGCACACCAGGAGTATTTTTACTTTGTTCAGTGTCATAGGGTTGGAGTGTATCTCAGTCGTCTAATTCATTACTTTTACTTTGTATGCCACTTTTATTAGTTTTATTATCAGTGGGCTTCGAAAAATAATCACCACTCTCTGATAAAATAAATTTCTCATATTCATCTCAAAATTGCATATAAGATTTTATGTCTCTAAACTTTTCATATTTAGGTATGTTTGAATTCTCGTGTCAGCCTACGATGTATTCGTCATAAAATTTTTGTTGGTCAGTTGTATCCCTAAGACACTCTATTTCTTTCCTAGTATTAAGTGTAGTAGGTAAATCCGATTTTTCTGCGCTAATTTTTTAAGTTGTATAACAGCCTGTTAATAAAAATTCCTTTCGAATTATTTTTTTTCAAGAGTTTGTAATAAAAGGAAGGGGGTTTGGGGTTCATTACATTATTATCTAATACTACAACATCATGATAATTCGGTAATGTGGCTCGTCATTCTTTACAAAAGTTCTGACCTTATAAACTACCATCTTTGATGGAAAAACTGTTAGGGATCACATGAAAAGTTGTAGATTTTTCTTGTATAGTTATTTACGTTGCTCTCTGAGTTAAGACTAGGTAGGGTATCATTGCAGTAAGATTAATAAATTTACTAGTCTCTACGCGTGAATATGGATGCAACTGGTCTAATCTAATCAGGTTCGTGGTGGCACCATAATTGAGCATGAGTGTGATAAAGCGATTTTTTCCTTCTGGGACTGACAATCTTGTGCTTGTAGGCTCGTCACTATGCCAAGTCCCTGGCCCGTACTGATGTGGAGGGTTTTGATTATGTTGATTTATTCGTAACTTGCGCTGAAACATACAGTGTATAGGGGTTGAATTTTATCTTTGGGGCCTTACCCCTTAATAAAAATTGAGGTGAGCTGCCTAAGAGCTTAAATAATGTGGCAAACAGTTATCTCCTGGTTGGTACTAATTTTGATAATACTGATTTTAACAATAAGACTTGAAACTTTATGGGTTATAATTGTTATAATTGTTATTTTTGGGGTATTTATTATAATTATGACCTCTGCCCCGATATCCTTGATTATTCCAAGTATTATAATTAGTATTTTTTTAAATACAAAAATCATTTGTATCTCTGTTATTATATCATCCAAAATTATTCTGATGATAATAAAAGTTCCCTGACTGTTTCTAAGAACTCTGATCCTTCCTCTGATTCTAAGGATTTCTGCGGTAGTTTTCTCCATTGCTATAGGCTGGTATTGTCTATTATGTCTATTATTATTCTGATAACTATTTTACTGCCTATTAGCATTATGACTCCATAACCTCAAAAAATCGGGAAATACAGAAAAAACTGATTCGTAATTCGTGAACAAGATTGTAATCAGCGACAAAAAAAAACGTTCGAGTAATTTATACGAAAAAACGCAAAATAAATCAAAATTTCTAGTTATTACCAACCATTTTGCATTTGCCATTTAAAAATTGTATAAACAAATAAATTTATTATCAGATACCTTTAAAACCCTAAAAACCAATTTTTGCAAAAATTTTTTTTTTTAATCTGTTTTTTCTGCATTTCCCGAATTTTTGAGGTTAGAATTGGGACTCTTCAGAAAAAAAGCTTGACATTTAAGGAGTTTATAGAAAAAATGGGAGGATTACTTCGAAAACTGTGGTGTCGGAAGATTTTTGAACAAAAAAAGTGCTTCTTTTCTCACTGTGCGGTGGTTTAAAAAGAAACACATAAGGTACAACGTTCTTACTTAACGAAAGAATTACTAATTCTTCGAACACATAGTTGTTGCCAGGTTTTTTAAAACCTTGCATATCCACTACATACTCCATTATAGCATAGCATAGACTGAGTTCAATGACTATTATTGTTTTGTTTTTTATGAGCAAGTTTAGACAAGTTTCCTCTCATAACCACTCAAGGGATTATACTTGACTATGCGATCATGTAGAATCAGACAATAAGCAGTTGTTCCTTGGGAAAAATTATCTCTTGAGACTTTTAAGCACTTAAAATTTATTTTTTCAAAGCCACTATCATTCAAACTTTTTTTTTCTTACTTTATTCGTTTTTTTATTCTTTAACAAACTCATTTCTAATTTTGATTTTACTTTCATTGCGCTGCGCTCAGCAAAAGCGATTGCTTTTTCACCAATACTTGAATCTTTAGCTTTAAAGCGTTGCCAAGCCTTTTCCGATAGAATTTCGTCTGCTACGTTTCTAGCCGTAATGTCGTCAGAATTTTGAGAATAAGCTATATTGTGTTGTTAACAAGCTTGATCCAATAGATTGATGCTTGGATCTCCACGGGCTAATCTCTTAGCTAGTTAAGTGTCTGGTCTACAATAGTGATATCCTGGCACGTGCAGTTTTACTGACAGTTTGTTTATGACTGTATTTATGACACCACAATCTTTTCGTCGATAAATAATCATCACTTTTCGAGTGTGCAACGTTAACTAAGCTCATTAACATCAGTATTACGCTGTTAATGTTTAAAAAAATAGGATTAAACGTTTAAAAACATGCTGATTACCCTATCACTTTCAGTCTCAGTTAAGTCAGCATACAGTTAACATGAATTTTGTGGAACAGAATATTAAACTTCCCGTTGTAAATTTTGATGATATTGTTAAACAAGATAAGAAAATTAAATTCTACGGTGATTTGCTACCCAATACTATAAAAGCTGTTTTTTGCGGTCCATTAAACTAAGCAAAAACAAATAGCTTACCATCTCTTATTACTCACACCAATGGATTGAGATTTAAAAATATTAATTTGTACTAAAAATCGTCGAATCAACACAAGTATAAGTTTCTAAAAGAACTATTAGATCCTATAGATGGCATAAAATATTTTTCATTTAGTGAACATGAATTAGTTATATTATCGGACGAGGCACTACCCAACTCCATAATGATATTCGATGATATTGTCTGTAAAAAACAAGATAATGTAAGATCCTTTTTCTACGTGGGGTGTCACAAAAATATTGACTGCCTCTATCTTTGACAATTTTATGCTCAAGTTCCAAAACATTTAGTCTGAGATAATTTAAATCTCTTAGTAATATTTTGACAAGATAATATGAATTTGAAACACATCTATAATGATCATGTTAATACTGATATGCCGTATAATAACTTCAAAAAATTATTGTTACATGTTGGGAAGTTGGAAAACATGGATTTGTTGTAATAGACAAGAAAAGAGATGTGAATATTGGTAGGTATAGGAGAGGATTTAACTCCTTCGCAACAAATGTTACTCATTTTCATTAAGTATGCATCAGTCTTTTGTTAACTTTCAAGCAGTGAACATGGATGCAGTTCATAAGGAAAAATATGTTATTTAACAAATTGAAAAATCGAGAAAAGCTGTTAAACAAAAGCATCGAATGTTAAAGTTAGGAAAAAAAAATTTTGAAAAAGAAATTAGTGAGACTTTCAAGTCTATTACTAATCCGCTTTATAAAATCATCTATAAAACATATGAGAAAAGTAATGTACTACAAAGCTTCAAATCTTAATCTAAAGAGCCTTTAAAGCCGTTCAAACAAAAAAAAAAAATATCGACACATCAGTGTTTTAATCAGCTTATAGTAACAGTAATCATGATGAAAATACTTTTTTATCCAATGACGTTATCAAAGATTATGAAGCTGATGTTGAAAAAAGTCATCATAATGATGATTCAGCGCATGATGTTGATAAAACTTTATCCATAAATTTACATTTTAAAATACTTAATGAAAATACGCCTGAACAAGATCGAATTTATGGTATAAGAATAGAAAAAAAAGGACAATACCTACTTGGTAATTGACTCATTTATTACAAAAATAAGTAAATTCAAATAAAGAATCGAAAACATCCAATGACTGATGGGTTGATGGAGTTACTCATGAAAAAGAATTTCGATAAAGCATACATGACACCAAATATTTTAGCTTAATACAATCGTATCTTGGAAACTTCAAGTGCGCATAAGAGGAAATTTGATAAAATTAGGACTATTCAACCGTACAAGAGTAAAAAATTTAATGATGTTATTGCTCCATTATTCAATCTTATACATGTAAAGAAGAAAAGGGGATCCATACCTTCATTAAAATTGCTAAACTAAACACGCAAATGCACTATATTTACTGGGCCAACCCTAGCGAACTCGTTAATCGACTAATATTGTTAGTGACAGAAAGATCAGCAGGTAATCCTAGTCATACTCATAAATAATAAATTCAATCGTTGAGGAGCTTCGTGAAGCTTATATTATAAATTAGGCTTGCTTTTTAAATTGAATTTCAGTATTAAAATAAGCATTGATATATTCGGACGTGGATCAGCTAAGTCTAAAGGTGGTGGTCGAGGTCCTTCTGGAATTGGATATAAACTTATCTTAAATGGTCCCTTTGACTTAGAAAATAAAAGATTGTGCAATGTTGCATCAGCTGTTTGACCTAATGATGCTATTAATCTTACTACTTTACAGAAAGAAAAAAGTTTTATTTTGAGCGAGCAAGAAAAAAAAAGTCTACTAGTGAACAATTTGAGTAATGTATTCTCAGAAAAAGTAATAAATTTGCTGCGTGAAACAAATACAATTGAAATTATTTAGACCCAGGTATCTAATATAACTCCAGAAGAAAGGAAAGATAAAAGCAGTAGTGGAAGAGCTTCATAAACTTGCGAGACGCAACTACCTGCACCAAAAGTTTGACGTTCGGGGCTTCGATGAAACATGGCAAGCAAATCTTGTGGAGAGGATACCTTATGCTCGTGAAAAAAAAGATTATAGATACTTGTTGACTGTCATAGATGTATTTTCTAAGTATGCATGGGCCGTACCCGTAAAAAATAAAACTGGTACAGATGTGACTACAGTTATAAGAACTACATTAATGGAAGGAATAGTTCTAACTTACTTGCAAACCGATGGTTGTGAAGAGTTTAACAACGTTTATTTTCAAGGTCTTATAAAAAATTACAAAATTAACTTATACTCCACGTATAGTGATCTGGAGGTGTCTGTATGTGAACGATTTAATCGTACCCTAAAGCATGCTATGTGAAAAAAGTTTAGTGTAAAAAGTAATTACAAGTGGCTCAATATTTTATAATAGCTGATCACTTCTAACAGTAATCGAAAACACCGAACCATTGGTGAGAAGCCAAAAGATGTTTCAGTAGTTTATCAAAAAAATATCTTACAAATATTTATATATTTAAGTAAAGGAACAAAATCAAAATTGAAAATTGTTGATAAAGTAAGTGTGAGTAATTTCATACAAGTCTTTGAAAAAGGTTATAAGCCTAACTGGTCAACAGAAATTTTTACTGTT
The DNA here is from genome assembly GCF_036245765.1 of Copidosoma floridanum. Lineage (NCBI taxonomy): Eukaryota > Metazoa > Arthropoda > Insecta > Hymenoptera > Encyrtidae > Copidosoma > Copidosoma floridanum. The sequence goes on along the minus strand of NW_028321892.1, from coordinate 5,106,380 downwards.
ACCCGAGTGGCACCAACAAAGCCATTTACTTACCATTTGGAGGATTATTAGCATCAACCAATCTCGGGTGGCTTTTACGAGCAAGAACTGCCAAAAATGAAGTATTCTAATACTTATCTTGTTAAGAAAATTTTATACCGACGAAAAAATCAAATTTTCGGTTAATGGTTGGGTTTTGACAATACCCACAACAGTTGGATTTTAAAAGATCGCTTAAAATTAAAAAAATATAATGTATAGAAGACATATGGCAAATGCATGGAAAAAAAAAGTCAATAAGAATATTTGATGATATAGAAGTTAATTTATTAAAGAAATTTTTTATGAAAAAAAATTCAATACATGGTTTTCTGTTATTTTCACAAAAACTATTTTACCTACTCACTTAATAATTGAATATGACAACCTTTATAAATTATAAAAAGCTCTATTTTCTGTATGGAATTAAATAAATTATCATACAGATTTTTATTATTAACAATTTTCGTTGACACTGTACTAGGTAAAAATATTTAAAACTCGTCATTGAGTTCCACAACTACCTTTATTCCGTAGTAAGTGTAAGCTTTCCTTAATTGTGTAACCATGTAGCTCTGGTTTACTATCATCTCTGTAATTTTCTTGCATGGGAGCAAGCCTCCAGAAGCGACTTTATTTAATGCTGCTAGATCGGACATCTGTGACAAAGAAACACAAAATTTTTACTAGTTTTAATATTCATGGAAATAAAAAAAAATACTTAAAAAATATCAGTATGAAGAAAACAAACTCCAATTTACTTGAAAATTGTGTTTAACCCTTTTTCTCAATAAGAGTTCTTCAAATTGTCCGTCTTTCCACTTGTTCTATTGTGAGGTTGTTGTTGGACGATATCCTTTGATTCAAATACTAAACGATCGATGATTTAATGTCGCTGTTCGGCAACTCTGATCAAACTGGTCTGCAGTTGTTGTTGCGGAGTCTTATGCGAGGTTTCTACTATCACATGAGGTAGCTCTACTGTGGTAATCTCCCTCCCGCTCGTTTTTTTTTGACAAGTTAGTTCTAGCCCGTTGTCGTCACTCTTTTGTTCTTCTCTGTTACGTTTTTTATTTATTTTATCATTCTCGCTGGACAGTGTGTCAGTCATAGAGATAAAATTACATTGCTCACTATCGTGAAAACTAAGAGTTATCAGGCTTCGTTTATCGTTGTGCATTTAATCATTAACACGGTTATTTTTCAGTTAATCCGGATGTGAAGGTTCCTCTATTTCTTTCCATGAAGTCACCATGTTGATCCTTTCTCGAGTTCTCTTCCCTATACAAGCTGTTTTTTATCCATCCTCGTCATTTATTTTTCTTTACCTCCGTGTGTTGTAAATCTCGATAATCTATTATTTATTCTATGGTCGCTCAGTGATATATTAGCATGACTCTTATTTCTCGGACTTGTTATGTTTTCTCTATCTTCCTTAGCTTTCTCTTCTTCTACCACTTCATCTCGCTATTTTTGATGTACTTCATAATGCCTCCAGAATAATGAGTCAGTGATGTTAAGAAAAATGCATCGTTTATCACTACGAGAGCTAAGGGCTGTTTTTTTTTGTTTTTCAGTATAAATCTTGTGCAGAAGGGATCTAATATTAATTTGCTTTCAATTTATATTTATGTTTTGATCGCGTAGGCAATCTATGTAATCCTTTAAATCAATAGTGGCTTTAACAGCATTGGTCTTGACACCCTTTGCTTTTTTTATTATGTCTTGATTCTGATCAAAAATGCTGTAGATTTTACTTTGAAGACCAACAAATTTATAATAATATTACTATTACACTCATCCTTCATAAGTCTTACGATTTCCTTATTTTTCAGCGGCATTCTATACTTATTATCTTTGGGATGGTTAGACGTATCGAATTTCTAAATGTCAGTTTTCACTATTTCGTAAATATTATAAATTTTTATTTCATATTTTAAACTGTCTGTATCAGTATATAACAGTTTGCAATCATTTTTTAGATTAGAAATCATATAATTTTAATGAAAGCGGTATACAAGCATTTTAGACAGGTCCAGTACACTAAGGGAAATATGTTTGGGCTTTCTCATCATAACTTCCAATCGTTGTAATTGAATAGCTACGAAATTTTCATCAAAAATATTACAGCTATGAAAGTTGGGCTTAGCAATACATACGCCTGCACCGTAACGCCCATCCCAGTGATCTAAGAGCTTAACATTGATTCGCTTTCTTTTATTCTCCATTGTCTTTCCAAAAATAGCATTATTAAAAAGTTTGAAAAGCCTTTTTGAAACTCATTTTTAGCTTTTCATCTTTTATCACTATTTAGATCTATGTACTCGTTGAGCCATTTACTTTGCCCAAACTTTAAAGCCCGACAAATTCTTCATACTCTTAGTCCATGATTTTCAGCTTGCTTAAGAGCTTTACAATGAAGTACACATTTATACTTATTGTGTAATGTAGTCATTAATTCTTACTGTTTTGAATTTGGAGCTGAAATGTGTTCAAAGCAGAATGGTAAGTCTTTATGAAAATCATCGAGCATCTCTGAATGTTCCAAATCTACTTTTAAAATACATCCATAATCACATTGATTGCTAATTTTATAAGAATCGTGAGATTGTTCGTCAACGTTTTCAACCCACTCTTATTCACCGTAAAGAAGTCGGATAGTAATTCCCAACCATATAAATTATTAACATCCAAATAGTTTATATATTTTTTAACATTATTTTTTCTGTAATTATCCATATAGTGGTTATTTGCTTCAGTATATCTGTTGCAGCACTGACTTATTCTTACATCAATTAACATAAACATATCAATGTCAGTAATGATTTCTAGTGAAATCTGTAATGAAATTATAAATTAATTTTTTTAATGTTCTAATGAAACTCTTTGTATACGTATATGTAAATATTCAAACTTACTTTTGTTTTTTCAACACAGCATCCCAAGGAAAGCCTGGTGTTGTAAAATAGTGAGCAGCGTCTAATTTGTGTACCTCTAGACAACTACTTCTAAAGTTTTCAAAAACTTCTGCTAATAGAAGCACATCTGTCTTGAGGTATGAATCCTAATACTGTCCGAGATTTGCTATATTAAATATTTTCCATACAGTTTGAGCATATATTTATAATTCTCAGTACTTATATGCTCGTCATATAATTTGATATAAAAATCATTTTTTAATGGAAGCACAGTTTCTTGAAGTTTTTCAAATGATATTACATAATCATATGGAAACACACCCTGTTTTTTAAGCAATTTAGTTTGATCTATAGTGTACGCATTGTCTTGACTAAAAGTAGTCTCTAAGATATTATGCTGTTACAAATAGGATGTCAACTTATCAAGCGATGGAGGCCAAAATCGATAACAGTCAATAAAACGTAAGTTGATTCTCATTCCCTCAATATATTTTGTGGAAGAAATATACTTTTCTTTTATCTGAGGTATTACTTCTACTCTTCCAGGAGAACAAGTTACCAGTTTTTGTATAAATAAATGTGCATCATAGTTCCTGAGGGTGTGGAAAACTATGGGTATTGTTCGCAAGTCTTGGTATTTGAGATTACATTCATTATGTGCAGGGCCTCGATATCTAAAATTTAAAAAAATGTATAAATAAACTTGAGCAGAAAATAATATTCATTAAGCGAGTGTAATAAAAAATATTTACTTTCCAGTAAAATGGCAATGATCGTGAGTTTTATCATCATTTATTGTATACTTTTCACATGTATGACTTTTGTCAGCTTTGAAAAAATCAAAGCCCTCTTCTTCAGTTGGTAATCTCATTGGTACTGGATCGTTATGCATACTTTGCAAATTTACGGTAAGATCTTGCAATTTTTTAACAAGTCTGGTAGCTGGATTTCCACAGCTTTCAGTTTCTTTTCTGTAGGAAATGTATTGTGATTTAGTATCGTCAAAACTGCACTTTACATCGTATCCAACACTTAATGCTCCATGGTGTCGTAGTGCTCGATTTTGGTAAGCTAATTTTACATTTATTGACTTAAACGCACTCCACTGTGTGTATCATCAGTTTTTCATTAATTTTGAAGAAATGCAGACAACGATCGCAAATGTGTATTTTACGTTTACATGTTTTTCTGCATCATCATCTTCTTCTTCTACTTTTCTTATCATTTTAACAATGTTGAAAACATCTTCGTAGTTAAATTTTTTTATTTTTTATTGTTTTTCCCTTATCATTTATTTTTATGTACTAACTTTCTATAAGTAAGAAATTTATATGCTTAGGCTTTTTTCAGCTGTCAAATGAAGGGAAAAAGTTTCAAAAGTATTCTTTATCTTTTCTAAAAAAATGTACGTTAACCAAAATACCATTCTGTTTTTCAAATTTCGATACTCACTTAGGTTGCAGTGGAAATGATATCTCAGTGAAATCGCAATAATTTTCATATTTTTTATAACTCGAGACTCTATTCGCATTCTTACTTGCAGGATGTAGTACCGACAAAATGGACCATTTAAATCATTGGTGATCTAAATTCTTAATTAACGCAGGCTTTTTTTTAATAATAGAACTGGATAGTTCTATGTAAGAACTACCATTCTTAGCCTGATATCTATTTATATTTAGCACTAAATTTAAAATAGAGCGTAGGGTCCACCCGGAATCTCGTTCTTAAAGTTCATTCATGTCGGTAGCAATGGGTTTCTGTACATTATTTTCAAACCATTCATGCAAATCAGTTGAATAAAAAATATATTCCGATTTAGTATTAGAGTACTTAACTTCAATAGTTTCCGTATCATTTTTTACTAAAACAAACTCTACTGTTAAAACTGCATAAATTTCTAAGGTACGCTGCTGATTTAGAATTTCTGACACTTTTAAAACAAACTCTTTTTCCACAGGGTTCAAAAATTTTACCACATCTAAGTGCTTGTTATTCACAATAATAACAGTTCTGATACAATTCTGAAACGCACTATCAAGTAACCAAGCTCTTTCCAGACCACATCAGCATCATCATCATATTTATAGTTTGATGTAGTATCAAAACCATGTCCTTGAATTTCCAATTTAAAAAAAAAATTTTTTTTAAGTTGCTGTGAGACACACAATATTTATTAATTTTTTCGTAATGTGCGATGATAATTTTACAGATTGCTGATAGTTTTTAATGCTTTCAAGCACTATCAGACTATTATCAACTATATCTTGAATTTTTGTTGTATTTTCACCATTGAATAGTCCTTAATGTTCTACTCGCACTATTTTACAAAAAATTACAAAATTTTCTATACAGTCAGCATAAGCAGAATTATCAAAAAGTCGCTTCCTGATGCTGACACCGATTGTTATCGTCCTCAAATGATTCCAACGGTGCTTTGACAAATGTTTTTAGCAGTCTGGTTACATGGATGAAAGCGCTTCGTAGTGGTGGGGCAAAAAAAAATTAATATACGTATAGTGTATAAAAAGTGGTTGTAAGTAAGTATTAATGTTATTCGATTGTAAGTTGTAATTGCTTGAAGATGATTGAATACGTGATTGATATGCAAGGCTTTAAGACTATATTTAACGAATTTCTTTTTAAAGAGGTAGAAATTTCACCTTTAGAGTAAGAGGTTTCTACACCAACAGTATTTCTTTTCAAGCCCCTCCATCCCTGAGTCCACCTAAGGCCTGAAAATAAATGTGAAAATCTATGGTTGGAACGTAATTACCATGGTCTTCTTTAGGACTCTGGAGGAGTGCCATATGAAGATTTAATAATTACTTTTCAGTCTATTATCGAAGAGGATGACGTAATTTATGATAAAGGACTTGAAAAAAAAGGCTTAGTCAAAGGCTCCTACATAGGTGTATAATTCATACGATTCAATGTAAAAATGTATAATAAATAAAAAATAATAAATAAAAACTGAAGGACTATTTTCTCCCTCTTAGGTTCATTCACAACTTTGAAAAATGTTTATCACTACCACAATTAAACATGATTCATGTGACATGTACAAATCATACATTTAAGCCAGCCTACTGTGCTGTGAAAAATGCTGCAGCTTTAAAAACAAGTATATGAAAAAAATAAGGCTTAACAGATAAGCTATTCTTGATATAACGTAAATTTATAGAAATTTTTAATACAGTCAACCAATTTTGTCTATTACCGCCTAAGAAAATTGACAGTATTCTATATGCATCAATAAAATGGTCACAAAAATTTTTATAAGTTTTGATTTTTTTATCCCCATCCTCTTAAGCTACTTTGCTTATCTACTTCAGGTAAGATGCTGATAATTTCAGTACGAGTGTATAATTTAAATATCACACATCAATATGTGTGCATATGTAAGCTTATATACTTTAGCAGAGCTTTCCTCGTTTAACAAGATCTATCACTTGCTCTTCCGCAGACAGATGCACTTTATTCATACTCATACCTTGGCAATTAAGCCACTGTAACAGGTCACTTTTATTTATATAACACATTGACTTAGCTCTTGTCGCTTCATCCGTCCCATCTCATCCAACTGAAAGAGAGACTCTTCTCTCTAAATAGGTAAGCGCATAATACGGGATAAAAATCTTATATGTGCACTAGTAAGTTAATATTTTTTACGTATCAAAGCACGTACCCACTTTTTATTTCAGCAATGGCATCTTTAAGAATGAATTTTGCACAATGCTTATGCTGTCTTATTATTGAGACATATTGAATATCACCCTCTATTGTAAGTTTATAAGCAATTCAACTGTAGATAAGGGTTTAAAAATATACACACACGTTTTTTTTATACTTACAGTTAGAACATACATCTCTTCACAAGCTTAAAATTTTTTATAATAAAAAGATCTACTGGAAAACGTTGCAGTTGTTGAGATGCTTCCAAGCGAGGAAGCAGTCGTTTCCATCGATACTTGTACACCCTCAATCAAGAGTGCGACTTTACTAATAGCAAATCCTGGATTTAATCTATTGTTAAGGTTGAGACGTCGCCAACAATTTTTTTCGAGCGTGTTAGAGAAAACTTGGTCGTAGAAATTTTATTGTGAAAAAATCATTATAGATTTTTTCAATTGTGGGTCGTTTCAGTCAAACACTTGAATCGTGTATTACCAAAACTTATAACTGACAGAAATGTATGGAGACGTTATAACGTGTATTTGAAAGCTAAAAGCAACGCAAATCCGTTACACATGATTTTTTACTTTAAAAAAGACATTTACACTGTTTTGCACTGCTGTAAAGTTTTTAAATATAGCGTTGAGGACAAAAGAAGATTTATCTTCTAAAAAGGTCAGTTGTTTACTCTTTCTTATTTTTCAAAAATAAATGTCTTTCTTTTTCATATTTTTTATTTTTTTTTTACAGCAGTGGTATCAGCAGCCATTTCAGAAAATGTATTCTCTACGTCATTATTTTAATTTATTTTCGATAAACGTCATGCAATATTGTAATAAGATTTAAGATAAATATTTAATGTATGACGATGTTACAATCTAAGCGATTTACGCAAGCATATGTCACCTCAAGAAAAATAAAAAAAAGAGAGTTGGTATCGATACATTGTAAAAAATCTCACGTTCAAGAAATTATATTTGTGTTAGGCTCGTGTGATATCTCCTTATCCAGGTAGGCATTGCAACAACTTAAGGTATCACCAGACATTATTATGCAGTAAACACGAGAATATGAGAAAACCATTATGTGCTGCTTACCACCTAATGGGTAAAGCCGAAGCGACAGAAGGTCTTACACGGGCTCATGAAGCTCTTGTGTCGTTTTTAGACCTACTGTTGTGGAGACAGTATTGATTTGGGTATAATTCAAACGACAAAAGAGATAAAAAATGGAAGCGTGAATTGGAATTTATCAGTTGCTACTATTATTTTCAGAAGGGGGTGATAAAAGAGATACATTGCGACAAAGATGAGTGTAAGGAGTTGTGTCATCTGGTGCGGCGATTTTTAACCTCAGATAGTGAATTAATTAACAATGTACAAAAAAGTATTAAAATAAGTATGTGTTCTTAAAAACATACGTATCAAGTTTTATTTGCGCGCACATATATAAGCATATCTCTAAGATGTGTATTGTTATACAATACGAGTATTAAAAACATATTTTTTGTATTTATTTGATAGCCCATAATACTATGCATCCACTCTCGAGAAAAAAAATAGCACGCAAGTGAGAAAGCGTTGAGCAATTGGGAGAATATAGGTATGCTCACTTGGAAAATATTAACACGGGTGTTAGCACTTACACTTACACGTTTGCGTATGTGCATTTTCACGCATGCGCGTACAGGTGAGTGGTTAAAGCTGGGGCCTCATCACAAGTACAGCACATAGAATCGTCCCTTCCCTCAGAGCGGGAGTAAACCAGATACCATCCAGCATCAGCACTCACACATGCGCGTACACGAATGTGCATTTTCATGCGTGTAGGTAAATGGTCCCATCCCAAAGCGAGTCTAGAGATATAGGTCCACTGACCCGTTCTTGTGGCACTCCCCCTCCACCCACGGAGCCCCATACCCTCGCACTACAGTTCCCCCCACCCTTGGTGAGCCAGAACCCTCACGCTACAGCTCCTTCCTGGGGGGGGGGGGTGAGCCAGAACCCTCCCAGCTTTTCTACTTCCGGGACTAGAAAAAAGTCAAATTATTTGTCTTTTTTCTATTAAAGAAATATAATAGAGAAAAAGAGAGAGACTACGTGTGTATAGGTATTGAAAATATAAAATCGATTTATTTTATTATTTCTTTTAAGGAGATTATGTACTTTTTAAATCTCTCTTTACATTGTTGTTACTACGTCTTGTTATTATTTACTTAAATTTAAACTTTTAATTTCTTATACATTTATTCAAACCATTTTACTTACCTTTATTAATAAGAACACTATGGAGCCACGTACAATAAATTGGCTTGTGGCACCTCTGACAAAATTAACATACAATTAGACCGTACTCGATGAATAGTGGAAAGCTACTTACTATAACGCCATGCGAAGAAATGCATCTTGCGTGAAGCCATGGTTAAAACTTCTTACATTTGTCTTTTATTTGTCTTACATGTTATGAGGCTGGCACTTGCTGACTTCACGTCTTTAGGCCTAGTGGCCGGCTTCGGTTGTCACTTGACACGAAGAGCCACGAAGTACACAGTCAGCTATGTTATGTGACGACTTTCATTAAGTATGACTCTTTTTAGAGTCTTAAGATTCTATCATTAAGAAAAGAAACAAATACGATATAAAATATAATACAATAAATAATTCATTCATTTATGCAAGTCGTCACCGAACAAATAGTACACTTATTTTCTGAATAAGACAATTTTAAATCGTCTAAACGGCAAAACATTAGCTTTTTATTTGCTTCATGCAGCAGTCGAAAGTAGTGCCACCTCAAATAGAAATATGACTTTATAAACTAACAAGAATACACAGCTTCTTATGGATAATGATCAGTTACAGGCGCTTATTTTAAAAATAAAGTTTTTTTAATAACTGACGTAATGTTTTAAGTATTATTTCGTGAGTTAGTATTGCAGTTTTTCCCGAATGTGAATTTATTTTGCTGGATACTCTTAAGTCAGCACATTTAAAAGTAATATTTAATCTTCTTACTCATACAAAGTATGCGTTTAATACGAGAAATTGACTTATTTTATAAAATAAAAAAAATATATTTTTCTACTTGTGTTTATTTTGGAACTAAAAAGCTTATTGTTGTTGTTAAAAATACATTAGTGTTAAAAAAAATACTAGTAGTAAATTGTTAGCAGTATTGATGTGTGGGTATGTGATCAGGCAATAAAATGTACAACACTGTCGATTTTATTATAAAACACGGACACGTTTATTCTCTTTATGTTCAGTGTATGCTATCTTTAGTCTTTACAATCAAGGATGCAATCGTAAGCTGAACTGAAATAAAGCAAGATCAAATCAAAAGGAAAATATAAAAAGCAGGGAGTGCGTATCGACAGACTGACTGACTGATCGAGAGTTAGTAAACTATAGATATTAGACGCTGAAGTACAGCGTTACGGCGTCTCGTCTTCTTTCTATTGCGCATGCGTTAGAATTTAGTTACGAGCGCCAAATATACATCTAACACTCCCTCCCGTTCGTATCTGAATTCAACAAAACAATATAAAATGAAAAAAGAAAAGACATATTGGATTATTAACACTGAGTAATCTTATTCAGATAAAAAAGTAATCAGCTGAAGATGTGGAACAGGTCGGCTTCTTGATCACTCATTGGGGTTGGTTGTGACGAGCTAAAACATACACAGAGAGATACATTAGTCGGAATATCCACTATCATTATGTATCCATTATCAATTTATTAATTTTACTATCTCAATTTCAAGTTTAATTATCATGCAATTTACACTGATTAACATTCAAAATTTCTTTCGTTAGTCTTTCATGCAGTTCAAACGGCAGGGGCTTTGTAAAAATGTCTGCTAGTTGTTCCTTGAATGGAATCCATTTAACGATTATTTTTCCTCTGGATACACATTCCTTAACGTAGTGAGCCTTGATATCGGTCATGTGTCTCAGTCTTTTGCCACCATCTATATTAGTACTTGCTCCGGTGGCTTTGTTGTCACACCAAAGGTCCGCAGGCAACAGAATGTATGACAGTATTAAGCTGATTGAATGTTCCAATCCTATCAGCTCCTACCTTGCATCACACATTGCCATGTATTCTGCCTCATAGGTTGAGATTGCAACGTAACTCTGTTTTCTTCTCTTCCAAGCAACTGTATCGCAATACAATCTTATGAGGTATCCACCTGTCGTAATTGAGCCTTTACAGTCTGCCAAACTCACATCTGAAAAGACTTCCAGCTTATTTTTCCGGCCTCTGTAGGTTAATCCCAGAGATCTTGTGTGTTACAGATATCGAAGGACTCGTTTTACCATTCTCTAGTCATCAGTTGGGCAGATTTGGTGTCTGCTTAATACATTCACAGAGTGCGAGATGTCTGGTCTGACTGTGTTAGCCAGATACAGCAGGCTTCCAACTGCTTCTCTGTGAGGTACATTTTCTTCAGTTTTAGTTTTGTTCAGTTCTCCAGTTTCTTCCGATTCTTCTCAGTCTTTTCTTTGCCGATTCAGGGCTTGATTTGTCACCATTGGTGTTCTTTGTGGTTTTGAGTCAATAAATCCAAACCTTTCCAGAACTTTGTCGAAGTATGGTGTTTGCGTAAGTGAAATTGAATTATGTTTTCTGTCTCTTTTTACTGCGATAACTAACCTCGCCAAGATCTGATATCTCAAAGTCAGACTGCAGACCAATCTTAATTTCTTCTGGTTTACTTACCGATTTTTTGCTATCATGATATCATCTTCATATGGAATTAAGATTAAAAGGCTAATTTCTTCTTTCCATGCGTAAAGGCAAGTTTCACTGGTGTCCGTTTCTGATACTAGTTTTAGTGCAGCACCACATGAAAACACTCGTTCCATTTCTTCAAGCTAATCTTTAGTCTATAAAGGGCCTTTTCTAGAGTACATACTTTATTTTTCTTAAGTTAATCTTCGTCAAGCAGACCTTTAGGAAACTCTATATTTATTTTTTCCTTGATTGAAACATTCATGAATGCTGTCCTGACATCCAGCAGACAAGTTTCTAAGTTAAATTTATTAAAAGTTGATATTACCGATTTCATAAGAGCCAACCCAGATACAGGAGCATAAGTCTCTTGCAAGTCGTACTTATTCCTATCTTTAAACCCACGAATCACCAACCTCACTTTAAACGTCGTGGTTCCCGTCTTCGTCTATCTTCTTCTTTAGGACTCGTCTGGAATCTATGATGTTTGGTTTGCTTCCTTCAACATTCATAGTTGGTCTATCTACAATTTTCCATACTTGATTTTATGCATTGATTCCAAATTATGGTAAATTGCTTTGAAGTTTTCTTGAACAAGCTCTTTATTCTTCCTCGGTCGTCCACATTTCATCTTGACTCCTTGGTCTCCCTCCGTTTCTAATAATACTTCAAGACTATCTTTAGTAAACTTAATGAACCATTCATCTTATTTAATGTCTGTCTTATGATTATTTCAGTTTGCCATTTTATCATTTCCCCAGACATTTCTAAATACAAGTCTTTCATGAAATTTTACACCCAGAACCTCATAAAATTTACATCCTCTGGTCTTAGAAAAATGTAGCCGGTAGTAGTATAGCCAACCAGTACTACTCGTATACCTTGTGGGCTGTATTTGGTTCCAGTGTTCCTTTGTATCTTAATAAAGGTCACATGACCAAATCTTATTTGATTTATTTTTATCTTTAAATTGGGGGTAAAATTTCCTAAGGAAGCTGTTATTTTGTTAGACAGGTGTGGTGTGCGATTATATGTATATACTGCAGCACCTAAGGTTAGATCCAACAAGTTCTCCCTAAACCTTGAGTCATATTTGTAGGTTCATACTTTGTCCTGCAATGTGCGATTGATTCGTCCTGAAACGCCATTGTATTGAAGATTGTCTGGACAAATCAGTTGAGACTCAGCTCCCAATCTCTGGAGAATTTTCACTTTTTGACCTCCTGCAAACTCTGTGCCTTGGTCAGTTCTGTAATAGCACATCTTTGCATTAAAGTCCAGTAGATTTCGTGCGCTGGTCACAAATTTGTCCATACAATTTCTTGCTTTACTTTTCCCTTTTACAGGGTATGCCATCGTCAATATTAAGTAGTCGTCTGTGTATACTATCATGAATTTGTATCTTTTAGGATGAGTTATTTCGATGCCCTCTCTCTTCCAGTGTTCAAAGGCAATTTTTAAATTTTAGCAATATGACACACCTTGCATAATGCAATGAAGTGATCGAACACAGACTTATCCAAATCTTAATTGTCCAAAAACTTTCTTTGCAATCCTAAAGATATTCCAACGATAATTGCCCGAATCTTGTGTTTCAGAGCTTGGCTCTGCTACTTCTTTTAAGTATTTTATACTTTTATACATAGGGACTTTAAGCCTCTGAAATCTCACCGATCATTAGTTCTTGCCTATCATTAATTTTTTTTTCTTTAATGGTTTTCTCAGACTCATTTTGTTGAGCGGCATCTAAACAATCGTTTTCAGATCCATTGTTTGAGATTATAGGTCAGCTCTAACTGTAATTGGTACTGACTTCCTGAACCTTCTCAGCCATTGCCACAGAGGCACATTCTATCATTAAGCAATCTATAATTTCTTTACGCTTCTTGTTGTTGCTTGTACTCTGACCATCTTGCACTAGTTCCACTATCCAATGAAGACTCTGTAGGCATCGGAAATTAACGTCTCGTTAGAGCTGGGGTCAAATATATCTATCTTAAGGTTATCTAAATAGATACATATGCATCTATTATCAAGCTGACGAAGCGACATCAAGTTTCCAGCGAGCAAATTGGCGCATATCACTCTATCTAGGACCATTTTGTTTTTGTTATTACTACCCAAAACTCACCTTTCTCCTTCTGCTCTTAAGTTCACGGAGAAACTTTAATTCGTGCATTTAACCAATTTTCTTCCATAAATTTTTGGTTCCGTCCGTGCGTGTAGAGAGCAAAGTTTCGGGTCCAAGAACAAACTTACTACTCGATGCATTAGATCTAAGCAATTCCATAGTACTTTAACCTTCTTTATACTTGGCTTAAATATTTATAGGACAAGCCATTCTCGCTTTTAAACAGTCTATTAGAATCTGCAATTTTCACATCTGGTACTTTATTGACAATCTTATGGTGAAAGCCATCTCTTTTCTCATCTTTAAGAAAACTCTGAGTTTTACTGACAAGTTCGAAATTTCTATCATAATCCATTCAAAATCCATCTTAGTCTATCGAGGAATTCGCAAAATTAAGTATCACTTTGCTTTGCGGGATCAAATCTAACAGTGTGAATTTTGTTGTATATTTGATACGCCTTTACCTGTACATCACTTCTTTTCATATCATTAATTTTTGCACTTTTACCGTAGGATAAGTAAAAAAATACTCTGTTTTAATAATCTAAGGATAATCTATCTAGTATTAAATTTAAAGTCTGCTCTTTATCTTTAATCAACTTTTGAATCCCTAAATATCTTTTTTGTAGGCTCCTAGCTCCTTTAGTCAATTCTATCTTAAGATAATTATTTCTGCCTGCCATTTTCTTATACAAATTATCTGTTTCTTTAAATTATCTTTTCTATCGCTCAGATCCTTTAACATGCTATCTATAGTTTATGTATTAATCGAATCTTTCTGTTTATTTTTATTTTTATTTTTATTATCTTCTATCACTTATTTAGATTTATTAATCAAAATCAAATCTATATTTTTTTTTTTTTCAAATATTTAATGTGCTATCTTGCTAGAATAATCTTGTATTAATTAAATCTATCTTACTATTTTTCAAAGTTTTCATTCGCTTTCTTGATAAAATAATCTTGTATCAATTAAATCTATCTTTTTATTTTTCAAAGATTTAATTTCTTTTCTTGATAAAATAATCTTGTATCAATCAAGTCTATCTTTCTTTTTTTCAAAGCTTTAATTTGCTTTCCTGTTAAAATAATCTTGTATCAATCAAGTCTATCTTTCTGTTTTCAAATCTTTGCTATTTTCCGTTGAGGTATAATCAAAACTTTCTTTCCATTTTTATATCATTGATTTGCTATCTTGATAAGGTATGAATCAAATTTATTTTTCTATCCCTCAAATCTTCATTCTTGTCTTGAGATGAGGTATTAATCAAATTTATTTTTCTATCTCTCAAATCTTTATTCTTATATTTACATGAGGTATTATACAAATTTTTTTTCTATCTCTCAAATCTACAATTTGTTATCTTGTTAAATGCTCCCTTTGTTTATGTCTATCTTAAATTTTGTTTGCACGTGATTTATTGTTTTCAAATCTTCTATTTTGAATCTGTCTAAAGAACCTTTAACTGGAATGTGCTGCTTGTGTTAAGGAATAGTGTATATTATACTTCCACGTTTTTCCATTAAGTTAAACGGATGTCCTGTATCGTAATCGTCACTTATATCTCCTATAATAACTCAGATCAAGTTATATATATTACTTCCCAGTGACCATTTTAACCCCATTTGTGTCACCGGGAAACATGAGCAAGCACGCACACACAAACTCAATGCATGCGCACTACTCATGGGACGAGATACATCAGATGACTTGAACATGCAAACGTAACATGTTTATAGTCACACACAATAGCAGCACAATTCCAATGCGATCGAGCACAATCATATGCCTGTTATTACGATGTACTGACGCGTATTACACCAAAATTAAAAATTTTAAATTTCTGTATTTTGGTTTGAGTCGACATTTACCTCTAGTTTGAGCGTGAAAATCCACGGAGAGGAACGAGGCCGCACTGTACGGGGACTTGGAAAAGTAAACAAGTCTATGTAAGATGGCTGCTCTGTGCGCACCATCAGCTATCAAGTCTATTGAAAGGAATACATACGCCCGGTCTGACCGAACGCAAGTCATGGCCGAAACGAAGGTCCCTCTTCTCGCTTTGAGGCGTCCCCCTCAGTGGTAACTATAGCTGTAGCGGCTAAATGAAAATCCTCGTACCCCAGTGCAAGCCTGCCTCACGCGAGGAAAAAACACGTGCCGACTTTTGACCTTTGAGAATTACAGAGTACTAGCTTTATAAAACGCTTCTCAAATCCTATATACTGTCATATTTATCATATCTATAACATATATTATCACCACTCTTATACAATTTCAGTTTCAAACCATCGAAAAATAAAACACATTATGTCAACATAACGACCGATAAAGACATCATAAGTATTATTATCAGTTACTTACTTTCTTTCTTCTGTAATTTTTTTACAATCTTTCTCACCCCGCCAGCTGTCACCTCCCCGATCTGCTCGGTTTCACTAGTGGCTGATGTCAATCTCTACGCCACCTCGTCGATGGCCTGTAAGAAAAGGGGTGCAAGAAAACGTGGAGAGCAAAAAGAATGCGAGTAAACGCGAGATGGGCTCGATCACAGAGAAAAAAAATGGCGGCTAGCGGAGGTCTTGAATACACAACCACACTACATTTTTTAAGGCCCATAACCTGTTAGCAGTATGGATGTGTGGGTATGTGATCGGACAATAAAATGTACAACACTGTTGATTTTATTATAAAACACGGACACGTTTATTCTCATTATCTTCAGTGTATGCGATCTTTAGTCTTTACAATCAAGGATACAATCGTAAGCTAAACTGAAATAAAGCAAGATCAAATCAAAAGGAAAATACGAAAAGCAGGGAGTGCGTATCGACAGACTGACTGACCGCGTGAGAGTGAGTAAACTATAGGTATTAGACGCTGAAGTGCAGCGTCATGGCGTCTCGTCTTCTTGCCATTGCGCATGCGTTAGAATTTAGTTACGAGCGCCAAATATACATCGAACATAAATTTTTGTCCATGATTTGGCTGTATACTCCTGTCAGTTAGGATCAACATCTGTTTCCCTACAAATGGCGTTGTTTCAAATTGCTGCACAAAACAAAAAGCATATTGTAAATATTATTCGTGGAGGTCTTTAACCTTACGAACTCTAACGAAAAGTAAGATTATATTTATGTTACGACAAAATTTAAATTTAACGTATAGCTCTTTTAATGTTTAATAATATCTTATTTTCATCATTTTTGCGCTACATGCTTCTCTCCATTTGTGAAAGTTCTGGTAATAAACTAAATTATAGTCTTTCAAAAAATCATAAAATACAGTAACTTCATTTATTTCATGCCAAAGATTAGGCCGTACACATGGAACCATATCATTATGTTGCTTGCATTACATAATGATAAGTCTCCATGTTAAAGCGTGGTCTTGCATCGAAGCAAGAGAAAAAAAACGACTTGAAAGAGTCTTGTGGCAAGCGTCCAAGAGCAAATACACGATAACCTAAAATAATTACATTTAATTCACATTTATATAAGCCTTCATTAATTTAAGTTAATCTTTTGCTTTAAATTTAATTCCAGTCAAAAATAATGATACAGATTACAGGTGCCAACCAACACATTCCCCAAGCTCCATTTCCAAACGCGGCCCTTCGAGATAGAGCTATATCATAATACGAATATATTTACTCAGAGTTATCCGTTTTAAGTATTTTCAAGTTAGTGAAAACTATATCAGTTATAGCATGTTCGTAAAAGTAAACCTGTCAAATTCGTTTTTAGGCTATTTAGCATTAAAATAACTTTTCCAAGCTTTTTAATTATTTTAGACTATTCTATTTAGTTTTACTATGACTCTACAGTTCCTAATTTAAAACAAAGGAAAGCTACACAGTATCGAGTTTATTTCAAGCACTCCAAAATAGCTGAGCAAGAGAGAGATCTTGCTACCGAAGTGAAAAAGGCGGTAGTATTGTTTAACACAAATCTTCGTGTAAAAGGAATGGAAGGCTTCCCATTACTAGAAGCAGGGTAGGGAAGATTTGGGCGATTTTGCTGCGAGAAGATTGCCCATCGAACTGCGTTCTCCAGCCTGCCAACATACGACCTAGCCAACTGAGCCACATTTATACAGATGTACATAAGTCTGCATTGAAGGCTGGCAGTTACAAGTAATACAGTCACTGCTTTTTTAAAGGTCATGCTACGATCATCCTTTTTTTCCTATCACATTGGTCAAACCTGTGTACTACTTGATCTAAAAAAATACCAGTCAATATCTGTGTCGTTTAAATAGACGTTTTAAATAAAAGACTTCGCCACACAAACGTTATCGTCAAGTTACAGGTGACAGCTTATCACCACAGCACATTTTGTACCTCGGTAAATAATTTTCTCTGCTTCGCATCGTAAGTGTGTTCTAAAACGGAGACAAAAAATATGAATTTGAAATCTTCGTCTTTTGAGAAGGACGAATGGCATCTTGAGAAGATGCTAGGCAGTTAAATACTAAAGAGTTTGACATCGGCAGTCAGTGAAGTGTCTTGTGTGGTGACATCAGAGGTTGTACTTAGCGTTGGCATCGTTTCAGATGCCGTCTTGATGCCCAAGGAGATAGTTAAGGTCTTTCAGGAGAGCAACGGTAAATTGGTCATGCTTTTTTTCCAGTACCCTAAAATTTGTACCCATCGTGATGAGTATCATCATAGTTTCATATCATACCAGGTCTTGGGATGGCTCTGGGTAGGAGCACCTCTTTGGGGGGGGGGGGGCATCTGTATGCAGCTCTTGTACGTGGTGCTAAGACGCTGAAGACATTTAAGTGGTTTTTAGTAAGCTAATTCATAAATGGTCTTTTCTTTACTTGCATCTGTTTTGTTTTTGCGGCATGATATTTTTTTTGTGCTTCAGCTAATATGCATTTGCATAGCTGTTTTGTTATGTTATAAGGTAAAATGGGGTATAGTGGGACCCTTTTTGAAGCAAAAAATATTTATTTCTTATTTTTGGAGTTCCACCAATGCTAATTCACCTAAATTTTTTTTTAAATTAATAACATAGGTTCTTACTTAAAAAAACAATATTTATTGGCTGTACTTATCATTATCCGTTTAATTAAATAATTTTTTTACATAAGTCGTGAAATCTGCAGTAGTGGGGCATTGTCTTTGAGGATTACGGCAGTAGTAGGACACTGTATGTGTTAGTAGTGGGACAGTATATGACAACGTTATTTGTATGTGTATGAAGACAGATTTTTATTTATAAGAGGTGAATTATCACTTGTAAGAGTATATAAATATTAAAAATAATAGATTAATAGGGATTTTTCTTTTATATATATTTTTTTCAACGATATCACAAAATCCCTACTTACTATGCCTATTAATAATAAAGGAAAAAATATTGTCTAATGTAACATAAACTTAATAATATAATTATTAATAATACAAACTATAAAAATAAGAATAATAAATACAAGTTTAAAATAAATATAACTTTCTAAGGTCTTACAATTTTTCTTTTCTTCTTTTTATTTTGCTTTGCAGTAAATGAACTTCACATGGACTTAATGCTTTTTCATTGTCTTCTAGTTTATATAAACATTTTTTTATTTCCTGTACTATTGAGTCATTGTTCGCATTCTAGTTTTCTTATTTAAAAATTTTTTTTACCCTCTTAAAACTTCGTGTTCAAATTTTTTGTTGTACTTTTTAGCGTTTTTATTTCTTTTTTTTTTTGTTTATTAACTGAAACCTACTGCTTTTTCAATGTTTTTCAAGTAATGTATCAAATTATTAACAACCACCACGGTCAGTTTTTCTTAGCTGCTTCCTTCTTGATCTTAAAATTTAGATTGGTTACAGAAAATATCTTTTTTAAAGGAAAGTTATTTAATTCTTCTGTGAAGGTAAGTGGCAAGTTTGAAAAGCTGAAATATCAAATGAAAATATAATGTGAGTGAACTAATACCTGTATTTTTCTGTTGACGATTTTCAGTATTGATTTTGTTCGGCTTTTTTTAATATTAGTATGATGAAAATTATTTATTGAAAATATATATCATTTTCTAAAAAGTTGATTATTTTACATTGGGTAGAATAGATTAATACAGATTGCATTAAGGTTAGGTTTCTGATTATGTCTATTTACCAAGTAACAATGCTCTCATTCACTTAACTACTAATCCTACAAATATATTTAAGTTTAATTTTTCTATCAAAGATTAGACAGATGACACTCGCACGATTACTATGGTAAAAAGCATGAAGTTACAGTCGTTGAAAATAGAATTTGGTCATGGCAAGTACTTGTCCCACTACTACTTAATTAAAAAAAAAGGATGCAGTAGTGGGACAGCAATGATAAGCCTCGCCCCACTTCTACATGGTGTTTGCAGAAAATAAAGGTATACTAGGGCAGACTATATTTTATGACGAAGTAATTATTTTTAAGATCTTATTAATAAAACTTGTTCTTGAGTGCTATATTATAACGTATAAATAGTTTGAATGTACGAAAAAAGTTTTTTTTTCAGTATATCATCTTCATAGTCAACTTTAGTGTCACATCTTAAATGGGCAAAATGCCTCGTTTAAGACGTATGCATCAAACGAGTGCTTGGCCAGCTTGATAAAAAATTTTTTTTATTCTCCCTTGAGCGTTAACCACAATCAATTTTGGAAGTCTTATCTAGCTAAAAGATAAAGGAATATTAGGAAATTTTTTTAAGGATATGTTTTGACAAACGAATTGACCAGTTATGATTTTCTCCTCCTGTCCCACTATACCCTACAATTTCTGCGTTGTCCCACTTTACCCCATTTTACCTTAAGTGTAGAATGAAGAATCTTAATGATCAATATTATAACATGTCATACCTTACTTACTTTTATGTTAGTATTGAGGCATGGCATGAGGCTCTTTTTAATAATGGAATGAAGAGATGAGGTAGATAACTATATGGGTAGCAGCATCAACTGAAGAGAAAAATAAGCTCATGCATTGAAAGAGCTTATATTTATTGCAATAATTACTAAATCTCACAACTGTATGTGTCGCCCTACTATTAAATTCTCTGTTGACCATGTCAACCTTCAGCCCCACAGGTATAGGTTTGGCAGTTGCAGCTAGGTGCGATACTTAGAAGTTTGGTAGTTACCGCTAGGTGCGATGCTTAGAGCGTAAGAGGTAGGATATTAAGGAGTAGGCCTACTATGGTGGTATAACAGCACAAACTGCCCAATACGCAGATTTTTGGAGTGAAAAAATTCTTTAAGAATTTGTGAATGTCCGTATTAAAAAGATTCTATTGAAGTTATACTTCTGTAGGCGCGTTCTGCCCTACAAAGTAAATCAACGATCTCAGATTGGTGACCTTTAGAAAAAGTGTAACGGAAGTGGATTTTGGTAGCTTCTCCACCTTCCCCTTGCCCCTCTTCACGTACTTCTGGTCCTTTCAAACCACACCACATTAAGACACTAAGTATAGTACACATTATGAATTTTACTTCTTTTTCTTTTAACCAACTTCTAAAAAAAAAAAAAAAAAAAAAAAAAAATTTCTAAAGAGATTTGAGCCCCTGACCTCTTTCATACTGGGCAAGCCCCTTACTCACTCTACTGTGAGCGTGCCCGTACTTGATTGTATCTTACTGTTCGTTACTTATTTTCAATGTAAATTTGCATTTGTTATGTATTAATTTATTTGGTTTCATTTTACATTAAATAAATATGTTATTCGATAAAATATATTTTTTTTGGTTCAGATTTCTTAAAAAATTTGGAATTGAGTATTTATTAGCAGAGCAACTATCATATGTATTAATAAATATTGATTCATTTATAAACAATTTGTTACTTTTAAAATAAACAAATTATTATTTACGAGTACATAATTTTTTCAAACTTTTTCAAAATTTTCATGATTAAAAAAAAAAATTTCCGTATTGTACGCATACAACAATTGATTTTTATAGTGTTTTTTACTTTCACAATACTTCCTTTGTGATTGAGAAAAATTTTACAATTCAGAGAGATGGGAGAAGCACAAATATATGCAGCAACGCTGGAAAAACTGTTTCTCACATGGATGAACTTACACACACGCTTTTACGCATACTTGATCCCTTTTTTTTGTATTGCTAAAAAAAAAAGTTATGCATCTATTTAAAAATTAAACAGGTTTATCTAAAAGTAACCTATTATACAAACAAAAATTGTGGGATGTATACAGATCTTAAAAATGCAATTTTAAGTGATTTTTCCATAAGGTTGTATGTTAAATTGCAAATTTTTAAAATCAAACATGTGAAAGAGGGAATAGTTGAACGATCTGTAATTTTTTGGGGTATTTCTTATGGTATTTTTAGTATACTTTTGGTGCTTGAATAATATCTGTCAAAAAATCATATGTCTCATAAACGTCCTGAAGGGACATTTACTGGCATGTACTACTATGCTATTTAATAAAGCGGTACTACAGGATGGTTTATGTTAATTTTTGAGGTTCAATTATATTTTGGATATTAAATATGCACTAGGAATAAGTGCGTGAGCTTATGTAATAAATATGAGCGTGCCGTGACAGATGTAATCAGCATATTTAATATCAAAATATTAATTGAAACCATACTCAATCAACGTAGGTATACTCATTCCAACGATAATTGCACCACTTTTGTACACAATATCGTTTCATCGAAGGTATATTTTAATTTATAATTTTACTATCAACCATTTAATTTTATGGAAGTAAAACTTTCTACTTGGGTACCTGAGCACCTACTGTCCACTGGTTTAAATTCTTATATAATAACAAAGGAACTTCCAACGAATTCCAATAAAAAGAAATGAGATATTTTTCGGTATTCTTTAAGTAATCTAGTCTAATACTGTAGTATAAAAGTGATAGTCAACTTTTAAGTGGAAAGAATGCTTATAGAATTCTTATGTTAAAAGAAACTGTTTATAAGCTATTGTAGAAGAAATCTCATTTAATACTAAACTCTATTTTTAGTAGTAAAAAAAATATGTACTGCATTTGCGCGTAAAAGATCCTTTTTTACGTAAATGCACTTAACAAATTTACTTTATTAGCTAAAAATTGTTTATTTATAAGAACTAATATAAGTTCTCAAATGAATTTTTGTGTTAGTTCTCGTAGAAGAACTTATAATTTTTTATAGACTAAGAACTGACATAAAACCTTATACAAGACCTTACATCAGTCCTGATGCATGTTTTTGTTGTGAAGAATATAACATCAAAAATAATAATAAAAAAATCTTAAAATAGAATTATTAAGCAATGAAACAACCTTAAAAGGTGTTATTATACAAATAATAACAACAAACTGGGGTGTTACAGTATTTTTAATAATTTTTTAAAAAACTTATGGTTTTTATTTTATTAGTGCATATTTGCCTGATTACAGTATTTTTAATAAGTTTTAAAAAAACTTACGGTTTTTATTTTATTAATGCATATTTGCCTTAATTTATTCACTGCTCATAAAAAAAGGTTGAAACACTCATTATTAACAATTAATAAGATTTTTTTTAGAATTTTTCAACTATTATGTATTACTATACAACTAAAGTGGTGTGGCCTCCAGACGTGGTGCAAGTGTCGTGTACTTTTTTTGTTAGTTGAGATTGAATAGTATACATTCATAAGTACTTGAATTAATTTTACGTACCTATTAAATAATCATACAACAAATTATAATTTTAAAACATATGATAGGGTTAAACTTCAGTTGAACAAAACAACACAAATTAAAATCTTAAGAGTAAGGTATAAAAAAAAAATATATGATTTTTAGACGACAAAACCGTTTATATTCGGTTAGTTACTCAACGAAATAAAAGTAGTTATAATTTGGATGAGGTTAAAGAAACATAAACAAAATTAGGTACGTGATACTGGTAGCTTATGTGGATATAAATTGTAAGCTAAGTAATCATCCCCTATAGTCAAGTAAAAAAGTTTCTTGAATTTTAATTCAGTAGATCAAATTTGTGTTCTTCTTCTTTTACTATTATTATAGTTTTATTGTAGGTAATGACAATATTATTAAGAAACTTTTCTTCAGTTCACACCAAGTTATGGTACTTTTTCAAAGTATTCTCATTTTGTAATTCTAGATTATTTAACGTAATGTTTTTATAGTGACAAAAAAAATTCTTTAAGATTTAATATGAAGTAGATATTCGCGTTCACTTACATATTCAAATATAAGTATAAATATAAATATAAGTATTTTTTAACATTACTTTCACTTATGTTCTCTCTGTCTCTCTCTTTCTCTTTTTGACGGGAGATAGCGCACGCTACCATCTACGTGCGCCATAGCCAACCACTGGCTTAGAACCAAAATTGTATTTTATTTTTATGCTTAGTTGGAAGAAGCCAAAAAAGGTAGATGTATACCTTGACACCACAATACGAGCCTGGACTCCAGAGGCCCTGAGTATCTTTATCTGATCAGCTCGCTACAGATGACAGTTCTTGTAATTTTAAGTCAAGAGATAAAATAAAGGTGAAATTCAAAGATTGGTTTTTCGAACTAGATAACGTGATTGGGAGTTCTATAGGAGCTTTACCTTATTCAGAACAGTTAAAATAGCTCGCTATTTCAAACAATTTAAGGTAAATGAGTTAAACAAATTAAAAAATGTGTTGAGGCATCGAGCCTCTATTGATCTTACAATCTTACAATTTTTTAGAGTCACGCAGTGTGGGATTACGATGCTAGGTTATGTGAGTTTCCATGTAATGGAACTCGTAAAAGACGTCTAGATATTGGCCGCAACTGACATACAAGTTGCGTCATGGACCTTGCGTGAGATCGTAGTTACACAGCTCGAAAAGATGTCATGAAGCGACCGTGTTGCAGATAACACGCTACCTCACGCTCAGACTGCAGTCTGTTGTCAGGTCCATGTTAGCTCGCTGGCTTGTGTCAACCAATTGGCTTGCATTTTCACATCTCTTCCTTCTCAATATTCAAGCCCTGAAGCCCCTTATAACGGGCATGAGTACTAAATGTATCACGGGTAATAAAGCTTCACTTGAAATAGTGAGCATCGAGCTCATTACGTAATAAATTTACCGAGCGCTCGAAAGCTGATCTGGAATGCTGACAAAGAAACACACTCTCCTTAAGGTTCTTACCCAATTAACCCTATTTGCCAGGAGTGTCGAACTTTGAAGCAAGGAACTCATTGACTCTCGAGACATTATTTCAGCACTAAAGCGTGTATTTACAATGCTAAGAGTGAGCTAACTCCTTTCCTATGAAATGGAGGAACATATTTCCCTGGAAGTACTACCAGCCCTTGTTTGCCGAGCATTAAAATCCCGGTTTTTTCCAGTCGTTGCGAGGACTGGCAGTTACTCCGTGAATTATTTCAGGTGCTCATTTACTAAGATACTTACCTAACTGACGTTGAGAGGCTTTATTATTTGAAGCCGAACGTGCAAGGCGAGGCAAAGGCGGTTTTGTACACACTTCAGCTCATTGGCTCCAATTATCTAATACCTTGAATACCTTGGAGTCTTCTCACATCGTGGTTCAAGTATTACCGTCTTCTTGTACAGGACCACATCATGTCATGATAATACTTATACTACTTGACTTAAGAGCATACTTAACTTTTACGTGAAGGGTCAGCTGCTGGTCTGCAGGATCTGTTTGATACGTCAGAGAAACACCGCAACCAGCTGAAAGTCCTCAGCCATCCCGTATATCAAGAGGACGTGTGAATGGTCTCCTCAACCTCTACTGCTATGGTTCCATTGACTCGAAGAATCTGGGAAAATGAACTTGAGAAACTGAAAACCCGTAAGTAAGTCACTACATTTGCCAGCTTGTCCAGCTTTCTGCGGAGGCGTGGCCGCTCATTGACATCAGTAGAGGCTTCGCTTAGTCTGCGCTCAGCAAGCGATTCGTCGGGCATCCGTTCATTAAATAACCACCCTCTAGGGCCAACATCGATCAACTGCAACCACCTAAGTCTCGCCACCCCGGCACTTGATGCTGACTGCCTTGCATGCCATATGCCTCACTAAATTGGCTACTGTGGGCGCTTCCTCTAGCTGGCCAAGCCACATGGCTCATTCCTGCCCCTCTTAAGGCGTGTGCCAGCACTGAAATCCAAGGCATCACAGCTCAATTCATGATGGTGGCCGCAAACACAAGGCCAAGTCCAAGTCAGCACACGTCCAGGGTAAGCAAGTGGGATCCGTTTTAGACTACAAGGAGAGAGTCAACCAAGCGGTTGACTCGTAGCTGAGACTAGCTATTCTTCCAACGATAACAGATCAGCTAAAAGGGTCCAGAGGACGGATAATCACAGTCAGGGTGATCGTTGATGCCTGTTTGTAGATCACGATTACATCCATTGAACTCACTTAAAAGATTGGCGTCAGTCTTGAGCTAGCTGCCACAAATATATCAGGCATGGACGTTACAGCTGACTGCGCGATTATTTCCGTAAATATCACATGTATATGAATGTACAGTTTTAACATGTTAATTGTAGAAAAAGGTGTTACCCTTACTGAAACCCGTGTTCAAAAATTTTCCTAATAGCACATGACATTACAAGTTAAATGACCCCGGTTTCCCAGGTGTGCCTCTATAAAGTGTTTTTATTAAAATCAGACATAGACATAAACAGAAGTTAGAATCGACACAAACGGAATATTTTTTTTGGATATCCTTATGTACATAATTTTATTTACATTTTTCCTACTTTTGTAGCTAGTTTATAATCACTGTCTATTACATCATCAATATTCGCATATAACATTATACCTTATGTGAGTTTTGGTCAATTATTGTTCGTACTAAGCTTGAATTTTCATTGTACTTTTACATTTTAACACTGCTGTGCAGTGTATTATATTTTTTTGCAACCTCATCTACCACTATATCTTTTTTAACATTTACAAGCAACTTGTTTTTATGTATTGTCTAAAATCAGTGATTGCAACGTGGTCATAAGAAGCAGTCCAGTATCATGCACAAAGTAGTGTAAGCGTTTTTTTTACGGGAATCAGCTTTAAAAATAAAATTAATAAGCAGTAAGCAGTCATTTTCAAAAATTTTAATTTTTTTTCAATCAAAATGATACATATCAACAAAATTATTTTAAAAAGCCCTAATTTCCTAATAACAATGTTTAAAAGCAACGTATCCCACTTTTTAAATTCATTTCTATGGAATTAAGCTGTTTTAGATGTGATTGGTTCTGTTCTTGTAACGTAAAAAATGATCAAGTTATTTTCAATTGTTAATACTGCAAGATCTTTTCTTTTTTTTTTTTTTTAATAATCCAAATTCAAAACCAAACTTTTATCTGTGTTTAAGCTTTTAGTATTCTTCACAACGTCCATGTAGAATTTAAGACATACCTTTTTTCGATCACGCAAGCTTTTTACATTTAACGTATCGTGGGCGACTCTCGGAAGATGTGAAAACACATTCGAGGCACGACTGATATGTTATGCATAAGTGTCGGCGCATTCGACTGCGTTTCACAAATTTTTGGCATTAATTTCTTTTGCAGGGAGAGTACATGTTTTTTTTGGGGAGGGGGCATTGTCGAGTAGTAAAAAAGACCCAATACTACCACAAATGACACTTCTGTACAACTTTTTATTTTTTATCTATTAGACTAGGTTGTGGCAGTAGTGTCATTGGGACCAAATTGCTTTTTTAATATTACAATATACTTGTAAGAGTTTTACTTTTTCGACGCTGTACTGGAGGCTCTATGTGCTATGTACTTAGCGAATACTGCAAAGCAAAGAATCCATTTATTTACTCCAAGTAAAAAAGATATCACACCGTCTTAATAAGAAACTATTGCTGTGATAATAAAGACATGTAAAAAATCCCATAGTAATTCCTGCAAGTAATGAAGCTCGGATTTAAACCTACAACTACGGCAAGCTACAGTCCAGCTATTAGGGGACAAAGTGGCTTCAGAGAACATGACAAATCATGATTTTCTGCTGACTTTTAAATTCAAATTTTTTGCTGGACAACATCATCATATTGTAAACAATAAAGTGAATTTTGCTGATTAGTTTAGTTGTATGATTTTCAAGAATTTCTTGTCATTGTGAGTTTCACTGAGTATATTTCATATTAGCTAAATAAAGAATTACCTGTTATAAAAAAACAGCGTTGTTGTTAGACGGAAATAACAACTTTCAAGCATACTTCACTAACTTTTCTTGCTTATGGTCTTAAAAAATGTATAAATAAAATTTTACATCACCTACTCCGATAAAAGTATAACATATATTGTTTGACACAAATATTTTATTATTTCACTAGTTGATAAGGTACCTTAATTATTATGTACTGTGCATTTAATATGTATTGGTTTACGATTATAAGTTTAAGTTAAAATGTCTGCTGCAGTCCATAATTGATCTCTAAATCTACAGTGACTTGGACCCTTTCGTACCAAAAGTGAGAGTACCGACCGAAGGGCAGATTAAATACCAATTTTTACGAAGCAAACTTCTTAAGGTTTGTAATCTACTTCTCACAAAATGTTCAATAAGCTTAGTATAACTATAATTCAGGTATAAATAAAAACATTTCACAAATTATTCGAAAGAAGTAAGTTTGAAAGTGTGTTTAAAATGAAAAAGAAAGTTAACTACTTATTTCTCGACTTCTAACGACTTGTAAGTAGGCTACGGCAATAAACTTAATTAAATATGTTTTTTAATTATTACTATCATAAAACTTAGTATTAATACCGGAAGGATTGCTGACATACTAGCAATGCTGATTTTTTGCTAACATTAGGAAAATATCCTTGAATAAATCAATTTACAGTGAAGTTACCAATTGACGATTATTTTATTTTACAAACTTACAAAGCGTGTATTGTAAATCAACGGGATACACGTTCATACTTATTGAATGTGAGGTTTAAATAAACTGGTTGGTTTTTTTGTTGACTTCCAGCAATTTAGAAATAATTTTTGAAAAACAAATTCACATTGTTTTAACAGGGCTCATTATCATGTTAAAAGTTAAGTCATGGCATCCAGGTTTAAATTCGTAGTAAGAAATTAGAGTCAACCAACAAATCTATAGATAAAATCTATAGTTAATGTTACTCACCAAAATTTAAAAAAACTGCACTTATTTTAAATTCCAAACATTAACATAAAGCGTAAGCCACATGCAAAAAAAGTGACAATTTAAATAAGTTAGAAAAAACAAAACTAAAATAAGGTTGTACGACTTCCCTTTCTTTGAGTATAACCCCGGTTAATTGACGGCAGTAACAATTGGCTAAGAATATTATCTGTACTGAGAAAACTCTAAGATTAGGAACCAACACACAAACAATGTTAGTGTTCATATGTCAGAGGGCGGGTTCGTTGCCCTGTGTAAAAAAGCGAAGTTGCTCAGATTGCCGATTATATAAAATATTTAAAATAATTAATATCAAGTTTCAAAATTTATCTGTTAAATAATCAATTAATTCCTGCACAATATACAGCAATTGTTTTTTGATTATTACTTTATTTAATTCTCATTGTTCCCTCAATATTCCATTAAGTTAATCAATTTAATGTCTTTTTTAACTTATTCAATATCTCTCTAAATTTCATATCTTTTTTTATTTATTCCTGCTCTTTTTTGGGTACAGACAATATTCTCAGTTCATATAAACAATTTCATAAATATCTTTACAGCTATTATTCTAGTTTTCATCTGAAACTATAAAAAACGAACTCGCAATCATACGTGAAGGGGAAGGTTTGCTTAAATAAGTACAATAAATTTATTTTCAATTATCTTGTACGTTTTAAATCATGTGATTCTAAGAAAATTTTATCTTTAATTTCTAAATGTATTAATTATATTTAAGTAATCGCGATTATTTACGTTAATAATGAAAAAAGGAAATATATAATATACTCAATAATTTAAAATTTACTTGAAATTCATCCGCCTTTGTTTAATAGCAAATTTTTTATAAAGGACAATTTGAATTTTCCCTCCTTAATACCTCCACTTAGACACGTTGGGTTGGACTAGCACAAATTTTTAGTACAACCATGGAAGGTTAATGTTAGGTAACTACCTAGCCTACCAAGTCACGTAGGGTTCGGTCGTTCTCACGGCCCGTGGGTGTCTTGAGCACTGCTCAAGTCGTCAACCCAGAAACTTCACCTAAGAACGTGGTCGCTAACCCTAGTGTCTTAACTACTTAGGGATGCGTCGTCTCCACGCTTAAAGCGGTCGAGCACCGAAAGTCCAAGTAGGAACCGGTTAGTGGAAGTGTTACTTGTAGGTGGTATACAAACTTACTTTTAAGCTCTCGGCCTTCGTACTTGGTCTCTTTTTCTCCCCTTATGCTCGTCGCGGTAGTATACCGGTGCACGGGAAAATTCCAGGTCTGGGTGAGCAGCGGATTGCTGTTTCCTTTTGAGTAGCAGGTTTTTCCTTCTTTGGGTGAACGCGCTCTAGCGCTTTCTTAACGCACTAGACGCACATTCTCCGCGCGCGGCCTTCGAATTTGAATTTTCGTATTTCAAATAGAAATGAAATATATGTATATAAAAAAAATGTGTACTCTTAAATTTTCTATTTCAAGGATAAATATAATGTATGAAAGAATCTAAATATAAATGTAAGGTGTATATTAGAAATAGAAGTGCCCCCTTACAGTAGATTAAATAATCTTGCTTCTAAAAAAATTAACAAATTCAAGGTAACAGAGCAAAAAAATCTACAAAGTATGAAAAGTCTGAGCCAGAGATTAATCTCGTTTTGAAATCGAAGCCTGAGAGGTGCCAATATCATAAATGAGAAATTTTGAATAAAACTTTTAAAATATCGTATTAATTTACAATTTTTATGGCACACAGTGCTCTCAATACGGCTCATTGAAAAACTTTGTACGAAGCTTGTTACGAGATATTAACCAAATTTTTTTTTGTTCTGCACCGAAAGAATTCTGGTGCAAATAAAGCATGCGAGCCACCAAACTACTTGAACATACGAGCTTTTCATCCTGAGATACTACTAAAACTGTACAGCCACAGCGTCGGGAGATGCAATACTAGTATATAGATGCTTCTTACTGAATGAGAAAGTGTGACGTACTGAGGAGGCCAGAGCCTCTGTGCTGCAGATGTATCACACAGGGAGACTTAACATCAAAACTTACGGACAAAAACATTACAAAGCTACATAGAATCTAGTGAGAAAATATCGTCTAGTGGAACAGCCAACACATGAGGGTGGAGGGAATTCAATATACAAAATTACAAAAAAGTGAAATAGAGTACTGTTACATAAAAATTTAATTTAGGAATTTAAAAATTATATTAAGCTGAAACGAATATAATGACAGTAACAAAGTAATTCATCAACTATTATTTAAAGAATAACGGTCAATACAAGATTATCTAGATGAACAATATTTTTTCATTAATTTAATAAGCTCAAGCTTTGCAGAATGATAATAAATTCTAAAATTATTATTGATTATCAAGGTAATAAGAGGTATAATTTATTTATTAATAAATTAATTTATTGTTACAAAATTTTTTTATTCTCATACAAAACATGTGTCATTTATATACATATATATATGACACATCAATTTTGCAGCTCGAAAGTTAGCAGCATCTCGGAAGCCAGCAGACATCTGATTAAGGGCAGTGGAAAATGCGCTCTACGTTTGTTTGCACTGTCAGCAAGTATTGTTGTGCTATTAACACGTAGTCTTTGGATTTGTGCTATTTGTTATTTCATATTTCGAGCATAAAAAGTCATTCAATCCTAATGGTAGTCAAAGATCTAGTGTCCAGCATACTTAACGCTTGTCTGTGTTAACTAAATTAATCTATAATGTCAGATAAGTAAATAATTCATTTGTACAACAAACATCTTCTTCTCGTGTTCTTGTATAAAGATGAATTTTCTATGTTATAATTAACGATTTAAGATATATTTTGCAAAAGTTATTTCAAAAGGTAAATTTCAAGGGAGCGAGTAAGAGAAAGAGAAAGAGAGAGAGAGAGAGAGCTATAAGTTCCTTGAATTAGCAAGATTTTACCTGTTCAAGAATACTTGCAGCTTCTGAACTACAGTCTGCATTTTAGTCAATCAAAGGCTAAATAAAGAAGAAACGTCGTGTTATGCGCGAGAGTAAACCAACGATTTTAGATCACTGACCTTGAGAAAATACAAAACAGAAGTGGATTTTGTATGTTATTTTCGTTTTACCCTACATTCCGCGCCATGCCACCCCACGCCTTGCCCCCTGCTCACTACACCACACGATGCCATATCACCACAGCACGGCACAGTACACATTTTCAAATTTTATTAGGCTTTTTTTTTCTTTAACCAGTTCTTAAAAAAAAAAAAAAAAATTTCCTACTGGATTTGAGCCCTTAATCTCCCGCACTCAAACTTAGTAGCTCTCCTATAAGTGGACCCGATACTAGTATCCTTATTAGTTCTTGTTATGGTACGGCTCGTAAATTATTCTGAATGTAAATATTCAATTATTGTTTATCAATAAATTTGGTTTAACCATAAATTGCATTGATAAACAAATTGTTCGTTTCAAAAACTTATTTTTGAGTTAAAGGATTATTTTTTAAAACTTAGAAATAAGTATATATTTGCAAAGCAGCTTTGCCATGTACTTATAAATATTTATTAATTTGTTATTAATTTGCTTCTTTCACAGTAGAAGAATCTATTGTTATTCATACAATTTTCCTACCTTTTTTCAAAAATTTTTCAAGTTTTTTTTTGCATTTTATTAATACATTAATTGGTTTTTTGCATTTTATTCTTCCACAATTCTTTCACTCGTGTCCAAGGCGATTTTTTTGGTCTATGGATATTCATTACAGTTAGCAGGGAAAAAGTTTGGAGAGATGAGAAAAGTGGAAATAGGTTTAATGATTTTATCCAAAAGTAATCTTTCATACCAAAAAAATTAAGAGATTTCTACATCTTACTAATATATAAAGCAAAGTCGCTGAAACCGTTGTAATCGCTAACCGCGAAAACTACTGAACCGATTTTGCTGAACTTTTGCACACTGATTTATGATACTTCCTAGATGGTTTTAGTACAGTTTTTAACTTAAAAAATTAAAAAACTATAGCAATAAATGAGCTGAAAGTTTTGAACGCCAGCTTTTCACTTCAGTTCAGTAAAATCCGCTAGGTGGCGTTGACATAAAATCGAAGCTACCTGCAACATAATTAAATAAGTGTGGTTATAATAGGCCAGAGCGTGTCGATAGTGGTATAGTCGAGCTTCGGCAGCTCAACAAGCTGTATAGAGAATGCTGGTGATAGTCCTGCAGCTGGGCATCCCGGTTACGGACGACACTCTTCTCTAAAGGGGAAAGGACCTAGGTGTCTCTTTACCCTGAATCTCGACGAGTGCGATCAAAAAAAAAAAATTGATTCCAACCGATGCCGTCTCTGCCACAATACCAGGAGACATATCAAGCCAGAGCACAATCTGCACCAACTCTTCAGAGTTGTGTGGCAGTC
Organism: Copidosoma floridanum; assembly: GCF_036245765.1. Lineage (NCBI taxonomy): Eukaryota > Metazoa > Arthropoda > Insecta > Hymenoptera > Encyrtidae > Copidosoma > Copidosoma floridanum. Next base: position 5,073,360 of record NW_028321892.1, on the reverse strand, counting down.
CCACCATCCCACCTGGAGTAGTTAGAGAATTTTTACTACAAATGTAAGCCAGGGAAAAACAGCTCTGAGGGACACAGGCAAGCCACAAGGGCTACCTTTTTCGTCGTCGCGTCCCCAACGCGCTTACCGCCAGCTCTTCATCATCAGGAATAATAATAAAGAATAGCCTGGAAGTTTCACCACTTGCGCTTTTTAGGGCCATTGTAAGTATTTACGTTCCCTACTAAACCATCAATTTCATCGGTTTTTTTTAGGATCCATTTAAGTGTAAACTACCTTGCCAACAAATACATTTTTACTATCATTTCCGGAAGCGATTCGTCGACTAAAAGACTATATTAACTAAAGACAAGCCCTATTAAACCAAGTCAGCCATTCACTAGCAGACGTCACCTGCGGAGTTGTTCTTCGCAAGGCTGGAAAACCCGGTGACTGACGACTGTATACTACCCTCTCGACTCTAAGCATTCAACCAGGAATCACTAATCCTCTCCAAGGTCTGCGTTGGGCAAACCTATAACAGCTATGAAGGAAAAAAAACTTAAGCCAACGGGACAGCCTCCACTGGACAAGTATCACTAATCAATCTCCCCATCTAAGATCACCAAAACAACTAAATCTGCAAATAAAAAAGGTGCTTTAAACACCAACGTCTTTGACGTTATACCGGGAGACGTTGGGAAAGAGCATTACAACTAGCCCCAAAGCTTCGGACTTAGTAATTTTTCTCCCAATCAGTCTGGGTCTTCAACAGTGAGCCAGAGAAGATCACCCTGAAGTATCCAGGCAGTCACAATTGCTGTTAACTGCAGTCAAGAAAGAGTTAACTTCAGAAGCTCACCGGTCTTTTTTAGAGCCATCGGACGTCGAACTACCTAGCCAACCAATGTATTAAAATTACCAAAGTTGACTGAAAATAGCCTTTAGGGGTAATAAAAGTCGTAAGCATGCCAATAGTCGCAAAAGGGTATATTGGAAAGAAAACTTCAAATGTATCTAATGAATTCAATTTGAGGTGTCAAGAAACTGACGCAGAAAATTTATCGAGATTGAAACAGCAGCGTCAAAATCGACAACTAAAGAGTCCATTACGTGAGAGATAAGCTTTTCATTGCAATCTCTGAAATCTTTAAAGATCCTACTTCAGATTTTTAAATAAGTAGAAAATGTATTAGTGTTTTTGTGGCAATGAAAATGTAGGGTTTAAGGTCCAGGACTTTGTTGCTCTGGTAATAAAGTTGTGAGATATGAGAAAAAAAATTTTTTTCTCATATAAATTTTTTGGGGGCTTAAAATCTTAACAGCTTTAAAAAATAGCCGTTTTCGTGAATTACACGGGAGAAACTGTAAATCAACGGCTTCTCTAGCCACTGATTATTTTATGGCATATAGAACGCACGGTACTTTTCAGTATAATAATTTTTTTGAATTTTTACACCTCATTATTTAACCAAATAAACTATATAGATTCCGAAAAAATATGTTTTTAATAAGAAGATTTTTGTTCTGAGATGTATCAGGAATATGTGTAAAATTTCTAACTGAAAATGTTTCACATTACATGTCAACACACTACGGTGTTTTATTTAGTAAGTCTCGGGCGAAGCCGAGACGGGGGGCTGCTAGTACTAAATAAATAAAACTTTTTGATCATATAAAAAATCGTTAAAAAATTAATTTTTAAGTCAGAAATTAGTCGACGTTCTCAAGATCGATCAAAATTGTTCATCCCTACTCACTACTTATAATAGCTCCCTCAGTTTGAGCCGGATGTGTAGCACTATAATGTAAAAAAATGTATACTTATTTCACTGATAATTTCACCAGATACTTATGTGTGACTTTATACAAGTATCCAAGCACCCACTGTCCACTAGTACCTTAACAATATTGTATAAAAGTATTTTTGATTAAAATCAACACAGAATTCAGTTTTCTAAAGCAAAACTACTATAAATAATGAGCTATTTGGTTTCATGTACTAGCTTTAAAGTTAATGGCCCAAGTAAAGAAAAGCACAGTTCAGAAGCTCTCGTAAAAATAAACATACCTCAAAAGTTCAGATGAAAAAAAGTACAATTCAGGTTTAGGAGAAAAAGAGGAGGAATACTCATGCGTTCAACCGAAAATAAGCAATGCTCTTGTTTTCAGCTGAAAGAAGCACAGTGGATACATTCCGGTGAAAAGAGGCATAGCTCATACATTCAAATAAAAAAACGCATGACTCATCACATCCAGGTGAAAAGAAGTACAGCTCAAGTGTTCGAATGAAAACAAGAATAGCTCTTTATTCAGCCTGCTTACATACTTAGACTAAAAGTGTCATGACATAATTATGTCACATAATTGTTTACATTACTTGATAAATACTTTGATAACTTTCTGACTATATAATTAATGATATTCGTGACTAGTAACCATCGGTGACTAGAAACCGAACAGTTTTGAAAGTTAATAATACATAAAATACACTCATAGGCAAGTGAGCTTCAGTGATTAGAAACCCAACAGTTCCAAGGTATTGTTAATGAATAAAATACGATCTCAGACAAGTTAACGTCAGTGGTTAGAAACTCAGTAAATTTATAGTATTATTATTAAATAAAATACGCTCTGAGATAAGTAAGCAACATGAATTATAAACCCAAGAGTTTTTTTGTATTAAAACTAAATAAAATACGATAAAAAATACAAGTGCAATAAAAAAAAAAATTCATTCCAAACGATGACGTCTCTGGCATAATCCTAGGAGACATACCAAGCCAGAGCACAATCTGCACTAACTCTTCAGAGTTGTGTGGCAGTCCTACCATCTCGCCTGGTGCAGTTAAAGAATTTTTGCTACAAATGTAAGCCAGGGAAAACAGCTCTGAGGGGCACGGGCAGCCACAACGGCTACTTTCATGGTCGTCGCGTCCCCAACGCGCTTACCCACATGTTCTTGTCTAACGATGAGCGGTTGGTTATCCGGGGAAGACCCGAAGACGAGATATTCTTTGGTCAGCAGCATACCTCCCTCCATCACAGTCTCCGTACACAGAGACTCTTAGGGTAAGAATGAAGCTACCCGTAGCCAGCTCTTTATCACCAGGAATAATAATAAAGAATAGTCTGGAAGTTTCACAACTGGTGCTTTTTAGGGCCATTATAAGTATTTACGTTCCCTACTTAACCATCAATTTCATCGGTTTTTTTTAGAGGCCACCTAAGTGTCAACTACCTTGCCAACAAATACATTTTTACTACCATTTCCGGAAGCGATTTGTCGACTAAAAGACTATATTAACTAAAGACGGGCACTATTAAACCAAGTCAGCCACTCACTAGCAGACGTCACCTGCGGAGTTGATTTTTGCAAAGCTGGAAAACCCGGTGACCGACGACCCTATATGACCCTTTCGACTCTAAGCATTCAACCAGGAATCACCGATCCTCTCCAAGGTCTGTGCTGGGCAAACCTATAACAGCTATAAAGGAAAAAAAACTTGAGCTAACGGGACAGCCTTCACTGGACAAGTATCACTAACCAATCTCCCCATCTAAGATCACCAAAACAACTGAATCTGCAAATAAAAAGGTGCTTTAGACACCAATGTCTTTGACGTTATACCGGAAGATGTTGGGAAAGAGCACTAAAACTAGCCCCAAAGCTTCGGACTTAACAAAGTTGACAAAAAACAGCTTTTACGGGTCACAAAAATTTCAAGCATGCCAAAAGTCGCAAGAGGGTGAATTGGAAGAAAAACTTTAAATGTATTTAATAAATACAATTTTACTTAAGCGTTAAGAAACTGATGCAGAAAATTTATCGTGATTAAAACAGCAGCGTCAAAATCGACAAATAAGAAATCCATTACGTGAGAGATCATCTTTTCTTTGTACCCTCATAGCAATCTTTGAAATCTTTAAAGATCCTACTTTAGATTTTTATACCTTAAATTTTAACAGCTTTTAAAAATAGCTCTTTTCGTGAATTACACGGGAGAAACTGTAAATCAACGGCTTCTTATGGCCACCGATTATTTTATGGCATAAAGAACGCATGGTACTTTTCAGCATAATTATTTTTTTGAATTTTCACACCTTATTATTTGACTAAATAAACTATATGGATTCCAAAAAAACTTGTTTTTAATAAGGAGATTTTTGTTCTGACATGTGTCAGGAGTATGTGTAAAATTTCTAACTGAAAACGTTTCACATTACATTTCAACACACTACGGTGTTTTATTTAGTAAGTCTCGGGCGAAGCCGAGACGGGGGGGGCTGCTAGTTAATAATAAATAAAATACACTTTTAGGCGTGTAAGCATCGGTGATTAGAAACCAAACAGTTTTTTAGTATTATTGATAAATAAAGTATGAACTCAGGCAAGTAAGCGTCTGCAATTAGAACACCCATAGTTGTATAGTATTAATAATCAACAAAATGTGCTGTTAAGTAAATCAGTATTGGCAGTAAGATACGTAACAGTTTTTTTAGTACTATTATTACAGAAAATACGATCTGAGGCGAGTAAGCAACGGCGATCAGAAGAAACCTTAAAGCTTATTAGTATTATCAAAAAATGAAATGTGCTCTTAGGCAAGTAAGGATTAGCGCTTAGCAATTCAACTGTTATAACGTACATTAATTAAAAAGATCATATGCTTGGTCAAGCAAGCATCAGTGATAAGAAACCGAACTGTTTTTCAAAAGGCTGTCTAGGTGATGAAATCGGTCAGTAATTTAATGTTACCTAATAACATGAAGTATATTACATATTATGTAAGTTTAAAATTATTTGTGAATTAAAAAGTTGTACTGTCTGCAACTTGTTTTAACCATTAGTATCCGTGTGTGTAAATTCGTGTACGTAGGGTCTCTCTCTCTCTCTTTCTCTCTCTCTCTATATGTGTGTGTGTGTGTGTGTGTGTGCGCGCGTGTGTATGTGTGTGCCTACGTTACGTTAAGTTAAAAATTATGTTTTTAAATGAAAGTCCAGAAATATTCGTCCAAAGTGAGGTAGAAATGAGCTGGTTTATTTATTGGTTATGCCTAGTTAAAATTACTGGTTATTAACTAACATTAAAATACTAAGTGTTAACATAGCGTAGGTAGCTTATAAAAAAAGTTAGTTTATTAATCACTGTTACTTGTTTGAGCAAGTGTATATTTTATTAGATAATTATACCTATAACAGTTAAGTTGCTTGCCTAGGAGCCAATTGGTCCATAAATTGTACTAAAAGTTCATAGGTCACTCATCGCCAATACTTTTTTTCGTAAATATACATTTTATTAATTACCAAACTACCCTTAACAAAATTAAACTGCTTATTACCAATGCTTGCTTGCCTAAGAAAAAATGTTTGTATATACATCTCTAAAAAATAGTGAAATCGCTAATCACTATTACTAGATCCTTCAGAGGTATTTTGTATTTTAAATAATACCGTTAGCGTTTGAATCGATTTAACTTGCTTACCTAAAAAAACTATCATAATAAGCAATACTTGAAAATAGTTATGTCACTAACTGACAATGCTGGCTCACCTAAGAGTACGATTAATATATTCATAATACTTAAACCTCTTAGATTTCTGAGTCGTGTTACTGGCTTGCCTAAAAGCATATTTTATTAATTAATAAAACAAAATTCTGTTGGCTTTCTAATCACAAATGCTTACTTGCCTAAGAGCACATTTTATGCACTCATAATACTATTTATTTATAGCCCTAAAAACTGTTGTGTTCCTTATCACTGATACTTGATCCCTTATAACACATTTTCTTAGTAAATACACGAAAAACAGTTGTGCTTCTAATTTCAAATGCTTACCTGCCTACAAGCGTATTTTATTTATAAAAATTACTAAAAAAAATTAAGCTTCTAATCACCGATGCCTACTCAATTGAGATTGTATTTTACTTATCAGTAGTACTAAAACCCCCTGGTAGAAAATTACTACACAAACTGGCTAGAAACTCGTCAACATGTTATAAGCCCATTGACGCATGTACGTTGACGAGTTTCTAGCCAGTTTATGTAGGAACGTTTCTACCAGGGCCCTGTTAAGTTTCTAACCGTCTAAACTTACTCTTCTAAGATCGTATTTTATGTATCAGTAATACTGAAAAATTATTGGGTTTCTTACTACTGATGCCTAATAGCCTAAGATCATATCTTATTAATATAAATTATACTTAAAACTATTGGGTTCCTTATCGCTGATGCTTACTTGCCTGAGATTGTATTTTACTTATCAATAGTACTAAAAAGCTGTAAAGTTTAAGTCCACCGATGTTAACTCTAACTACAAAAGCGTATCTTATGTATTTATATTACTTGAAACCTGTTAAATTTATTATTTTCAATGTTCACCCGCCTACGAGCGTATTTTATTTATTAGAATTGCCGAAAAAATTGGGTTTCTTATCACCGATGCCTACTCGCTTGAGATCGTATTTTATGTATTGATAATACTAAAAAAACTGTTGGATTTCTTATTGCTGATACTTACAGGTCCAAAATCATATTTTATTGATAAATAATACTAAAAAACTATTTAATTGATTATCGCTGGTGCTTACTTGCCTGAGATCGTATTTTACACATCTGTTATACTAAAAAACTGTTAAGTTTCTATCCACTGATGCTTACAAGCCTAAGAATTTATTTTGTGTATTTATAATACTTAAAAGCTGTTAGTTGTTTAGTCACCGATGCTTACATACTGAGTAGCACATTGTATTTATTATTAATAATTATTAGCCTAAGAGCATTTTTCAATTATCAATAGTAGTGAAGAACTGTGGAGTTTTTTATCACTGATTCTTGCTCTCCTGAGATCGTATATTATTTATCTATAACTTTTAATAAACTGTTGGCTTCCTAATCAGCAAATACTAACTCTCTTTGTAATGTAAATATTTGTAAAGAAAATTTAGTTTCTTTAATTTGAATTTAGCGTGCCCTATGCGCATTAAAAGGATACAGTCATAAAGAGATAAGAGAACGACAAACGTGGAGTTAGTATGTGGAGTTAGTACGTGGCCCAGTAGAAGCACAGAAAGTGTATATAAGAGGCTGACACGTAGAGGCACTACGTAGTCCCCTTCTGTAGTCCCCTTAATGAATAAATGAATGATAAGTGGAGTGGAGAAAAAACGTTTATGAAATTGTATAATTTTTTTCTCCACTACAATATATCTGGTTTTTTTTACAAGAATTGGAAAAAAATCAATAATAAAACACGCGATACAAAATGCAGACACAGCTGAGAACTATTGCGAGCACGCACTTGGCTTAGCCTTACTTGGGCATCAGAGTGTCTACAAGTGTCGTCAACACCCGATTAGTTTGACTGATTCGTGTACGCCGTACCCCCGTAGCTTGTTAGACAGTGCAACTGCGCAAGAGCCTACTCACTTAACATCCTTCTTTTTTATTTGAAGATCAAAATAAACAGCATTAGTTGATATCAAAATGATTCCAGCAACTGTCACAGATTTTATATAAAACAATAGTGAGTAATGCTAAAAATATTGTACATGGATTATGTAAATTGATTTAGTGGTTTTGTTTACTTCGCGGATTCACATAAGGGTACGTTTTTCTCGACAATTACCTTTGGTTTGCCGTTATGCTTGGTGTTTCTATCCTTCCTACTAATTGCACTATCACTCGTGATGGTAGAGCTTTCGTTTCTTTTGGTATCATTGCTTTCGTTTCTTTTAGCATCATTGCTGTCTGTCTCCTTTTGATAACTTTCTTTTACGTTACCACCATTTGCGTTGATCTGATTCGTGTTACGTAATTGTATATTCATGACTACCAGCGCTGGACCCTCGGTATCAATCTTATGCTTGTATTGGGTAGGAATGAGATGCTAGCGGTTACGACGTGTCAATTTGCCACTTTATGTTTTAAAAAAATATCAGCCTGGCGTGCTATCGTAGCCTACAACTTTCCTGTACAAACGTACGTCAGAAATTTAAATTCTATTGCTTCTGTTCAAGTCCTTTAGTTTTGTGGACTAGTGGTATTTATTGTACATACATTCCTGTTTACACTTTTTATGATCTTCTTTTACAGAATCTGCCACGAGAAGGTTTCCGGCTTTTTTGGAAGGCAGGGTACGCGTGACACAATATTTTTCGAGAACAACAGTACGACCGGAGTGAATCCATTTCTAACGGAGTGGTGTGATAAGCTAATGACCTAATAATAAATTGTTGGATTAGATGTTGAATATTTATCGCCCTCTATGTTATAAATATATGTTTTATTTTTCTTGATCTTTTAGGGCAAATAACAAAACTCTTGGTTTATCTTTTAGCGACGTTTCGTCAACTGGAGTGTTGACCTTTTCAGGCTTTATTAACAATAATAATAAATTTTATAATGCCTTATGAATATGAATACATATAGTGTAAAAATAACAAACGGAATACCTTATTGAAAACCGTGAAGGAAACTTTCACGTGTCGAGCAAATAACTCACACGCGAGTCAAAATGGCAAAGGCACCCACATTATAATGACCATCGCTTTCATAGCCAGGCACATAGACAAAAACAATCGTAAGTCAGGTCCAGACGAAAAAAATCTTAGTTTACGAGGTTGGACGAAGACTATCTGAGCCCATCGCGTCCGGGCGAAGAGTATGCTTAGCATATAGCGCCCGGACGAAGACCATGCTTAGCTCATTGCGTCCGGGCGAAAACTATGCTTTAGTTAAAAGGCCGGACTAAGAGTATCTTTGCTCTCAAAGCCTGAAGAAGACTATCTTTGCCCACCGTGTTCGAACGAAAACTATCGTTATTATTTTTTCATTAAACTTGAGGATTAAGTTATAAATATCATATAATTATGTACAAATATTTTTTGAATTTAAATTATCATCGATATGACATTTTAATTATTTTAATTATAAATATGACTAAATTTTCTCAATTATTAGTAATAAAATAAATGACCTTAACCCTGCAGTTATATGAAATAATCACTTTATTTGTTTCGATATTAATATATTCACAACCAAAAATAAATATAAATGTTTTAATTCAAACAATCTTCTTGAATAATACTTTTAATTTTTTAGTTCGTAGGTGATAAGAAATATCTTTAGATAACTTTCGAAGTTTAAGTTTACACAGGTAATTGTTATTTTTTTTTTTATTCCTATAACTATTCAATTCGTTAAATCTTAAAATACGTTGAAATTCTATAATTTTAAAAAAGCTGATATTTTCATGTGCAATGTAACAATAGAAGCTGAAAAAATTATCCTGTATTAGTTTTTAGTTGATAAAAATTAAAAAAATAACTATAGTCAATAATCTAACTACTCGGAATTCACCAGCGCAATCATGTCTTTAATATTTCTTCAAAATCATTTAAAAATTGTTCGAGAATTAAATTTTTGTTGATCATACGTTGTAATTTTTTTTTTTCCCCTCAACTAATGGAATTTTTCAATTGTAGGCTAATTGTAATTTAAAACGTCTAACATCAATTAAGTTCACTTTTTTTTTAATACGCAGATTTTTTTTGGTTCCTCAAAAAAGTCGTATTTTACTACAACTAAAAAGATCTGTGGAGTTATTTTGATTTCAAGCCAAGAGCAGTATATAGCTTCTATTGCAAGGAATAAATTAATTTAAAATTCATTGAGATAAGCACTAAAGAAAAAAACTGCCTAGCTTTTTTATCAAATTCATGTAAAAGTTATAGAATGACCAAATGAAAAACAATTTTTCTATTATTAGGTTAGACATAATTTTCATCTTAAATAGCAGCCTATAAGAGAATAAGAAGCATACAATAACCACAATAATAGTTATAATAATATTAATAATAATAATATTAATAATGTTCTTAGTAATATTGATTTTTTTAATAATTATAATAATAATGATAATAATAATGTTTCTAATAATAATAACAATATTTATTATCATAATACTAACGATTATTTAAACAATTTTGTCATGATCATGCATTCAAATTTTTCTTTCTTAAATAATAACTAATTTTTTAATAATTTTTGACTGAATATATTTTCTAGAGTCTTAGCATTGCGTTTTTTTTAACCTAAGGGTAAAAATCTGAAAATATAATCTGAGCAAATGAGACTATAAAAATGAACATTAAAAAAGTGTGATGCATTTAACCATGGAGCTGAAACTAGCACCACGCCGAAGTTAGTAGCCTCACCAGGAATAAATCGGGCCTCAAGGGGCTAGGGCTGAAAATTTTTTTTTGAAAGCTTTTTTCAGCTAAAAAACCATGAATATCGTTGCACTTCTCTCATACACAACTTCGATATGTTTTTCAAGCTGTAAAAGGCCGTGGCCGCCAGGCTTTGAAAATGAAGATTTTTCCGCAGACACGCATTTACACGTATACGAAAAAAATCGGGGAAAAAACCGTAACTTTTTTGTAGCTCGCGTGACACGATAAAAAAGAAAAGAATATATAATAATGATACATTTCTATGATGTCTCTTCATAAACTTTATGTGTTTTTTAAGCTCTGCAAGGCCACCAGGCTGTTTTAAAGATTTTTTTTCTAATTTTTTCGTACATGTAAATGCGTATCTGCTAGAAAATCATCATTTTCAAAGCCTGGCGGCATTGCATAGTTTAAAAAACCCATAAAAATTATGAATAGACATAATTGGGATCAGCGTTGGGTTAAGAGGATTCCCGCAGAAAAAATTACGGTCAGTAACATAAAAGTTACTGTCACTAACATACCAATCTATAGAGTGTTGAAGAAGCGGATAGGCAGAGAAGGAGCGGGCATTCCAGAGGTTCTCACCGGTGCTCCCAAATGTGACGGGCAAACATGTAAGAAATAACACAAGCGCCAATCCCCACACAACCCGGAGCACTTACTGGTCACATTATTTATTTAAAATAAATTGAAAACCACAAGCGCCAATCCCCACAAAACCCAGAGCGTTTACTGGCCGCTTTGTTTATTTATTAAATAAATTAAATAACACAAGCGCCAATCCCCACACAACCCGGAGTGCTTACTAGTCTCTTTATTTATTAAAAATGAATATAATGATAAGACAAGCGCCAATCCCCACACAACTTGGTGCGCTCACTGGTCCCTTTATTTATTAAAAATGAATATAATGATAAGACAAGCGCCAATCCCCACACAACTTGGTGCGCTCACTGGTCCCTTTATTTATTTAAAATAAATTAAATAGTACCAGCGCCAATCACCACACAACCAGGAGCGCTTACTGTTCGCATACTTATTTTACAATTAATAAAGTGATAAGGCAAGCGACAATCACTACATAAGCCAGAGCGCTTACTAGTAGCATTAATAACTATTAAATAGCATTAAATAATAATTCAAGCGCAACCAGTAGTGACCAGTGAGTATCTTGGATAGTCAGGTGATAAGCACTCGCGTTATTACTTAATTAATTTTATTGATTATTACAGCGACCAGGAAGCACTCTGGGTTGTGTGGGGATTGGCATTTGTGTTATTTAATTTATTTTAAATAAATAAAGGGACCAGTAAGTGCTCCAGGTTGTGTGGAGATTGGCACTTGTGTTATTCAATTTATTTAAAATAAATAAAAGGACCAGTAAGTGCTCCGGGTTGTGTGGGGATTGGCGCTTGTGTTATTTCATTTGTTTCAAATGAATAAAGGGACCAGTAAGCTCTCCGGGTTGTGTGGTGATTGGCGCTTGTGTTACTTAATGTATTTAATGAATAAACAAAGCGGCTAGTAAACGCTCTGGGTTGTGTGGGGATTGGCGCTTGTGTTATTTAATTTATTTTAAATAAATAATGTAACCAGTAAGTGCTCTGGGTTGTGTGGGAATCGGCGCTTGTGTTATTTCTCACATGTTTGCCAGTCACATTTGGGAGCACCTGTGAAAACCTCTGGAATGCCTCCTCCTTCTCTGCCTATTCGCTTCTTTAACACTCTATAGATTGGTATGTTAGTGACAGTAACTTTTATGTTACTGACCGTCATTTTCACTGCGGGAATCCTCTCAACCCAACGCTGATCCCAATTATGTCTATTCATAATTTCTATGGGTTTTTTAAACTATACAAGGCCGCAAGGCTTTGAAAATGAAGATTTTCTAGCAGATATGCATTTACATGTACGAAAAAATTAGAAAAAAAATTTTTAAAACAGCCTGGTGGCCTTGCAGAGCTTAAAAAATACATAAAGTTTATGAAGAGACACCATAGAAATGTATCATTATTATATATTCTATTCTTTTTTATCGTGTCACACGAGCTCCAAAAAAGTTACGGTTTTTTTCCCGATTTGTTTCGTATACGTAATTTTCACTGCGGGAATTCTCTTAATCCAACGCTGAGTGAGATTTGATCTCTGGCAGTACGCACCCTTGTGGAAAAGATGCGAAGCTGGGAGAGGATGCTCTCATCCACTGCTCCATTTATAGTACGTGGTAAACAGGTGTATGCAAATATTTCTTATAAATAATAAATATCAAAATTACATTAATTAATTTGATAAACATTTATTGTTTTGTTAGATGTTTACATGTTTATTAGGAAGTTTTGTAATTATTTTTATCTAAAGCAGCATATTATGGAAATAAAATAGTTTTGTCTTCTGTAGGTTATAAAATGAACAATATGTATCTCTAGCTTGAAGAAGTATGTTTATATTTGGAAACTGTATGTTCCTTATCAAGCAGAAATTATATGGAGGGAGAAAAAATTCTTAATGTAAGGCATATTATGAAATGTGGGAGTGTCAAATGACAATGCATTTTTAAACATTATAGCATTATGTTTACAATATACCTATTTACCACGTACTATAAATGGAGCAGTGGATGAGAGCCTCCTCTCCCAGCTTCGCATCTTTTCTACGAGGATGCGATCTGCCAGAGTTCAAATCCCAATAGAAATGTATTTTATTCATTGATATCGTGGCATACGAGCTCTAAAAAAGTTATGATTTTTTTCCCGATTTTTTCCGTATACGTGTGTATGCAAGTCTACGGGAAATTCTTCTTTTTCAAAGCCTGGTGGCCTTTTACGGCTTAAAAAACAATATCGAGGTCCTGTGTGGGATAGTTAAACGATATTTATCATTTTTTAGCTGAAGTAAGCTTTAAAAAAAAAATTCTTAACTGTAGGGCCCCTCCAGACCCCATTCGTCCCTGGTGAGGCTACTTTGGCGTGGTGCTAGTTTCAGCTCCATATTTAACGATCATCGAAAGTTGCTACGAAAAAAATTACTCCCTTGAAATCAGACAGAAAAATGAGCTTTACATAAATATTATAGTAACAAAAGGAGTAACATCGCAAAAGTTAAGTAAAATATTTTCTAGATCCTTGTAATAGAAAGACGTTTATCAAATGCTACTTGATAATCTTAGAATGATAAAAAAAATTATCTGGTTATGTGAATTGCATATTTTATTTTGTACATTGACTAAAATAGTCACTTTGTACAATAATAATAATAATAATAATAATAATAATAATAAGAATAATCATAATAATAATGATAATAATAACAATAATAATAATAGTAATTATAATAATAATAATAATTATCATCATCATTATCATAATAATAGTAATTGTAATAATATCAGCATTAATATCAATATTATTTTTTATATTAATTATCATAATAATAATACTTTAAACGTTAAACTTCTATCGTTAAGTTTATACTCATTATCATGACATTATTAGATAATCCCAGACTTTAAAAAAAAATTCAATATAGTTTTGGTTCGGCATTAAGAGCAAAGATAGCCTTCGTCCGAACACGGTGGGCAAAGACAGTCATCGTCCGGACATGGCAAGCAACGATAATCTTCGTGCAGCCCCACGAGTAAAGTATAGTCTTCGTCCAGCCTCATAAGTTAAGCTTTTTTTCTTCCAAATGAGGAGAGCAACGATAGTCTTCGTCCGAACGTTGTAACAAAAGATAGTTTTCGTCCGGCTTTGTACGCCAAGATTGTTTTCGTCTGGAGCGTCGATATATACGCACATACAAATTTCGCAATTCAACGACCAAAATTTGTAGTTTACATGTTTTACTTATAAATGAACTAGTTTTAGAAATATACATTTATTTCTAGAACCGTACAGATTTGAAAAAACTTCGATAAGTGCGACTTAACTTATGTACATCTTCTTGTTCATTTATATTGTGACTATTGAAGGTAATGTAAAGCATTTCAGAGATTAAACGTTTGTTGTAATTTGGTTCTTGGTCCAATATTTTGATATTATCCCAATCAAAATTATGATCATTAGAGATTTGGTGTAAAGTTACTACCAATTCCGATTTATAGTTATTTTGATGTTCTCGTTTTCTCTCTTTTAGCACTCTCTTCGTTTCACCTGTATATTTTGCTCGACAGTCACTGCATTAGATTTCGTATACAACATTTGTATTATCCAAAGTCTCAGTGATATCTTTTCCCAACTGTATAATATTGTTTAATTTTTTGTTTATTCTGGGAATTACTTGTATATTGAATTTTCTTAAATACCGTTCTATTTTGTCGAAGTTTTGTGGAAAGTAAGGCAAACTTATAATAGTGGTATTTAAATGCAAACGTTCTGTAGCTTTTATTGTAGCATTATTAATTTTACAAACTCTAATCTAATGTTTTTATTGATGAGGTACCTTGGATAGCCATTCTCAAGCAGCATCTGTCTTACAATCTTTATATTTTCACTATGGAATAAACAATCAGCAAGTTTTATCGCCCTGTCTACTAGATCGTAAACTATATTGTTTTTTTGCTGCGGTGTATGATTTGATTCATAGTGTAAGAGTGTGTTGGTAGACGATTCTTTTCTGTACAAATTAGTTATGATTTTATTATCTTGTCTTATTAGCGTCATATCTAAGAAATTAATTTGGTTTTCTATTTCTACGTCATGTGTTAATTTTAAATTTACGTCATAACTATTGAAAACTTTGGTCACAAGGTTAATATCTTTGTCTCTTATATGAGTAATAGAATCGTCAACGTATAAAAAATAAAAGAGTGGTTCCACATTATGTTCGTTTTTTAAAATCCTCCAACAGTCATTCACACAGTCATCAAGCACCAATTCCGCAAAAAAAGGAGAAATTGGTGACCCCATTGGGGTACCAAATATTTGTTGATAAAATTTTTTATGGAAGGTAAAATATGTGTTTTCAAATAGAAACTTCGTTAACTCTATGATATCATTAAACGGAATTTTCGCACGACGAATGTGATTAACACGTCTCTCAAGGCTTTTCATAACCAAATCACACGATACATTAGTAAATAGTGAAGTAACTTCCAGGGACACCAACACATAATTATCCGGTATTTAAAAAGATTTAATTTTATGTATAAGATCTGAACTACTGTTGGTGTGAAATTTTGATTTTGGTATACATACTTTTAAGTCATAATATATTAACTTTGAAAGCATGTAAGTTGGACTATTGGTTAGTGAAATGATGGGTCTCATAGAAACATCTTTTTTATGTATTTTTGGAAGTCCATATGCTTTGGCTAATTGTTTATCCGTTTGTGTAATTTGTATGTTGTGAAACTTGTATTTTAAAAAATTGTTATCATTAAGATATTTTAAGTGTTCATGTACCTTTTTTTGTAAAACTTTTAACGAATTATTTTTTATCTCTACAAATGTGTCAGTGTCACTCAGAAGCACAGTCATTTTTTCAATATATTTTTCTCTTTCCATACAGACAGAGGTATTGCCCTTATCAGATTTTAGAAAAATTAAATCTTGATTATCTTTCAAAAATTGTTTGGTTTCATTGACTTTTTTACTGTAAACTAGATCATTTTTATTTAGATGTTTTCTATTTTTTATGCAAAGATTTACTATTATACTTATTGTTTGTCTTATTGACTCTTTAGAACTGTCATTTATTTTTGTATTTATTAAACCATGTTTTTAAATGCGACCAAAGTTTTTGATAGTTATGACGTAAATTTAAAATTTACACATGACGTAGAAATAGAAAACCAAATTAACTTCTTAGATATGACGCTAATAAGACAAGATAATAAAATCATAACTAATTTGTACAGAAAAGAATCGTCTACCAACAAACTTTAACACTATGAATCAAATCATACACCGCAGCAAAAAAACAATATAGCTTACAATCTAGTAGACAGGGCAATAAAACTTTCTGATTGTTCATTCCATAGTGAAAATATAAGAATTGTAAGACAGATGCTGCTTGAGAATGGCTATCCAAGGTACCTCATCAATAAACACATTAGGTTAGACTTTGTAAAATAATTAATGCTACAATAAAAGCTACAGAACGTTTGCATTTAAATACCACTATTATAAGTTTGCCTTACTTCCCACAAAACTTCGACAAAATAAAACGATATTTAAGAAAATTCAATATAGAAGTAATTCCCAGAATAAACAAAAAATTAAACAATATTATACAGTTGGGAAAAGATATCACGGCGAATTTGGATAATACAAATGTTGTATATGAAATCTAATGCAGTGACTGTCTAGCAAAATATACAGGTGAAACAAAGAGAGCGCTAAAAGAAAGAAAACGAGAACATCAAAATAACTTTAAATCGGAATCGGTAGTAACTTTACACCAAATCTCTAATGATCATAATTTTGATTGAGATAATATCAAAATATTGGACAAAGAACCGAATTACAACAAACGTTTGAACTCTGAAACGCTTTACATTACCTCCAATAGTCACAATTTAAATAAACAAGAAGATGTACATAAGTTAGGTCGCACTTATCGAAGTTTTTTTAAATCTGTACGGTTCTAGAAATAAATGTATATTTCTAGAACTAGTTCGTTTGTAAGTAAGACATGTAAACTACAAATTTTGGTCGTTGAATTGCAAAATTTGTATGTGGGTATATATGTGCCTGGCTATAAAAGCGATGGTCATTATAATGTGGTGTAAAATTTCCTACATGTTAAGTATAAATCAATAAAAATTTACTTTATAAAAATGGATAATCTATATATCGCCATCAATCCGTACTCACCGTGTATGCATTATCTCTCATTTCTGTGGTGTTTGATATTGGGCGAAAATCAGAGATTGTTAACAAACTGGATAATTTGAGTATATATATATATATATGTTTTAAATAATTATTGCATTACAAAATATTCGCTATAACGAGAGCAGAGTTGCACATAGGGTTAAACGCTACACATAATGTCCTTTTTTCCATTTATTTATCTGTCTTTTATCAACACTAATTTTAAACGAAACTTACCTGCCATGAGTGGTGTTGGTAATTCTTGGTCTCTTTTACGTCCCTAAGTTAATCTCTTCGGGTCCCTGCTGGTTTCGATGATGAGTGTACACCCGACGTCCACTGGTACTTCAATCGGTTCAGACCTCGGTCGAGCGTCCCCGACCGGGCACTTTCATTCAGGCCTCTGTTCCTCCGGGTGGTCTCACCGTCGACGGGCCTATTTGAATCCGTACCGTTATTCCGTACCGTATACTCATTTATTTTTACATTTGGTCTAACTTAGCGATCAACCGTCGTTTGATTCTCACCTTGCGCGGCCCGAAAGGGAAAAGAGAGTGAGGGCCTTTTCCTGCCCCCTTTTATACCTTTGGCTGAGCGCTACTATTTAATACGGCAACTCTCGAAACTTCGCTATCAATTTATTCCAACTGCCCACTATCCTTTATTGCGGGATAGTCAGGGATAGCGTGATTAACACATCTTACGTTACAACACTCCGCCAATTTTGTGACTTACGTTCTTGAACAAAATCTCTTCGTATCACCACTTTTAGTTCGTTATAATTCACATTCACCGCTCCACTTATTGATACCATCACATTTACTATTTTGAATTACCACTATTAACAATTTTAACTCTGCTCTCATCAATTCGGCATTATATTACATTTACATTCTCTTTTTTCTTTGTACACGTATATACATATATATTATAAATTATGCTTAAAAAATTCGCCATTATACTCATAACAAATTTAACTCTGCTCTCATGTATCAGATACAGGTAACGTCATTGTACTAACTAATATGTTACAGTTTTTAATTCTAATATTTTTTTATTTTTTATTTTTTTTTTTTTTTTATTATTTATACATACTGATACTCAATTTAAACATTCTTCGGAGATGTATCATGACCTTGCGCAAGGTTTATTCATTATTATTCTACTCACACACTATCTATCGTACTCATACACTAAGTTACAATTGAATTATATTAAATACAAATTTTTTTTTTTTTTTTTTTTTTTTTTAGGCGCGGAGGATATATATCGCAACTCCCATTTGTTACGTGTACATTATTATTTAAACAATAACATATATAAAATACTCGCATACCGATTAACGATGGTTTTTGTTTAAAGAATAGAGCGTAAAGATCATATCTCCATTTGTCATACTTACTTATTTTCATTATACATTTTTGCATATTCACATCGTTGGTCATTATAATATTTTCTTAGATTCACTACATTATATATTCCAATAACTTCATCATTTTTGGGGTCCATAAGCTCGTAAGCGTTTCGCCCTACTGCTTTATTTATTATATATGGCCCCTCATATAAGTGAAAGAACTTTTTGGTCACTTTATCAAGTGCGTTTGACAGGTGTCTTACTCGCAGTAATACTAGATCTTTCTTCTTCACTTCGACTCTGGAGTACTTTTGATTTTTGCTACGGTATTTGTAATTTTTTTCAATATTTTTTTTAGCCATTTCAATTAGGATATGTCGATCAATTGCACACGAGTCAGGATATTCTACTAATTTCTTTATATCATCCACGACTGGCACACCCAAATTCAACTCCTTAGGGGTTACGTTCGTACTGAAATGAGTCGTGACGTTCAACAAGTCCTCTATCTTTTTTACGTACTGTACCCAACTTGTGTGTTTATTATTACAAAAGGTTCTGAACATTCTCCCTAACTCACGCATGACCCTTTCTGTTGGGTTGGATTGGGGTGGCGAATCGAACTAAATCCTTCTTTTATCCCCGCCTTCTCTAATTCATTTTTCCATCTTGGTAATGTGAATTGAGTACTATTGTCACTCAGAATTCTATTAAACTTTCCACACTCGGGTATGTATTCTTTTAAAATTTTATTTAACGCAGTTATAGTTGTTGCCTTTTTTATCGCGTACAAGCGCACGAGTTTCGAAAAAGCGTCGAGAATCACAAATATGTACTCCGCTCCCCCTCGACCGCGAGGGAGGGGCCCATAAAAATCAACCGTTACCAAATCACTGGGGGCATGAGATTGCACAAGCTGATACGGACCCTCCATCGCGATCGATAAATACTTAACCCTCTGGCACATATCACACGCAAGGACAAATCGTTTTACTTCCAATGCCATCGAACGCCAAAAATAAATTTTTTTTAGGTACGTTAAAGTTTTGAATACACCCGGGTGGCCAAGCTTACTGTGCGTTTGTGCAGTGATATATTTGAAAATTTGCGCTGCTTTTATCGTTATTTTTAATTTTTGTTATAATATCTTTACAAAATGTATCTTGTTTCTGTTTGTTTTTTATATCTTTTATTATTGTTTTTAACGATGTATCATGTACATGGATAGCCATTATTTCCAAAGATGATATCTCCCCGCGAGCGTTCGGCGTGCAATAATCAATTAAATTAGAAATTCGCAGTTCTTCATTTGCATTTTCAGCAAATCTTTCCTTGGGGTTTCTACTCAAAAAATCCGCGTAGATGTTGTCCGACCCTCAACAGTACGTCACCGTGTATGTATATTGTTGCAACAAAAGGTTCCATCGTATCAGGCGGGAATTGTGAAAGGGGGTACAATTTGAGAATGTTAGTGCTTTATGGTCAGTAACAATCTCAAAGTTGACTCCAATTAAGTACTGACGGAACTTCGTTACACAATATACCACCGTGAGAAGCTCCAACTCTGTCGTCGTATAGCGCGATTCAACGTTTAACAAACACCGACTTGCCACTGCTATAATTCTATGATTATTTTCTACGTCAATTTGGTATAAGACCCCACCTATGCCATGTCCGCTCGCATCTGTTTGTACTTTGAATGTTTTGTTTGGGATTATGTGACTCAAACATACCGTATCCAAAAAATTCATTTTAAGGGCTTCAAATGCTCTCGCATGCCGTTCCATCCAATTCCACGATTTTAAGTCTGTTAAAAGATCCCTGAATGGATCAATAAAATTACTATGATTTAAAACAAATCTACGATAATAGTTGCATATTCCCAGTATATGCTGCAGTTGCGTTTTATTTGTCGGTATTTGTAATTCTTGAATTTGTCTAATTCGTTCGGGATTAGGTTCAATTCCATTCTGATTCAATAAAAAACCGAGAAAATCTACTTGACGTTGGAAAAATTCACACTTTTCTAATTTTAATGTAAAATTGTTTGCCAGTAATTTTTTGAAAATTATAGTTAAAACTTGTATATGTTTTTAAAGGATTCTGTGCCTACTACTGTATCATCAATGTAGTTTGATAGGAATTTAAACTATCTATTGATTTGTTGTTTTGGCCCTCCTCGTACTCGTCCCGAGTATCAAGCACGTCTTTTTCCGTAAACATTGTATCTACGTTTGTCTCGAGAGCGAGAGTGAACGCTCGAATGAACGCACTACCCGCTGTTTTTAAACCGAAAGGGACACGAGTAAATTGGTACATCGTTGTGCCGAACAGAAAAGCAGTAAGAGGACGCGACTCTTCGTGCAATGGGATTTGCCAGTACCCCGAAGTCAAATCCATTTTTGAAAATATTTTGGCTTTGAAATATTTTTGCATTAAATCTTCTATGAGTGGTGGGGATTCATGGTCGTCCTCTACAACCTTGTTTAACGCTCTGGCATCTAGACATATGCGAATCGCGCCATCCGTTTTCCTCACTATTATCAACGGGTTGCAATACGGACTCGATGCTCTCTCAATCACCCCCTGTTCCAACACTTGTTTTATACATTCCCCGACCGACTCGCGCCATGCAAACGGAACCGGGTACTTTTGGTTAGTTTTGGGATTGGCAACTTTTAATTTTATTTTGTGAGTATATCCTTTAGAACATCCCGGTTTTGGCGAAAATACATCCTTAAAATTATTAAGTAACTTAAAAAATATAATTTTTTCATCCTCGCACAACCCTGCTATACCCTCCACGACCATGCGAAGCCGAGCAGAGATATACATAGTGCTATTCCCCATGCTATTACTAGTCGAGTCTGCTAATTTAATTGTTTCCCCTATTTTGTTATCAGTATTAATTTTTAAAATTTCTACATTGATATCATTTGTAAAATCACTATTATTTATAACTTTGTTTCCTATTAAATTATCACTATTATGGTCTCTCTTTGTATTCATTTTCATCATTGAAAAGTCATCGTCGTCACGAAATACCCCCCAGCTGTTTACCTTCAACATGTATATATGTATACCATCGTCATGCCGAGATAATAATAATCTCTCCGCCCGGTCTCTACCGAATAAGACATGCGATGCGGGAACCCTACTATCTTTCAACTTAATTTGGTTTTGCCAATAATCTATCACAATTTGGTTTCCTGCGTTAAAGTCATTTCCAAGTATAATACCGCTCGTCAAAAATGGAATAATTAAAAAAATATGTGAAATTTTGAAACTGCCTATCACTAAATCGATTATTACTTGTTTTTTTATAGGTGTTTTTCTCTTGCCTATTGCTGTTGAGACCGTCACATTTGAAACTGGCAAAATTCACATTTTGTGTGTTTTTTCTAGTTTTTTAAAGAAGTCTTCTGATACTCCGCAAATTTGACTTCCCGTGTCCAATATAGACCATACTTGAATGCCGTTAATTTTACATAGGATTTGCGGGGAGGCTGCTCTCTGATTATCATTCCTAGCTTTCTGTGGGCATTTATTCTCTA
The DNA here is from genome assembly GCF_036245765.1 of Copidosoma floridanum. Lineage (NCBI taxonomy): Eukaryota > Metazoa > Arthropoda > Insecta > Hymenoptera > Encyrtidae > Copidosoma > Copidosoma floridanum. The sequence goes on along the minus strand of NW_028321892.1, from coordinate 5,051,420 downwards.
ATATATCAATTTGCATATCATTTATATAATCATCGTGCTGACGCGTCAACATCCCGCTTTTCGACGCGCCTGCTATTAGTTTAAATTACCGGTCTGCGTTTGTATATGGCCATTAGAATTGGTGTTATTATTATACATGGCAGGTGGGAAACGCATATCGGGCATATTGAGGGTATACGCGTTTGGGTTTATGTTTGACTGTTGTGAAAAAGATTTGTTTCGATTTCTATTATATGAGTTATCTCTTTGTCGCCTATTCCTAGTATTAAAATTTCTAAAGTTACTTTCTTGTGAATTTACCCCGTGATTTAGGTCTATTTGTCTTATTTGTTGAGTATTCTGATTATTTTCGCCATTATTATTATTATTTCTTGTATGTTGAGGTATGTTCACATTTTTGTTATTTTCCAAATATATTAAATCTGAATTAATTAACGTTTGTTTTACTACATCTGACTCATTTAAATTAATCGCGACCATAGCTGCACGAACGCTTTGAGGAAGCTGCTGTACGGTGATATAGTTTTTTTTGTACTCAGCCATTCGTGGTCTTAAGAAGGAAGCTTCTATGACTTGTCTATAATACAATTCCTGCAGGTTGTGCGCCTGATCGACAAACTTCCTACGTGACCAAATATCTCTCAATCTCACTTTTACCGCTACAGGATAAAATTCGTTCGTAAAAGCATAGCGAAATACTTCTAAGTCGACAAATGAATTTTGTGATTCATACCAATGCTTTGCCTTACCGATTAGAACATTATTTATCATATTGATTCTATCGTTACCCATGATACTGCGAGCTGTACAAAACCTGTCGAACTCAGATAGAAATTCTAGTGGATTTTGCAAGTTTTCATCTTGGAATTCGGGTATTTTACGTTTATTATTCAACGCCTGTACGCTTCCTATTAACGCGCATAAATTTACTGCTTGAGCGTTATGATTTTGGTTACGATTATTTTGAACATTTACTTGCAATGCTGTTATATTGTTTCGCAATCTTTCCACTTTTGGCAATAGTGGATTATTTATATTATTCATATTATTTGCTAGGGCAACTCTTGCTTGTTTAAATTGTGCGAGTTGTGTTGTTAAGTTTTGTTGCATGTTTTGTATTTCTCCGTGCAGTCTTTGTATCTCTTGGCGTTCGGCTGCCAAGCTTTGCCGTTCTCGCGCGATTTCGTCTATGTTTTGCTGCGTCGCCATTTTAATTTTTCGTGTTTTTTTTATCTACCGAGTGACCTTCTTGTTTAATATTTTGAGTTATGCTAGTATTCACTTGCCGTTTTCTAGAAATTCTCTCTGATTTTCGCACCGATGCGAGTACGGATGCTGGCTTCATAGGCTTAAATATTTGTAGCACAACAATTATAACATATAGATACATTAAACCTTTATTCGGGCGCCATTGTAAAATTTCTTATATGTTGAGTATAAATCAATAAAAATTTACTATATAAAAATGGATAATCTATATATCGCCATCAATCCGTACTCACCGTGTATGCATTATCTCTCATTTCTGCGGTGTTTGATATTGGGCGAAAATCAGAGATTGTTAACAAACTGGATAATTTGAATATATATATATGTTTTAAATAATTATTGCATTACAAAATATTCGCTATAACGAGAGCAGAGTTGCACATAGGGTTAAACGCTACAAGTAATGTCCTTTTTTCCATATATTTATCTGTCTTTTATCAACTTTTAATTTTAAACGAAACTTATCTACCATGAGTGGTGTTGGTAATTCTTGGTCTCTTTTACGTCCCTAAGTTAATCTCTTCGGGTCCCTGCTGGTTTCGATGGTGAGTGTACACCCGACGTCCACTGGTACTCCAAACGGTTCAGACCTCGGTCAAGCGTCCCCGACCGGGCACTTTAATTCAGGCCTCTGTTCCTCCGAGTAGTCTCACTGTCGACGGGCCTATTTAAATCCGTACCGTTATTCCGTACCGTATACTTATTTATTTTTACATTTGGTCTACCTTAGCGATCGACCGTCGTTCGATTTCCACCTTGCGCTGCCCGAAAGGGAAAAGAGAGTGAGGGCCTTCTCCTGCCCCCTTTAATACCTTCGGCTGAGCGCTACTATTTAATACGGCAACACTCGAAACTTTGCTATCAATTTATTCCAACTGCCCACTATCCTTTATTGCGGGATAGTCAGGGATAGCGTGATTAACACATCTGACGTTACAGTGGGCGCCTTTGCCATTTTGACTCACGTGTGAGTTATTTGCTTGACACGTGAAAGTTTCCTTTGCGGTTTTTAATAAGGTATTCCGTTTGTTATTTTTACACTGTATGTATCCATATTCATTAGTTATTGTAAAATTTATTATTATTGTTAATAAAGCCTGAAGAGGTTGACACTCTAGTCAACGAAACGTCGCTAAAAGAAAAATTAAGAGTTTTGTTATTTGCCCCAAAAGATCAAGAAAAATACATCATATGTATGTTGGATTATTTTACTCTTTGCAATCTAGCTCAGTGGGCGCTTACAAAGAGCAGATCCAGTTCTATTTTTTACCAAGGACAGTCAAAAAATCGTTATACAAATGGCTTGCATTAATTTATTCTCTACTGCACACACGCTTGACAGTTTTGAATCATATTTTTTTATTGAGTGCTCATGCCCTTTCACCATACTTTGTGTCTGACTCTCCAGATATCTTTTAACGCCAAAGTATCCCTCGTGAGTGTTTGATAGAATCAAGCTGCAGTACAGGAGGTACAACTAGCCGGTCATTGAACACCAGCCATTTGTTGCAAAAAGAGATGCTCTCTTTATGATTAAATTATGGTACCATGTTAGTAGGCAAACGACCCTTTGATGGCCATTCAGACAAACAACATTCTTTCAGTTTTTTACATGCTGGGTCTTCCTCTTACTTGCTCACGATTTTTTCTAACTTTAGTTGGCAGATCATCTGCGTCTTTCTTTACTGTATACGTGAGATTTTTAGATAAATAATCAGCAAAAATTAGTTGCTACCCCGGCACATACGTTACTTTTTAGCTGTATCACATCAGGCATAAGCTTATGCACTGGAGTCTAGATGTCGATTCATCTAGAGGCTTTGATTGCAAGATCTGGATTAAGGGTTTGTGATCGGTTTCTAATGTCATGTTAATCTTTACCACGTATTCTTTAAAGCTTTTTGTTACGAAAGCTAAATCTGATGCCCCTTTTTCAATCTGGCTGTATCTCTACTTGCATGGGGATAACATGACGCACATGCCACAACTTTACGGCTTCCTTGCGTATCAGCTTGTAATAATGCCACGCCTAAACCATAACTCAACGCGTCTTGTTAAACGAAAATGTCTTTTAAGATGCCATAGTGAGCCAGCGTTGACGCTTTACTGATAATATTCTTCATGTGAAAACATTTTATGCGGAGCCTAGACCTTTCTGCTTGGGAAGTGAAAATATTCATTTTGAAGCCAATTTTTCGTTACGCTATACATAGGTATACTACAAGGCCGATGTATCGGGTTGTGCTCCCCGAGCGGAGCCAACAGCTAGTGAGAGAGCGCCATGCCTAGTACTTATAGCGCACCACAGGGGGTTATCGAAGTAACGAACGCGCGCGCGTGAGTGAGTGAAGGAGAAAGCATACGATATCGTTGAGTACCAGTGCACTCCCACCGACTACTCACAAGACGCAAAAATTAAAAAATACAAAAATAACTGCCATACTACTACCAAATCTCCCAAACTTAATAACCTAAAAAAGTATAACTTAACTACTCAAATGAGAGACAGGTAATACATTATCTTTTTTTGTAATAACTATTTAACTGCACACATAATTATTTGGATGAACGACTGAAATTGAATTTGTTTTGTAGTTCGTATAGTAAGTATTTTCTGTTATTAACACTAAAAACTCATGTTCAGATTTTTTTTAAAGCAACAACAAAACTTATTTGTATTTTTTTCATTCAAATGCGAATATACGTACCTGCATGAAATACTGTCTACGACTTTTAATATTCCTAAGCCAAATGATTGTAGCCTTATGCACGGGACAGTCGTACAGTAAATTGTAAATAAAATATTTTGAAATAATATGCTATGTAAACAAATAATATCATACAAGTTTTAGAATTTGTAATAGTAAGTTGTTTTACTTGTGAATTGATCTTATTATTTTTTCGATGGTAAGTAACATTTCCACTGTAAGTTATTATTAATGTTATTGATAAGGACTCCAAAAGCTAGTAGACTCATAGGTTTTATATTTAAAGCTGCAAATATAACAGAACCTTATAAGCTTAGTTCTTCGAATCTATACACAAAATTGCTAAGTTTACAAGCGTATTATTATATCGGACATCCCACGTCAATCAGGCCACCTAAATCACTAGAAATTATCGAGACCAAGAAAATTATTTTTGGGCTTAAATTTTGGGCTTATTCATACGCTTTGAAAATTGACCTGGCATTTTTTTAAATTCAAAATGGTGGATCCAATATGGCCACCAACTTTTTAAAAGTAAGCGAATTTTTAATTTAAAAAAAAACCACGGTATTCTGCGTGAAATTATGAGAAAGAAATGTCTCTTACTAATTTTTTAATAAAATTTCTGTTTTTGAGAAAAAAATTCATGAATTCATGAATCTTATAAAGATTATTTGATTATTTAAAAAGAAATAGTACTAAATTAAAGGATTATTGGTATTAAATAGTCCTAGTTCAAACTTTATTATATTATGTATTTTACAAAAATAGTAGGTTGCGTACGAGTTTGAAAAGGCTTTGATTTACGAACCAAGAGGTTTACGGCACGAGCCCAAGGTGATCTATAAAATCGAGCGTTGATAATCAAAAGCTCACACGGATTATGTTTATTGCACAGCTTTTCATTAAATACGTGTGAAAATCCGAATGTTACAGTAAGTTTATCTATTAAGTGTAGCGTATTATGAAACAAAAATCAGAATCAACGCAGACTAAAAAAGACACTGATTGAAACAGATAACAACTTATATAAAAATGAATAATCTTTAGGTATTTTCGTTGCATACACGCCATGTAATCTTTGTCATTACAGACAACTAATACTGAAATGTTTACAATTACAGTAGCAGTCAGTTTTTTTAATCATATAATAACCTTAGAAAATTTTCCATAGCAGCTCTGCAAAATTTAAATCAAATTTAGTTATTTAAATGCAAATCAAAAGTGAGTTTTATGAGTTCAAACATTATTTTTCTCCTCCACACTCTTATTTATACATAAAGCAGTATATAGTCAGAATCATGTCCAAAACTCATGATGCAGTCCATACTGACAGACGTATACATCCTTATAATGTTAAAGGACATGTAGGCAGAGATTTAAGAAATCTTTCTAAAAGTATGCATGAAGTATTTCCGAATATACCTCTGCATGCTAAAATCTATCAAAGTTGTAGAAAATTACATTATAAGAATCAACAATTATTATATAAATCTAAAAAAGTACGTAGCGTAGATACTACGTTAGACGACTTTTTTTCTTCAACATCTGAAAATTTAGATGATGAGAGACTCTCACCAACTAAAAAAAATCGTCCATTGAGAGAAACCGCAGTAGAACAAATGTTACAAAGTTTAAAAGACAAGTTTTCAAGTTTACCAATGAACGATCCTCTACGTGTAACGATTTTAACTGTAGCTCCAATTAGCTGGAGTGTTTGTCAGACAGCAGGAGAACTTGGTACGTCTCGGATAAGTGTTTTAAAAGCAAGAGAGCTGCAAAAACTTAATAGTGTTGTAGCCTCTCCTCAGATGAAAGTTGGAAAAAGATTACGCGATGATACAGTGAAAAAAAATTGCAGATTTTTCTGGAAGTGATATAAATAGCTGAGTTATGCCCAGTAAAAATAATGTTGTCTCAGTTACAATTGATAATACTAAAAGGCAAACACAGAAGAGAAAGTTGTTGTCAGATATTAAGGTATTTTATACTCAGTTTACAGATTAAAATCCTACAATTGCAGTTGGTTTTAGTAAATGTATACTTTGGAGAACTATGCGTACGTTTCACAAAATGTATCACAGGAGTTTAACTACAATAATGCTCAGTGCACTGTTCATCTAGTTGTTATTTATTATAAAAAAAAAATACTATTACTCATAAAAATTTTATTCTACTATCTGAATGTCTTAAACATGATGCCACTGTAGTACAGGTAATGGAGCAACAGATAATTTCTGAAATAAAGAAGCTTCTTTCACAGCTCAATAAAATTATATATGTTAGTGATGGAGCAAAGCAGCATTACAAAAACAAACCAAGGTCTTGTAAGCCATGAAAAAGTTTGTTGTATAAAAGCTGAATGGCATTTTTATGCTACTGCACACGGTAAAGGCGCTTGTAATGGCGTTGGAGCTATCTTCAAACGAGAAGCATATCGAGCTAGCCTTCAAGTTGATTGGACAAAAGCAATGCTTACACCAACATTGCTATTCGAGTTGGTGGTGAAAAAATTTGAGAGTATAAATTTTTATTACTGTAGTACAAAGCAGCATGAAAAGACTCCAAGATATTTGGCTAAAGGGTTTTCTGCAGCTCCAGCAGTAACAGATATATCCAAAGCACATGCATTCATAGTGATTCCTGAAGAGAAGTTGAAAATTTCAAGGTATTTCACAATTTCTGAAGTAATGAGCATTATGCAGTATTAGAGGTTATCAACATTACGAGTTATTTGACTCTTTTCTTTGAACTAAGACATAATAATACAGTAACATTATTCTTTGCACATAATGAATGTTTTGCATTACTTGCCACTACCAATGTTATTTACGTATTAAACACGAGTATGAAAATTAATACTCGAAATAGTTGATTGTTGTCTTACTCGGCTAACATTGTACAGTATTTTATAGGAGCTTGTGTGTACTATTTTCAGCATATTATTTTTTTGCAATGAAAAAATACAGATATTATAATATTACATATTTGGCTTGTTGATTTTTTCAGAAACATAGGGATAACATTTATATAATACAATTTACTTTGAAGTCAAGTTGTTAATCCTTATTCATTGATCTTATTACTGTCGTAACATTAGTTTTTTACTGAAATACCAAAAGAACTTCAAGTTGATTGGGATTCAATTAGATTTCTAGCTTAGGAGTTACGAGGGTTTCGTTGCAGTTAAAGAGATAAGCTTTATTATAAAAGAGTTTAAAAATGCTATAATATTTTTAAAAATTTGAAAATTTGTTTTGAAAATTTGGAAGCCATATTGGATCTCCCATTTAAAATTTTTAATATCTGACTTTGTATTTGTCACTAGCGACGTTCAAACACCTGAGTGTTTTAGAAATTTGCCTGATTTGCTTACTGTCAATTTCTTTTAATATAATAGCAATATCAAAGATTTCATCAAGCAAAAATTGTTTTAATAATTTACGAATTTTTTTCTCAAAAACAGAAATTTTATTAAAAAATTAGTAAGAAATATTTCTTTCTTAGAATTTCACGCAGAATACCGTGGCTTTTTTTAAATTAAAAATTCGTTTACTTTTAAAAAGTTGGTGGCCATATTGGATCCGCCATTTTGAATTTTAAAAAATGCGAGGTCAATTTTTGAAATATATAAATAAATCAAAAATTTAAGCTCAAAAATAATTTTTTAAGTCTCGATGATTTCTGGTCATTTAGGTGGCCTGGTTGACGTGGAATGTCCGATATATATATATATATATATATATATATATATATATATATATATATAAAATAACTAGCTACTTGGCTTATGTTTATTATAGAATTAAAAATCTGTAATTAGTTCACCAATTGTAATTTTTGTTTTACTACGGTATAAAATTTAATCTGCTCATAGTAAGTTTTAATAGTTGAAAAAACTGGTAAGAAAGCTGCAGTTATCCGTTGTGAAATAAATTTCTCTAGGCATAATACATTTTTTTTTAAAATGGACAATAACTTTAAAGAAGTCTATTACATTAACGAAGTTTTACTAGACACAGATGATGTAATACAATACGTAAAAGAACTATGTTATGCAATTAATGCTGTTAGATACATGAGGGAATTTTAATTTAAAAAATTCTAACAAAAATTGGAGCTAGACGTCTCGTGCAAACATAATATGTTTTTAACTATTTCTTGAATGTTTTCTGATACTTCAAGGTGTTCGAAATCAGCGCTAGTTTTGGATTTTGCTTCGTTCAACAATACGGTTTTTACATCTCGTAATGCTTGAGCACATAACGTTATTGCCCTTTCTGTACTCTCCAAAGCATCAACTACATCTTAGGCACCAGTAGCTGTGCTGGATAAAAAAAGAAAAAATAGGGTACGTGATACAATTCTTACTTTGGTAGTAATGTTAAAAATTGATATCGGACATTACTTTGTTTTGACCGCGTTTCTGCAACAGTTGGCATACTTTAACTTGCGTTGATTGTTTCGTTACATGAGTGATTGATCTGGCCCAGTACATTATCCTCTGGCTCACAATTAACGTTCGTGGCATCAAGACCTGTTATATAATTTTTTCAAATTTTATTTTGTATCACTACCGCAAACAACAACATCAATTTAGAATTTGTCTGAATTGTAGGATTGTCTTATAATTACATTGTTTAACATCTTAAATAACGACGTACTAGTATTTGAGAAATAGTATTTTCCTGTATCTTTGGACTTATCCAAACCTGCAGTAGATGACGCTCGCGTGATGATGGATAATTGCGATGACACTTCAGAGCCCATTGCTTTTTCAGCAGTACCTAAAGGATCACTACTAATTGCGCTTGTCACTTCTAAATAGTACAAACGCTGAGCAGTGAAAGGTCTAGACTGTAACGTACTATTTGCTACTTTATAATGTGAAATAGTATTCTTGTTCTCCTTTAGCTTTGCCTTTTCTCTTCTGAACTTATCCTTAACTATCTAGAAGTAAAAAAAAGTATTTTAATTCACTGATTTTGTTACAATAATTACTTTAAAAATGCAGTATTTATACCCTTTGCCATTCTTTGGCAGATCTAGACGGTGGTCCTGAATTACTCAAATCATTCTGGAGGCTTTCCCACTCAGTCCCAACATCATACATCACAACGATGTGAGGGTTCTTTTGAATATGATCAAACAAATGCTTACTTTGTATTGCATTAGGGACTTTTGCATGTTTTCCCTTACAAATAAACATTATGAAATGTCAAACCAAAATGTGTTTGGCATGACACATAAGCACACACACACATTCACACACACACATGCACACAATTAATTATTCTGATACATACTACATGATGTGGTAAATATATACAACTGGAGTATACTTTACTTGGTTGCTGTACGAATCTCCATTTTCACGGTTAAATTTGCAAAGCTGACAAACTTTTAAGTAAAATAAAAATAAATTGTTAAACAATAACCAACGATCTGAAAGAGATTACAGTAGAATAAACACTAAATATGGATCTGGAATTGGTCAATTGTGGACAAGTTGAGTGAGTAAAACGTTCTGACCTGTCTGTAAGGGTAACATATAGGTACATGCAGATATCTGTGTGTGTAATTCTTAACATGGTGTGTAATGTCAAAAACAATAATAATAATAACAAAAAGTTAAGTAAGATTGACCGTTTGCTAAGATTAAATAATAGCAATAGTTATAAATTATTTAAAGAAAACAAAAAATTGTTAGTATTTAGTGCCGATAAAGGGAGTGCCCGTGTCATTATTACAAAAGATATGTATACACAAATGGTTGAAGAATGTCTCTCTGATAATTTGTTGTACCAAAAAATTCAAAAAAAACCTATAAAAAAATTGGAAAAAGATACTGACAGTCTATTAAGATACTTAAATGAGCAAAATATTTTTGACACGTCAAAACCCCTGTTTAACATCGTTTCCGGTAGAACAAATTTGTCTAAATGTTATGGCCTTATAAAATTATACATAAACCTAATTTTCCATTTCGAATAATTGTTTCAGCTATTGGTTCGCTAGTTTATAATATATAAAAGATTTTTTCAGATTTTTTAATAAAAAAATATACCGACTTCTAAATATAAATTAAAAAATAGTTTGCAGTTTAAGGATTCTCTTACAAATTTCATTGTTCCCCCCAATTACACCTTTATCGGCTTAGATGTTACAGCTCTATTTAAAAATATATGTTTCAATGCTGTTAAAATGGCCATTAAAAAGTTTTGGCACCACATACACAATAAAATTAATTTATCCCTGACAGATTTTTTAAATGTTATAGAATTTATTATGAACAATTATAAATTATCATTCTATTATTATTACAATTATTATTATTATCATTCTCAATTTAATAACAACTTTTAATTGCAAAGGAGGGGCTCTGCTATGGAAAGTCCTATCAGTCCTGTCCTTGCAGACATAGCCTTGAGAGACCTTGAAACTTCATGTCTTAATTTGTGTCCTTTTAATATTCCAGTTTATTTCCGTTACGTTATTGACATTTTACTGTGTGTTCCTGATGATAAAGTTGAATACGTTTTGAATGTTCTTAATAGTTATAGTCATTTTTAAATTTTACTATTGAAAAATCTGCAAATAATACTCTAAACTTCCTAGATATGACTATAGCAGCTAATAACGATTCGTCCATTTCTACTAATTGGTTTAGAAAAGACACTCATTCTGGTTCATACTTAAATTTTTATTCACATTGTCTAATTTTACAAAAAAAGCAATAGTTTTACATTAAGTAGATAAAAATTACAAACTTTCTTAACCTAAATATTTTTCAAACAATTTCAAATATATTTATATAGTATTGCTAGCAAATAACCATCCTTTAGATTTCATCGAAAATTGTATAAAGAAAAGATTTAAATTTCTTAAAGTCCATTAATAATAGTCAAAATAATATTAGTCCTGTTAATAATGCTATTCGCTCATTAGTTATACCTGATTGCCGTGAGTGAAATTATAAGTTAAGGGTATTTTGTTCAAAAAGTCTTATTAATGTTATTTTTAAGAGTAGTAATGAATTGCTGTTCAATAGAATGTATGGAAAAGACATATTGAAAAAGAAGAATAATCCAAATGTTGTCTATAAGATTGATTGCTCAGATTGCCGTAATTCTTATATTGGCCAGACATTAAGAAAATTAAGTATTAGGTTAAATGAGCACAAAAGTGACATAAAACATAAACGTGAGAAGTCTGCCTTATATCAACATCATTTAGACACAGGACACTCTTTTAATTTTAGTGACAACGAAATCAACATTATAGATATAGAACAGAATTATTATAAGAGATTATTGTCTGAGATGATTTTTATTGAAAAAACAAACAATTTTAATAGAATGTTGGACTGCGATAATTTAAATAAAGTTTTTAAACAGTATATTTACTCGTTACTTAAGTAAATTAATATTTGTGTTTTTATAT